>NC_066873.1:27667763-28034380 GCF_022985175.1 Labeo rohita | reverse complement strand
CTACCTGCGACGTCACTTGCAATCCACACCAATCGTCACAGGTAGCTGAGAGTGCAGGTGGCGATTGCGAGTCGAAAAATAATAAATATATAAAATAAAGTAAAAAATAAAACAGACTGCAAGTGACGTCACTTCCGGAAGTGCAGTTGTCCCAAACCAGTTAAGCGCAAGCCGCGCCCTCTACGCGAAAACCCCACCCCGGAGCCACGACTCACGTCTCCGGCTGGATTTCACTGGTCAATCCGGTTACGCGGTCGCCCCTGGCCCTGAGAAGAAGTTTAGAAATCAATCAAGGTCGCTGACGATGGATGCATCGCTGACAAACGGTCAGATATTGTTTGCTATACAAAAGAATTAATAATAATAAGTTTAAAAAATAAATTATATATATATATATATATATATATATATATATATATATATATATATATATATATATATATATAAAATCTTTTTGTGTTTTCCGGTTTTTGTTCTGTATAATACGTGAGTGTAGTTTACTCGAGTGTTAAACTACTCTGTGAGCATGTTTTATAGTCTATATGTCGTTTTAAGCACTGTTTTTATTCATTTTGTACACCGTTTTATTTAAATTGTAAACTGTGAGTACATCGTTTCACTCGTGTATCCCTTTCGGGTATTGTATTAAAATTAATGTGTTTCGGGGCGGCCGTGACGCTGTGTAGCCAATCAGCGTTTGACCAATGAAATCAGTTGACCAATGAAATCGAGCCGGAGACGTGAGTGTGAGTCGTGGCTCCGGGGTGGGGTTTTCGCTTAGAGGGCGTGGTTTGCACTTAACTGGTTTGGGAAAAAAAATGACGCTGGCTGTCTGAGAGTGCAGGTGCATGTCTGCAGCCAGACCCTTCTCCGCTGCGCCGCATCCAGTGTAGACAGCATCACTGATTATAATGGGTCCAACGTTTTTTTGTCGCGTCCTAATGATTTTTGGTATAAATGAAAAATCGATAATTTTGACCCATACAATGTATTTTTGGCTATTGCAACAAATAAACTTATAACTGGTTTTGTGGTCCAGTGTCACATTTATACATTTTTAAATGTCGCTGTATATTTTTCACGCATTTGTTTTTCATCAAATATTACGTTTTAAAAGTAGTTTTGTACTTAAAACGACATATGAAATTATAGCTAGAAATCATACAGTTGTAATATAGACCGTCATAGATTAATAAACTTTTATGCTAAAGACTGTAAAACTACAACCATGCAAGCATACAAGTCAAAACATTATTAACTAGTTTTTTATTTTTATCCCATTCTCACTGATGGTTCCAAGACTAGGGTTGTAACAAGCCAATTTTACATCGATGACAAATTTAAATCTGCAAAATTCATAGCAAATCGCACATTTAAACAAAGTTTTAACCCAGAACTCAGGATCGAGGTCACGTGTTCCACCCGGACGGGTTTCCACTGCGCACCCATTCAGATACAACCGCCTTACGAGAGACAACATGGCAGCGCAGGTAAGTCTGATATTCAGCGTTTTATTTCAGGATTTTTGACAAATATACGATGCTCACAGGTTGTATACAAAATAATATATGTGTTTGCCACTATTGTGTGCTTTCTGTAGAGCCTTGAAATGTTTTGTCAGTAACGTTAAACACGTCTGTGGGCTTGCCGCTTTTAGCACATGTGCTTCAGTTTATTACAACGGTAATTAAATATTACTTCAAAACTTTCAAATTTTGAGGTGCATTTATGAAACTGGCTTTTATCCAGATATTCCGAAATTGAAAGTCCTCCTAGAAATGGCTATTTAACTAGCATGTAACCATAGCTTGTGTTTATGATGCTTAGCATGCATGTCACTGTTTTTATTGGAAGTATGAAACTACCCTATGTAAACTGCATTATTAGCGCATTTGCTGCAAATTGTCATTACTGTGGTAAAATTACGGTCCCGTATTTTAAATTATACACATTTTTGCGGCATTGCTAAAAGTTCAGCTAGCTGGAAACTGTGTTGCTCTAGTGTGTCACTATGGCAACGCACGCGCATAACGGCTGTTTATTGATCATATTACCTAAAGATGACAAGTAAGCATTAAAACGCAGCTTAATATTCAATTTTCCACACTTACTTAGTAAATTACTTTACACTTTACATTTATCTTTTTAATTTTTATGAAAGGTGGCAGCCACGAAGGTTCCGGAGGTTCGAGACATCACTCGAATTGAGAGGATTGGTGAGAAACTAAATAACCCATAATAACAGTAAAAACCAACCATATATCTGTCTGTCTGTCTGTCTATGTCTATCTGTTTATTTATTTTTTGCCACCAGAATAGGTTTTAATCAAGACAGCTCCATTTATTTAGAGAATGAATATGCAAGAACAAGTAAAGATGCTGATAAAGAGACATAAATCTTGACTTCTCACAGGTGCACACTCTCACATTCGTGGCCTGGGATTAGACGATGCCTTGGAGCCACGTCAGGTAATGTTCAATGTTTATGATTGATTTACCAGTGACAACACACTTGTCTTTGGCTTAAATATTGCTAACCGTATGTTTAGAACAAAACACCATACTAATGATGAACCTCTGTCTCGTCAGGTGTCTCAGGGGATGGTGGGTCAGCTGGCATCTCGAAGGGCAGCCGGGCTGATCCTTGAAATGATCAAAGACGGTCAGATTGCTGGACGTGCGGTCCTCATTGCTGGCCAACCTGGGACGGGCAAGACAGCTATTGCTATGGGTGAGTTTTTGCATACATTAATCATAACATAAAGCATATTATTAATTTACAGTGTTTAATAAACTGCATTTGAGAAGTTAAAATTGAGCTAATCACTATCAACGGTGTATATCAAAAATAGTTATTTTTACTATTGTTATATTGCATAGTCATTGTAAAGTAAGCAGTGAGTTGTGTTTATTGTACAGGTATTGCACAGTCTCTTGGCCCTGACACACCTTTCACTGCTCTGGCTGGGAGTGAGATTTTCTCTCTGGAGATGAGCAAGACTGAAGCTCTGAGCCAGGCCTTCCGCAAAGCCATAGGAGTCAGGATCAAGTGAGTGAGGCTGACTGAAGTGTGGAGCAGCATGAAATCTTGAATTAAGAACAAAGAACTTACAAAAAATATGAATATGCTTATTGTCTCTTTGACATTATGACCTGTGGAAAAAAAGGGGGTTAAAGGGCTGTCTTTAGTTGGAGATTATTTACTAATTGCGGATTTTAAAGAATTGTTTGCTGGCTTACTTACCCACACATTGTTCCCCATTTTATGAATTCATTATACATTTGATCATTTTTTTGTGTAGTTCTAGGGTATAGTTAATTTAATATTTCGTAAATTGTAGCATGACTGCTCATGTTTTGTGTTTGTTGTCTGGCAGAGAGGAGACTGAGATCATTGAAGGAGAGGTGGTAGAGATTCAGATCGACAGACCTGCTACGGGAACTGTGAGTCTCTGCTCTTCTCTCTCTCTCAATAGACCAGATTCACTGAATTGACTTCTCTGTTTTGTTACCTTTGATCTTACGGCACCAGACTCATCATCTGCCTAGAATAATTTTACTTTAAAGGGGTCATGAACTGAGACAGCTAAATTGCCTTGATCTTTTGTAATATAAGAGGTCATTGTACTATAAAAAAAAAATCCTGTACGTTTCAGAACTTAAAACTTTGTCATTAGTCTAAAAAACAGCTTATATTGAAGGCAGTCTGCCAAACATCAGAGTTTGAAATGTTCATATGTGGATCACAAAATCAGGCATAAGGGTAAATTTTTTGAAACTAAGATTCATACATCTTCAAAGTTGAATAAATAAGCTTTCCATTGATGTATGGTTTGTCAGGATAGGGCAATATTTGGCCGAGATACTACTATTTAAAAAAAATCTGGAATCTGAGAGTGCAAGAAAATCAAAGTATTGAGGAAAACACCTTTAAAGTTGTCCAAATGAAGTTTTTAGCAATACATATTACTAATCAAAATGTACAAAATATCTTCATGGAACATGATCTTTACTTAATATCCTAATGATTTTTGGCATAAAAGAAAAATCGGTTAATTTTTACACATACAATGTATTGTTGGCTATTGCTACATATGTACCTGTGCTACTTAAGACTGGTTTTGTGGTCCAGGGTCACATATATATGATGTAATAGGTAGATAAGCACCGCCTCCTCAGAAGAAAGCCCCGCCCAACAATTTGTGCAAAGAGATTAACTTTACTGGAGAGACAAACGCAGGTCAACGCAGAAACCGAAAAATAAAGATGCCTTTAAAAACAACATGATGCTCTGCAGTGCCAGTGTCTTTGCATTGCCTTCCTTATGATCCCAACATTAGCAAAGAGTGGATGAATGTTTTTTTTAATGAAGTTCTAGGCCACGTCAGTAAGAATTTGATCCTTTGTTTACTTAATTTTACTGTGGATTAGTTTACAGTTACGCATAGTGTCAGTGACGCAACGCTCGTTCCCTTATCTCAGGGAACTGAGGTTACGTCAGTAAGTGGAGCAACACAATTCGGCACGGGATTTTCAAAAAGATTGAAAATAAAAGACGATTTTGATGTTGCAACAAAAGTGTTACAGTTTTCATTACATGATCAATATTGCTTTGTCTATTCTTACAGATCGTTTGATATGTACCGAGTTATTTAGGTGTTTTAAACCTAAATCACAGCGGCTTCCATCTATGAGGAATTAATTTACGCGGTTAGCCAATTATTGCAGTCAGCGTTTACTTCTGAGTCTACAATCTGCCACACCTATTCAAACAGATGTTGATAACATTATAGGTGGACATCAGCAAACAGTACAAAATAAAACACAAAGACAGTTCATGACCCCTTTAATAAATTAATTTACTTGTCAGTTTTGGTTCATAGTTATTTCAACATTTGAATTTCATCAGACAGCACACTTTCCTAAATGCATTTTAATTCAATAAATTTATTTGGCAGGAGAGAATTATTAAAGATATTTATCATTCTTCAGTAGGAAATTAACTTTGTTATTATAAAAGTGAGAAATGAGTTTTCAGCTACGCTGATAAGTTGAATGCAGGACGCGTGTCCCAAAATAGTGCTCAGTATGAAGCTAGGAGATGTCCCTAAGTGAACTCAATCAGACATGAGTCATTTTCTCTCCTTTCTGTATTTGTATTAAGGGTGCAAAAGTGGGGAAGCTCACGCTGAAGACGACAGAGATGGAAACCATCTATGATCTGGGGACCAAGATGATTGAGAGCCTCAGTAAAGAGAGAGTACAAGCTGGGTGGGTAGATTTTTAAATCTAAAATTTGTGATATACTTTTCTGTAAAAACAATTTGATCAGACTGGGCTGCCATCCAGCTTCTTTAACAAAATGTGTAAATCGTGTCTGTAACAACATTAGATGAACTTGGATGAGATCTGAACTCTAGTAATGAGCCCTTGAGTTGTCTTATTACTGTTTTTATTATTAATTTTCAAGACATAATGTTGAGAAAAGATTCATCTTATCATACATTCATATGCGTGATGTTTACAGTACAGAGAGAATGTGTGTATATGTAGTCAGAGAGTGCATATAAGTCATAAAAAGGTTTTGTTTTAGCTTTTCCAGTGCTTAAATCATTAAAGGATAACACATTTTATCATATTTCATATTCTGCAGTGATGTGATCACCATCGATAAAGCCACAGGAAAGATTAGCAAGCTGGGGCGGTCGTTTACTCGAGCAAGAGATTACGATGCCATGGGGGCACAGGTACACATTCTCTCTTTGCCTGTGAAATGAATCCATCAATCTATGACAGGTTTTCCCTAAGAGTGTTGTTTTTAATATATACTGTTTTTGCTGTTTATTTCAGACACAGTTTGTGCAATGTCCAGAGGGAGAACTGCAGAAACGGAAGGAGGTTGTTCACACCGTTTCCCTCCACGAAATTGACGTCATCAACAGCCGCACTCAGGGATTCCTGGCCTTATTTTCAGGTTTGTCACGCTCTTGTCAGCTTAGTAGATAATGGCATGCTCAGTGAAAGTAATCCTTTCAAAATGAAAATAAATCTTCATAGATGTTTGCGTTTGCTGTAGTTAATGACTGATTGTCTGTTCTGCAGGTGACACAGGAGAGATTAAGTCAGAAGTTCGAGAACAGATCAATGCTAAAGTGTCAGAGTGGAGAGAGGAAGGCAAAGCTGAGATCATTCCTGGGGTAAGCAGACTAGTCAAATAAACCTTTAAAGTGTTGAAATAAGAGGAACCAGCCCACAAACAGGGAGTGGACTTTTTCTTTCAGGGCTTTTTTTCTTTTGAAAACGTTCCATCCATTGATTGTTGTTGTTTTTTTTTTTTTCTCTCTTTTTTTTTTTTTTAAGAAGAAGTAAAAGTGCAGTGACTTTAATTTAACTCTCTACTGCATGTTTTTTTTGAAGCAATGTTATGAATCAATAAAATGTTGTAGAATTGCCTAAAAGTTTTTATACAAAAATAACTAACTAAATAGTGTATTTAAAAAATATAAACATTAATTAAAAATAAAATAAGAGTTTATTTAAAAAAAAATTATAAACAATTAAATTTTATGCATGTAATGCATCCATACTACATCTGTATTCTTTCCAAAGGTAAAAAAAAAAAAAAGCAATTCCTAATAACATACAATTAATACTTTGCATGACTCTTATTTTAAAATTATTTGCTCATTAAGTGTTAACAATTTTTGATGGGTAAACAATTCTACAAAGGATCATCTAAAAAAAGCTTTTCTAAGGCTATGATGCCACAAGATTTTAAATTGACAATTGGGATGTTGTAACCAAGGAAAAAAACATTTTTTTGGGTATTCCATCTACATTCTAGATTATTATACCCTACATTATTAAAGGGTTAGTTCGCCCAAAAATGAAAATTACTTGCCCTCATGTCGTACCAAACCCGTAAGACGTTCGTTCATCTTCGGGAACACAAATTAAGATATTTTTGAGAGTTTTCTGACCCTGCATAGACAGCAATGCAACTACTGCATTAAATGCCTAGAAAGGTAGTAAGGACATCGATAAAATAGTCAATATGACACCAGTGGTTCAACCTTAATTTTATGAAGCTACAAGAATACTTTTTGTGCTCTATGTCTTCTCTTCAGTGTCAGTCTTTGACGCTCATTCACAAGAGCATGTTGACGAAGACTGGCCAGAAAATAAAAAATTGTTGAACAAAGTTGTTATTTTTGTTTTCTTTACACACAAAAAATATTCTTTTAGCTTCATGACATTACAGTTGAACCACTGATGTCACATGGACTATTTTAACAATGTCCTTACTCTATTTCTAGGCCTTGAATGTGGTAGTTGCTTTGCTCTCTATGCAGGGTCAAAAAGCTCTAATTTATGTTCTGAAGATGAATTATCTTATTGGTTTGGTATGACATGAGGGTGACAGAATATTCATTTTTTGGGTGAATTTCCCCTTAACTCTTATTACCATCTTCTTTGCATCTTGTTTTTCGCAAATAACTTTGTCACGCTGTAGGAAAATCATGAAAATGGGAGTATTTATGTCTGCAATGGAAATTATAATTTTTAAAAAAAATTTTTTGGGTGCAGGTTCTCTTCATAGATGAGGTCCACATGTTGGACATAGAATGCTTTTCATTCCTGAATCGAGCCCTTGAGAGTGATCTATCACCTGTACTCATCATGGCCACTAACCGAGGCATCACCCGGTATACACACAAACACAACGTTAACAGCTGTTAATGCATCATGAAAATGTGGATCATTTCCCCTCATCCACTGTTGTATTTCATTTTTACAGTATTAGAGGCACCAATTACCAGAGTCCTCATGGTATTCCCATTGACATGCTTGACCGTCTGCTTATCATTGCAACATCTCCTTACACTGAAAAAGAGACTAGACAGATCCTGAAGATTCGGTGAGATTTTTAAAATGTTAAATAATATGCAGTTTAGTGAGGTTTGTTTATTTATTTATTTATTTATTTTTATCACTTGTCTTACATGTGTATTTTTGTTTCAGCTGTGAGGAGGAAGATGTCGAGCTCAGTGAGGAGGCACACACAGTTTTAACCCGTATCGGACAGGAGACTTCACTCCGTTATGCCATCCAGCTCATCAGTACTGCTGGCCTGGTGTGCCGTAAACGTCGGGTAATGCCAACACATACATATAGCAAGTGCTGTAAGCAAATACAATAAAGAAACTGTTGAACAAGCATTTTTAGTCTGACTGTGGTTCTACATTTCTCACAGGGCACTGAAGTCCAAGTGGAGGACATTAAGAGAGTGTATTCTCTCTTTCTGGATGAGTCCAGATCCTCACAGTACATGAAAGAGTATCAGGACTCCTTCCTCTTCAATGAAACACGTGAGATTCATCTCTGCTTTTCATGACTGATTCCTGGGGGTCCATATGTCATGCCCATATGTCATATCTTTACAATGTCTTTTTTTTTTCCCAGCAAGCACATGTTTAATGGTATTTTTAGATGGTAAATGGTACAGAATGGTATTATTGTACATTATACAAAAAGTACATTATGTGCCTCTTAGTTATGGTCTTATTTAATTGGACAAGCGGTGTTCAAAGACAGCTCATATATAGTCCAACAGCGCTGGGGCTTTTTTCGGCACTTGTCTGTATGGCCATGTACACACTGCAGGTAAATTCGGTTGTCAGTTAACCTTTTGCTCCTTAATCACGTTCTGTGCACACATAATTCACCAAAATATGGAAGTGACAACCACATTCAACAACCATATTAACTCCTGAAAACTACAGGTAGTGAAAAATACAGGTAGTGACAACCGCATTTACAGAAATTCCACGCAGTGTGTACGGAACTGAACTGAATTGAACAACTAGCTAATGACGTATTTAAAAGTGCATCAGAAATGTGTCTTCATCTGTATGGGAGATGTAAGAAAATAAGTGAAAGAAGTCCTAACCACATTTTGATATGGGCCTAGTTGCACTCACAAGCCCTGCGGTAAAGTGTCAGTGTTGCCAGATCTTCATAGCAAAAAAAAACAAACAAGAACAATCACAAACACTAAAACACGCAAATGCTTTGTAACACCAAAAAAAAAAAAATATTTCATATCTGCAACAGACCACTTTATTAACTCCATAAAGGCCACGTACACACTGCAAGTTTCAGGATATATATATAGAAGATCTGGCAACACTGACACTTTACCGCAGGGCTCATGAGCGCAACTAGCTCCGTGTCAAAATGTGCTAAGGTAAAAACTTCTTTCAATGTTATTTTCTTGCATCTCGCATACAGAAGAAGAGACATTTTAGATGTGCGTTTAAATATGTCATTAACAACTAGTTGTTTAGTTCCGTACAGACTGCATAGAATTTCTGTAAATGCGGTTGTCACTACATGTATTTTTCAGGAGTTAATGCGGTTGTTGAATGCGGTTGTCACTCCTGTATTTTAGTGAGTTATGTGTGTACAGAACGTGATTAAGGAGTAAAAGGTGAACTGACAACGAATTTAACTGCTGTGTGTACATGGCCAAAGTTCCTAGCTTTATGAGCTAACATCAAACAACATGCCCAAAAGCACTTATAAATATGAGGACATGGCAACACAGCAAGACAGCACTCTCTAAACCAGGCTCCTGAGCATAAGCAAAATACTACATGGCTATCAGCGGTAGTTTAGTTAAAATCGACAGCCAAAAATGGCAGATACCAAACGGTTAAATTCTTATTGACTCCCTCAAGATGCCAAAATGTTGCTAAGGTTACAAATGCCGGAGTGACTGCTGTTCTGTACACACATGGAGTGATAATTAACAGGACTCATTCCCGCATTTTAAATGCGGTTGTCACTCCTGAAACTTGCAGTGTGTACGTGACTCCTTTGTGGCAGCCATGACATACCATGACATTGTTTTGGAACTACTTTTATTTGCGGAGCCACAAAAAACAAATTGCAATTGTACATCTAAAATGTAAGTTACTTTAAATCAACTTTATATATACTAGTATGTGACGTTTTTACTTTTGTAGAGCTGTTGTATAAAAACGTTACTACACTTGCAATCTTGCTGTTGTGCTGAATTTCAGCCTCATTCCTTCAACCATATTACTGTTCGGTACAAAAGCACGATTGTGAGTGTGATATTGCTTATTAAATTTACTAGGGTTTAAAATTGATTTACAGCATCTTCCTCTTTCTGTTTCTTCAGAATCTTCTCAGATGGACACCTCATAATGAAAAGCTGTGAAGACGCATCTCCATTCATTGCTCCTGTGAAGTGCATTTACTCATTTATGACCTCGTCCTTTAAAAGTGTTCTGGCAATTGTGTGTTCATGCACTAAAGTTTTTTCCTAGGCATTTTTTTTTCTTTACTTGCTACTTGGTATTGCTAGATTTTATATGTTTGCATTGAATAAAACAATTTTTTTTTGTTAAACTCTGTAACATGGCAACCAAATAAATGAAATAAACTATTTGACCATGAAATCTGGTGTAATGACACTGTGATTTAAAGTCCTCATCATGACCCAGAAAACACTGATCTTGATGATGACTACAACACAGATTCTGTAGTCAGTATATGAAATCTGCTTCCTTATGATATTGTTTTAATTTAGCGATTTAATATACAGTACTGATGTTCTCTGATGTTCTCTACTTCTAAGAAGCTGTGTGTGTGTGTGTGTGTTTTAAATATTATATACTATTGTAATATTTGTTCTTATTTTGAATTAGATGATGCTTTGGCTTGTTTTTTTTTTTTTTTTTTTTTTTGCTATTTCAGTGTTTGTGTTTAGTAATTAGATATTAAACATATATATGCTGCCAGTGCAGCGTTTCTCATTTAAGTTTTTGTTTTTCATCTAATCTTTATATTTGATCTTGTTTCTGTTTTATTTCAATGAATACATTTTTAATAGTACTGGATGTTGTTTTAGTTAACAGTAATACTAGTAAGACTAACTTAAGCTTCTCTTTTCTCCTCAGGCCGCTGATCAGTTGTAGTACCACAGTGCTTGGCTAGGTGGCAGTATTTAATCAATATTGAGCAGTTCTTTATTTTGTAAGTTGACAGTGGACGTACATATGTATCTCTTTTTTCCACTTTAACCAGTGGACCAGAAAGTTTCCTTTAATACATTTTTAATTGGAAAGGTTTTAATATTCTTTTGAAACTTTCAGATGATGTTTGTCAGCATTTTGGCAGTGGGCGCATGTTTACAAGAATTGTATGTACTTAACAAAACCAGAGCGAGATTTAGAAACCCAGAGGTTTTGATGTTTGGCCTTTGCTAACCATGCAGAAGACAAGCCAATTCATTCACAGTGTGATGAATATGTGGATAGATGGACAGTGGACCTTTTCTTTGGGGTAATCTTAGCAAAAGGGCCTCACACAGTCGTCATCATGTCTGAGGTTACAAAGCGACGTTTCCGTACGCCGCATGAGTGAACATAGCCTTCCATTTACAGGGTGTCTGCCTGTTAAAAAAGTACCATGACTAACAAAACAGCAGACTGCTTTAAAATGGAGGAGAGAACATAAGAGATAATCCTTGGAGACACATTGAGTAGACGCCACTGGCTGGCTGGCCGTCTCAAAAGAGCTTTGGATGAATCTGGGCAGTTAGATGAAATCAAAGGTATATAAATTGGAAAGGTCTGTGAGTCTGAGAGGGTTGTGTGCATACTCTCCGCTCCTCTCCGACGTCCCAGAGATAAGGTCGTAATTCAAAACCGCCCATTAACATGTCAAGATAAATGGCAGTGAGAGAGAAAAGCACTGGAAAGCTATACTGAATCCAGGCCCAGTTACTTCAGTGCGATCCCTGAAAGTTATGACATCCGCTACCATTATGGGGACGCATGACTGTTTCTAAAGACTAATGGACTGGAGGATTTTTTTCTTGCGTGATTATTTTAGGTCGTAGACTGGCTAGGGGAAAAGAAAAAAAAACTATTTCTGCTTTCTTAGGTTGACTAATCATGAGACACTTTTTCTTCTTCTTTGTGGACTTTATACCTAGTGCGCTGAAAAATCGCTTTAAGGGAGCATTATTGGAATACAAATCACTTTCATGAGAGATTAAGGGAAAAAGGAGCCTCGCTGCTCCCTCTTAGCCTTCTTACCTGAGATATTTGTGATGTTTCATAACTCTCCCCGTTTCTCCATTTTACTCGAGAGGATTAATCTGTCATCTGTATCCCACAAATCCCTCTCAGTCTCCCGCCGCATATCTGTGGGCAGCTCTCCCAACATCCTCTGCTTTAGCATCACAGAAGTGTCTGCTGGAGTCACAATTCAAAAGCAGAGATGATGGGAAATTGAAACTGACTGGAGTATACAAAATCTAAACTATTGCATGAAAAATATGCTATCAGCCAGTATTAGATTTAAAAAATGTATTTATTGTAGACTACCAGTCAAAAGATTTTTTTTTTTTTTAAGAAGTCTCTTCTGCTCACCAAGCCTGCATTTTATTTGATTGAAAGTACAGCAAGAACAGTACCATTTGTAAATATTTTTACTATTTAAAATGAATGCTTTCTATTTGAAAATATTTAAAAATCTAATTTAATCCTGTGATCAAAGCTAAATTTTCAGCATCATTACTCCAGTCTTCAGTCTCACATAATCCTTCAGAAATTATTTTAATATGCTGATTTGCTGTTCAAGAAACATTTTTTAATGTTATTATCAATATGTAAAATAGTTGAAAGATCCAAATATCAGCATTTATCTGAAATAAAAAGCTTTTGCAACATTATACGCTATACCATTCAAAAGCTTGGAGTCAGTATAAATGCTGTTCTTTTGAACTTTCTATTCACCAAAGAAACCTGAACAAAAAAAAATAATAATATAAAAAATCTCAGCTATTTTCAACATAATAAAAAAAAAATTGAGCATGATTTCTGAAGGATCATGTGACTGGAGTAATGATGCTAAAAATTCAGCTTTAAAATCACAGGAATAAATTACATTTGAAAATATATTCAAATAGAAAACCGTAATTTTAAATAGTTAAATATTTCAAAATTTTACTGTTTTTGATGTGGATCAAATAAATGCTGGCTTGGTGAGCAGAAGAAACTTTAAAAATTAAAAATCTTACTGTTCAAAAACTTTTGACCGGTAGTGTATGTTTTAATGTACATTAATTTAACATATTCTTATCATTTATCTCGAACTGAAAATCGATGTTTCATACTGTACATTATAGTTGTGATGCCTTTAAAAATAATTGATTTTAGCTTGAGTGTTTTATTTTTAATTAACTTAGACAAAATATAAAACTTGGACCATCTTTCAAAACAAAAAATATTGTTAAAAAAGTAATGTTGTGAAATAACATTTAAAAATAACAGTTTTCTATTCTAATGTTTTAAAATTTAGCTAATGGAAAAGCTGAATTTTCAGCAGTATTTTATATATATATATATATATATATATGTATGTATTTTCAGAATTATTTAATTATATAGAACAGCATTTATTTTAAGTAGAAATCTTCTATAACATTGTAAACACCCTTACCAGCACTTTTGATCAATTTAATCTTTGCTGAATACAAAGGATTATTATTATTATTATTATTATTATTTAAGTCTTATCCAGGACTTTTGATCAGTAATGCAATCCACCTTATTCACCTTTTTCTTCAGCGTGGAAGTAAGCCTATGGGTGAGACTTTTGGTTTATTAGTCGCTGGGAAATAACAAGAAGAATACAACATGCAGTAAATGGTAAAACTATTTGCACTACATACCGGTGTGTTTATAATTAAGATTATCCATTAAAATATTATGCTAAGACACACCAATTTGCAATATCAAGCAGCAAAATGAGATGTTTTGTACAGCTAAAAATAGCTTGGCATGGATGAGACCAGAGACCCATAAAATTTGCAAATGACCGTGCCTGCTCTTACCGGAAAAATAAGGTGGATACTGTCAAATGATTGGTTATCACCATATTGCATCAGCCAGAATTTTAATATCAGTGCTTATTTGCATATTTACACTTAGCTGAACAGATTACTGTCTGATTGGTGACATTCCATTCAGATTTTCAACAAAAATGTCTCTGCAAAATGGATGTAAATCCAATGACATTTTCTCTGCAAATAAAAGCATTCACTACACGATGCCAGTACTGAACAAACAAACCCAAATTTCTGTTTAAATGTTTTCTTCAGCTCTTGCGAAATTTATATAGCTTTGACTCCTTCCATGTGTCTTGCACTCAAACTTCGGTCTAATCAGTGTCTGATCTGTCTTATCAGTAAAAATGCATGAAATGACCAAGTGCAAATACTCAGGCCTCTGTGCTGGGATGCGTGTTATGCAATGCCGTGTGTGTTGCTGGATTTGAGTACACTGAGGTATGAAGCAATCTGTTCTTTACGTGGTCCATCTGTGTGTTTTGTGGGGTACCAGCGAGTGCTCGCACTGAGGGATTGAACATTCAGACCCTGACAGATTGCATCAGTCTGTGTGGATCATCCTGACATAATCGCCAAAAAACCACCACATGCACTCTTCACTGACAACATGACCCCGCATCTTGCATAAGGGTGTTGAATGCAGAGTTTTCACTTTATTTCATACAAGTATAAAGGGAAAACTTACTGAGGAGGGTGTGCTGCGGTTTCTGTGATGCGGCTATCATCATCTCCTCTCCCTAGAAACAGGCATCTTCATAACGCTCCGAGAACTGCAGCATCCGTCTTCACTGAGGACACCCTGTTCTCTTTCTCTCTCGCTCTGTTTGCTGTTCTTCACCTTCTCTTTCTCATTAGTGGTGCTATTGCTAGAGTGTATGGACTGGGTTAGGAGTTTGAATGAACCTCTGTCCCCAAGTTTTAAACTTTGACATGTGATTCATACTTAACAGTCTGTGCTACAGACATAAATATTAATTATTAAATTATGCGGCTTAATGGGGAGAGGTGTTCAAAGAGATCTGACTCATCTGGTGCTGCATTAAAGCCCACAGATTTGCATTGATGAAGGGATCTGGAGACTTGACTACTTGAGCCAGTAAGAAAGCACATAGCAACAGCATAGCAATATGCTAAAAATAATGGAAACATCATTTCATCATTTATATTTTGTATACTTGATATGATTTGTTGCAAGTATGCCAAGATCATTTTCCTTCTCATTGCATTTGTCATGGTCTTTCTCTCTTACTTTCATTCTAATAATGGCAGTCTTTAGGAAAGTACCTGCGCTGTTTTCTCCATCTGGCTCCACATGTTGGCTTCTGGCTATGTTTGGATGTTATCTCCAAAAGGTACTTTTACACATGTGCTGTTCAAACAAATACACACTCTCCTGTGTAGCCAAACATTCACACACATGGATACCAAGCACGGGCAGATACACAAACATCCAGGTGTGTGCTTGTGATTGTCCCCTCAGGAGTTATGTGCAATGTTTGAGCTTCATTCATACGCACGCACAGCTTGGCGTGTTATATTTAGCAGGGAGAAGTAAACAGAGTGTTTCTGCTTTGGTTCAGATAAAATGTGTGATTTAGCCACTTAGTGTGGAAATCTATTTGTAGCACATCACAGGACTGTGCATCTCTTTTGTAGTTATTACATTTACCAAAGGCTCTGAAAAAGACATTGTGTGTATATAATGTGCAAGCTAAATGTACGAATAAAAATACAACTTTAATGCACTCTAAAACCACCGATATTGACATTTCCATCTTTATTTTTGGCATATTTTCCCTTCATATGTACAAGGGTAGGCCTTATATAATGTACAGTAGAAGCCCATTTCTTGTACATAAGAAAAAAAGTTGAAATTATGACATACTAATTCATAATTATTAGACAAAAAGCTAATAAAGTCATATCATCATTATGGCATTTTATGTCAGTTAGAGTTGTGCTGGTCTTTTAAGTTTTTACTTTATTCTATTTTACTCTATTTTTGTGCACCTAATGAAAATAGCTTAGTTAGCTTAGAGACTTTATTTTTTGCTTCTAAAAATGTCGTCATAACGGGTACTTTTCAATGGTCATCAATGAAGAAATTGCTTTTTTCCCCACAGGAGTTGACTGTGCAGTTGCAGGAGTTACAACTAGCCCATAATAACCAACCAAGTCTTGACCCCTTGACAGAATTAGTGTTTGAACCTGACCAGTGTTCAGAGGTCAGCCAGCTGATTGATAAATTCAGAAGGGTGGCCTGCAAAGGTTGCCACTTTGCACTTTGAAAGATCCCAATGATTGGATCCTTTCATGTGGATTTTGCTCTATGTTGAGGGATTACTGGTGTGTGTGTGTGTTTATACACATTTATACAACAGTTCTTTTGACTGCATTGCCTTGCAACTTTTATGATTGCTGTTGTTGTTGTTTATTAAAGGGGTCATTGGATGCAAAGTTCACTTTTACATGTTGTTTGAACATTAATGTGTGTTGGCAGTGTATGTACACATCTACCCTATAATGATAAAAATCCATGCAGTGGTTTTTAATTAGTCTGTAAAAATAATATCCCCTTTTTCAAATCGAGCCGTTCTCAGATGCCTGTTGGTGTGGCGTCTGATCTAGGGGATGTCAGTTAGACAAGAATATCTCCGATTGAGCGATTGAGGTGTTGTGTTGCTGGATGTAATAATGAACATAGTGGTCGTTATTTACTCCCAACATTTGAGCTGTTGAAGATGCAGTGGATTACATTTGTTTGTGAATGGAATGCGCCTCCTGATCTACATATATCTGTGTGTGTTTGCGCTAATCATTCGTGATCCAGATTCACTTACAGCAGAAGTGAGTGTTAAGGTTTTTTTTATGAATCTTTGCGATCGCCTTTCCTAATAACTCGCTAGTTAGCAAATATAGCTAAACGCGGCTAAGGTAAACAGGCTCGCCACTCCACAGAGAGAAGAGAGGGGCGGGGCGAGCAGAGTTCATTGACATTTAAAGCAACCTCAACCAGAATAGAATGATTTTTGCAGAGCTAATTTTGACAAGGGAAAAAGGCTGTTGTTTTACACTACCATTGAGAATTTTTAACCGAAGTATATTATAGACTTTTCATTAAGACCCTAAAGAATCATATCAACTTGTGGAAAATGGGCATCTGATAAATATTATTCAGTAAATAATGTTTTATATAAATAATAGTAGTATTTAGTATTAGGAAACAGTGTGTTTTTTGTGATGGTGATTTTAGTTACATTGTTCTGCCATTAGATGGTGACAAGTTTTACGTGTCAGCAATAACAACTTTTAAATTTAAAAATTCGCCAAAACATGCACGCCGTCATCAGGAATCCAGAACAGATGAAAGGACAGTACAAGCCTATCGGTCATTCAGTATCTAAGGTGACCACCATTTGCCTCACGTAGTGCAACACATCTCCTTCGCATAGAGTTGATCAGGTTGTTGATTGTGGCCTGTGGAATGTTGGTCCACTCCTCTTCAATGGCTGTGCGAAGTTGCTGGATATTGGCAGGAACTGGAACACGTTGTCATATACGCCGATCCAGAGCATCCTATGCTCAATGGGTGACATGTCCGGTGAGTATGCTGGCCATGCAAGAACTGGGATGTTTTCAGCTTCCAGGAATTTTGTACAGATCCTTGCAACATGGGGCCATGCATTATCATGCTGCAACATGAGGTGATGGTTGTGGATGAATGGCACAACAGTGGGCCTCAGGATCTCGTCACAGTACCTCTGTGTATTCAAAATGCCATCAATAAAATGCACCTGTGTTCGTTGTCCATAACATACGCTGCCCATACCATAAACCCACCGCCACCATGGGCCACTCGATCCACAACGTTGACATCACCTAACCGCTCACCCACACAATGCCATACATGCTGTCTGCCATCTGCCCTGTACAGTGAAAACCTGGTTTCATCCGTGAAGAGAACACTTATCCAAAGTGCCAGATGCCATTGAATGCGAGCATTTGCCCACTCAAGTCGGTTACAACGACGAACAATTTCTGACAATTTGTTCTTTGGTTATGCAAAACGATTGTTGCAGCAGCTATCTGGGTGGCTGGTTTCAGATGTTCTTGGAGGTGAAGATGCTGGATGTGGAGGTCCTGGGCTGGTGTGGTAACATTTGGTCTGCGGTTGTGAGGCCGGATGGATGCACTTCCAAATTCTCTGAAACACCTTTGGAGATTGCTTATGGTAAAGAAATGAACATTCAATTCATGGGCAACAGCTCTGGTGGACATTCCTGCAGTCAGCATGCCAATTACATGATACCTCAAAACGTGCAACATCTGTGGCGTTGTGCTGCACATTTTAGAGTGGCCTTTTATTGTGGCCAGCCTAAGGCACACCTGTGCAATAATCATGCTGCCTAAGCATGCAGCATCTTGATATGCCACACCTGTAAGGTGGATAGATTATCTCGGCAAAGGAGATGTGCTCACAAACACAGATTTAGACAGATTTGTGAACAATATTTGAGAGAAATAGGCCTTTTGTGTACATAGAAAAAGTCTTAGATCATTGAGTTCACTCCATGAAAAATTGGGGGAAAAACAAAAGTGTTGCGTTTGTAATTTTGGTCAGTGTATTTTCAACCTTAATAATAAGAAATGCTAAATATACTGCAAAATACACCCTGCTTGCATTAGTAATAAATGAAATGGGTTCACTCTAATACACATTAGAATATAAATATTATTGAAATAGTATGTGTTCAGATACATAGGGTGGATTCAGGGAATATGTCTGCTGATAAAGACTACTTAATGACAAAGTGATGTCTAATTTCCCTGACTAGAATTCTACAGTAGATAGTTACATTTTTTTGGCCTCAGAAATCGAAAATTCTCATGACACTTTTTGTTTTGTCATTAAAGGTTATTATCCTGTCTGTTTTGACCTCAGCCCATGTGAACTTTTGAGCCTAAAATGACAGGCTTTTCCTCACTTCACTCTTCCGTTTTCCATCTGTGGCTTCTGCTGCAATCCTTTAATTTTCCCCAGTTAAGAACAGCCTACAGGAGACTGCTGAGAGTGCATTCACACACACATGCCTCCAGAGTAGCCCCCCATTTGTTCCCATTGATGTGTGTGTGTGTCACATCTCGGTGCCGCAGTATTAGAAGGAGATTTTGCTGCAGGGGTGTGACAAAACAGTGTAAACAGTTTTCCCCCTCATTTGCTTCTCTCTCTATTGTCATTACAGTTGCATTGCTCCCAGGCTGATGATACTCAATTTTCATAATGGTGCTTTACAAAGCAGGCTCAAATTGAAAGAATAGAGCAGCTGAGTTGTGTGTAGATGCGATGACACCCAAATGATCTTGATTATAAAATCACTTTCAGTTATGTAACAAGCTGTTTGCTTTGTAAATGAGTGTTTAGCTGATTGTCACACTAGTCTAAGTGTAATGGGGGTCAAGGACCGGTGGAGTTGAAGGACCGCTGGTTGTGGAGTCACTGTACTCGTTCATGTTGCTCAACCAGCTTTGAAACTCAGTGGCTAAGGCTTTATATAAACATGACTGTGTAAATCATAGAGAGAAGCAATGATTTGTGTTTATATGTAAGCAATATTTCTTGTAATCCACATAAAATCCTACTATAGCTGTGCAAATTTACTTTAAATATTGCTAATAAAATCTAAAAAGATTACAATTCTGAATCGTATGTGTATGCTCAGTGACACAGATCTGCATTTCTGCACTGCCTGTGTGGTGAGCAAAGAAAAGCAGAGAGAAAGAAAGGTATTTTGAGGTGATCTGGGGTTAAACTCAGTTTCAGCATGGATCCACATTATCCGTCAGAGCCCAGCAGGCCTCCACGCACAGAGGCAGTGTTCTTCTCTCCTCATGAGGGAGGGAAGCAATTTGTCATCGAGGAACTTTTTGGCATGGCCAGGAACTGAGATATTTCTCTTCTGAATGTTATTGTAGCATTAAACAGTGTAGAAAATAAGTTCACAAAGATATGTCAACGTGGAAAGCTGGGTGACCGAGAAAGAAATTTCCTCTCCACGTTTGAGACCTTGAGAAATCCTCACAACATGTATAAGATCAGATTGTAGAGTTGGGTCACAAGTAACTGCATGCATGAATAATGGATTCATGGGCATGACAGGTGCTGATAACACTCAGATACTATTACAGAAGCATTTGCAATCCCTGAATACTGATGTTGTGCCATATAATATCTAGTACATGCAAATAATGTTTATTTTAATTTAATTTGTTGCTACTGTTTGTAATGAAAGCAGTGCTAAAATGTGCACCATGAACTTTTTCAGGAATCAGTCATTATTCAAATGAATTTAAAGTTCTTTCTTGGTCAGATTGCCAACTACAAATTATTTTATGAATCTGTGCCTTTTGGGATGATAATGCTGGTTTGTGAGCTAGAGCTACATGATATTGCATATACAGTTGAGGTCAAAAGTTTACATACACCTCGCAGAATCTGCAAAATGTTAATTATTTTATTTTAAGAGGTATTTATTTAGTACTGACCTGAATAAGATATTTCACATAAAAGATGTTTACATATAGTCCACAAGAGAAAATAACAGCTGAATTTATAAAAATGACCCTATTCAAAAGTATACATACCCTTGATTTTTAATACTGTATACATTTTAATAAAAATATACATACTCTTGATTTTTTAGTACTGTTTTTACTGGGTTTTTTTGTTTGTTTGTTTCTTGAATGATCCACAGCTGCGTGTGTGTTTTTTTTCTTTATTATTATTATTTTTTTTTTATCCATCGTTTCACACTGATGACAACTGAGGGACTCATATGCAACTATTACAGAAGGTTCAAATCAGTGTGAAAAGAAAAACACTTATTTTGAAATATTATTGCAATTTAAAAGTTTTTTTATTTCAATATACTGCAGAAAATAATTTATTCCTGTGATGCAAAGCTGAATTTTTCAGCATCATTACTCCAGTCTTCAGTGTCAAAGTTGTTCATGAGTCCCTTGTTTGTCCTGAACAGTTATATACACTACCCTTAAAAGTTTGGGGTCAGTATAAATATAAAATAAATAAATGCTGTTCTTTTAAACTTTTTATTCATCAAAGAATCCTGAAAAAAGTATAAGGTTCCAAAAAAAAATATTAAGCAGCACAGCAGTTTCTAACATTGATAATAAATTGGCATATTGGAATGATTTCTGAAGGATTGTGTGACAGTGAAGACTGGAGTAATAACTGATGAAAATTATATTTTAAAGTATAGTAAAATAGAGAATTGTTTGTTTGTTTGTTTTGTTCTGTTATTTTTTTTATGTATTTTTTTAATGGAACTTTTATGAGCATAAGAGCATTAACATTTTTATTGATCCCAAACTTTTGAACGGCAATGTACATACTGTATATGTATATGTGTGTGTGTAGGTATATAGCTACAGTATGCAGTAGTCAGCATTTGAAGTGGATCAAAACTTTTCATCAAAGTTGTCCTAAAATTAAAACAATAGACGTTCTTGTCTTGGTACAACTTTGATGAACCTTTTTGATCCACTTGAAATGTTGACTACTATATATGTAGATTTTAACAAGATGATTGTTTTTCATATATACATGCATTAATTTTAGGTCAAGCTTTCTTGAAGATTTGTGAAAATACAGGAAAATGTTGGAGCTACTGACAAAAAATGGTTTATTTAAGTTTTTATTCCTAAACACAATAACAACAGAATAGCAGAATGTACATGTTTTGCACCATTTGTCTTCCTGGCACATTTCCAGCTGTGCTCATATGTTGAGTAGGCCATACATACATGCTCTAGTTGGTCGATTCCACTGCAGGGGCTCATGAAGTGCTGCGAATGAGTCACATGCAGCAAGCTGTGTTCATTAACATGCATGTGCTTCGTGATGAATGGGAAATAACCACGACAATGAATGAGCATAGAGAACGTAAACTTGAGTCTTGTTAGACTGGTGCACTGCAGCTGATTAGTGAGATCAGTCTGCCTTGAAGACACAGAGCCAGCGTGTGTGGAAGCGAAAATTCACAAATGACCTTAAAACACACCATGAGGCTTTCGTAAATTTAAAAGCCTAAAGCAAGACATACTTGTACAATCCATCTTAAGCATCAGTGCTAAAGAGGCCATTAGCAATTTAATTAGGTTGCACATCTTTGTCTAACAAACAGAGACTCCTTTACAAAAAAATGTCTTATAACCAACACATTGCATTACACTGCAGTCCATGTCGGTGCTCATAAGTGAATGAATGTGTTTCAAGGTGGCATGAAAATTAAAAGTAATTTTTAAACTGGCAATTAATTTAGCATGTCAGTCTGAATTACCAAGCTTATAAGCTTCTTAATTGTATTAGTGCTAAAGATAATGAGTTCATAATGGGAGTGCTGTGTTCTGCTGTTTACCTGTATTCTTCTGGTTCTATCTGCTTTTGACTGTTGTAATATCTTTTATTATTATCTTTTGTTCTGAAATCCTTAACTCTGATTGGTCAATCGTGGCTGAAACCGCGTTGTTTGTGATCGTCCTCCAGTGGATATTGTTTTCTTAGTGGGAACTTTAGGATAATATTCAGGTAAGAATATATATTTATGTGACTGAGTAGTCCTCAGCTGTTCATATTGCTGTTCTATCAGACTTACAACAGCCGTAAGCTTTTTCTTTTCATAGAAGAAGTACGGTTGGATGCCTCCATTCTGTTGAATTTTGTGAACGGGTTTGAATTTGTCCCCAGGGCTTTATTTTTAGATAGGAGATATGTCTGTTCTCATCTGCTATTCTCTGTCTGTCTTTTTTTTTATATTAATGAGTAAGACGGAGAGTGTGGCTTCTTTTGTCTCTATTTTTAATGAAGTGTGCTTTTAAACTAAGCATGTGTTATTTTAGTCCCTAAATGCACAATTATGCTAAATTTTGTGTTGTAGGGTGCTATTCTTAGCTTTGACCTTTTGTATTGGTCTCTGGCGTTTGAGGAGGAATAGCAAATACGCTGACTGCACTAAAACGTGCGCGGAATGACTTCATTCATAATCAGACAGCATGAATATCATGTGGCTCTCCACAGATTATGTCTTTTATGCTTTTCAGCTGCGGGTGTACTCTTGTGAGAGTCGAGTTTTTCTTTGTCTGTACGAGAGAGTTGTGAAGTTTCAGTCACCTTACATACCCTCAAACTAGTTTACATACTAATTATCAGGCACTCACCACATGTTTTTGTATTTTTATAAGGTATTAAAGGGATAGTTCACCCAAAAATTAAAATTCTGTCATTAGTTACTAATATACCCTCATGTAGTTCCAAATCTGTAAAACCTACATTCATCTTTGGAACACAAATTGAGATATTTTTGTTGAAATCCGAGAGCCTGCATAGACAGCAACACAACTGTGGATACAAAAATGAATGTGTCAAGACCCAGAAAGTTATTAAGGACATTGTTAAAATAGTCCATGTGACATCAGTGGTTCAACCGTAATTTTATAAAGCTACGAGAATACTTTTTTGCGAAAAGAAAAGAAAAATAACGACTGTATTTAACAATTTCTTCTCTTCTGTGTCAGTCTTTGACGCACGTTCATGAGAGTTCCACAACGCATGCGTGTGGTGCTGCTGATGCAGGAACCGCCATTCTGACGTAGAACCCAGATGCGCGGCAACTAGTTTACATTCTGAAGATGAATGAAGGGTTTTTACGGGTTTGGAACAACATGAGGGTGAGTAATTAATGACAGAATTTTCATTATTGGGTAAACTAACTCTTTAAAGGGCACTTATTATGCAAAATTCACTTTTACATGTTGTTTGAACATAAATGTGTGTTAGCAGTGTGTGCTATGTGATTTCTTTCCTAGTTGTTTAACTTCAAAGACATAACTGACTGTGTTTTTGTAACTCATGTGTGATTTTAACAAACCTCTAAGGCTGTCAAAATGGCTGAAAAACCAAATTCGAATTTTGTACTTGAATGTTATCAAAATTCGAATTATATTCAAATTTAACATGCATAATTTCAGTTAGGGGAAAAAATGCTTTTGCAAGACGCGAGTGCAAGTGTGATAGATGTCCCTCTAGAAAATGTGCAAAATATGCATTCTGTGTGAACGACTTGGTTTTAGTTTTGACGTAAACAACATAATCTCCTTTTTTTCTGCAATATTTTGAATGAGCAGCGCAAGTGGGTTCAAGAGGATAGGCTAGAAAAAAGCATTAAAATGCAATGACACCTACCTACATCGTCATCGCATCTCGTGTGCCACTGATAAGGCTGTCTGACACACACCTAAAAATCCATAAATGTGAATTTTTTTTTTCAATTCGACGAATATCAGAAATCGGAATTTTCTTTTGGACAACCCTACAAACGTCTATATGAAAGAGAACTTAGTTTAGTGCTTTGGATGTGTGTGTCCAGAAAAACGTATATAAGAAAATTAAACTGATATGGCTTTAAAAAGTGAGATTTTAGCATGATATACATGATAATCCAAACCAAACAGATGTTTTTGACAGATATCTGAGATAGCTGAAATTGCTAGCCCTGTTTTGGAAAAGGGGGCAGGGAGCAGCAGCTCATTTGCATTTGAAGAGACATGCACTAAAACAGCCGGGTTCTGCTGTTTCTTCCACTCAAAATAGGCATTTTCAAAATGATATAATAAATGATTTGTGGGGTATTTTGAGCTGAAACTTCACAGACACATTCAGGGGATACCTGTAAGCAGCTTGTAAGACACCTTGTAAAAAAGGGCATAATAGGTGCCCTTTAAAGGCTAGATTTATTAAACAGGGAAAATTAACATTAGACCGCAATTCCATAAAAGCACCGATGGGAGGGGAAAATTCTGTGTGTGATTTACTGACAGAACACAGACGCAGCCACATTTCCAAAATGACCAGCGAAATCTACCAAGAGCAGCGAGAGTTACCACCTACTTTAAGTCATGATTTTTTGGATGTTAAATAAAGCCGCAAATGTTAGTAAATCACGTTGCGTGATTCATTTTTAAACTCTCCCCCAATAAATTTTGCGTCTGAAAGGGAAACTCCTACAAATGCATATTCAGTATTCTAAAAGAATTGTTGAAGCTATTAAGGTGTGCTGACCCAAAAATCTTTTAAAAACCTGGGCCAAGTTTAAACCAGTAACCAGGCATCACAGCTGGCAAAGGGGCATGTCTGACTTTGTTTTATTATGTAATCAAAATCAAAATTATTATTGCTGGTCTTCAATGATAATGTCAAGTTACTTTAATATATTTGCACCAAAAATGATAAGGATTTATGCTGATATCGTCCAAAACCACACTTTGCCAGGGGTGTTTCCAAACTTTTGGAGGGCAGTGTGTAATCTGTGTCAGCCTGAAATTTAAGAGAAAGTGGAAATTATTTATTTTATATGTATTTTGTTAGTTTTCAACCTTTCAAGACCTCCAAAGCAGCTTCTGCTCTAACAAAAATTTTTTATGTATTAAATGGATAGTTCACCCAAAAAATAAAGTTCATTTACTCACTCTATTGTCCTTACTTTCTTCTGTGGAACACAAAAAATTATGTTTTGAAAAATAAATACTCTTCTGTATTCTTTCATTGTACAAAAGACATTGAAAAACTATTTTCAAAATGTCTTTTGTCTCCCACAGGAGAAAGTCATACATGTTTGGAGTGATGTGGGTAAATGTTTTCATTTTTGGATGATATCCTTTCCATATGCCTTTCTCAGCAATGTTTTAATGAGAACAAGGGTTTTGAACTAAATTCCAATGTCAGTTCTGAGGCGTCTACGTATGGATTTAATGTTCTAACTAGCAAAATAGCTTAAAAGAGAGAGCTGTCAAAATCACCAAACAAAAACTGACACGTGCCTCAGCAACTATTTGCTTAAACTTAAATTTGCCCCTAAAATTACCCTCGTTTTTGTTTTTTGTTTCTGGCCTACAGAATGTTTTAACAGTTCCATGGAAAAGAAATCGCCACATTGATTTTCCTGCTGAGTATAAGGAACCATTATATCCTGTCTACACCCTAGAGTTTCCTGTCAGATCTCCACTTTTCTGTTGACTTTGACAGTGTTTTCTCATGCTGTCATGCCAGAATTAGGTTTGGTTTGCTTGGCCAGTGCATTTCTGTCAGGTTATCGCAGTTCAGTGTCCAGTGGAGAAAGCTCTTCATCACTTCATCAATACAGTCTGTTGTTTTAATTCAATCTAAATATAAACACAGATGCCAGTTTGTTCTGACTTAAATTTTTTCTTAGAAATCCAACAGATTTTCCATTCATTTCAGAACATGCCTGAATATTTTTAATATGCTCTTTAATTTTCTTACAAATGTAAATATTGAAATGGCTGTCAACAGGAAAGAACATCTTTAGTGTGTAATACTGAAACTGAATGGTTAGACTGTAAATTAGTCAACGTTGAGATGTTTCCTTTAAACTAGATAAGGACCTTCCTGTCAAAGGTTAGACGGGGTCACCTGTGATTAGAAAAGCCTCCGTGATCAATACTTTTGATTGAACGCAGCCACAGTAAGCAGTTTTGGAGCATTTGAGGCCATCAACCCTGTGTTTAACACCTCAACATTATTGGAAGACTTTTTGGAGATATTGTGGGTCTTCTGTTCTTTTTGTGTGTTTTTTTGGCGAGTTAGTGTCTACAGGAGCTTTTCAGAAGTTTTTCGGTTCTGAGGTAATTCTGTACTCAGCTGTGGCTACGGTTGCAGTTATTTGTGAACTTTCTCGATTTGCTTTCATATGCGGTTCGGCTCACACCATGAGCAAATATTGTTTTTTTCATCTGTAATATGGATGAATGTGACAGCTGTTGCTAGGCACATTTTCTCATATTTTCAGCAACAGTCACTGGCTATGTAGGTGTTTCATGTCTTGTCAACACACTGGTGACCTTCTCCATCTACATTCTTCTTCTCTGGAGTCACAGAAACTGTTGCCGGGCAACAGAGGTGCAGTGTGCCTCTCTAAACAATGCTGGACTTTATCCAGTCCCTCAAATCCAGGCTGACTCTTTCACTGGCCGATGAAAATGAAACCTTTTGCTCTGCCCACCCCTCCTCCTAGCACTGAAAAAGAGGAAGAGAGAGGGCTTCATGCTCAGGAGCAGTGAAAGTCTCCTTTCTGTCCCGCCAGGTATGCGCTAATGGGGCTCTGTTACATTAGAGCCCATTCATTTGCTGTAGGAGTGCAGCTCTCAGATTGGGTGTCTTGCTTTTAAATCACTCTGGGAATCAGGAAGGATCTGCCAAGAATGTATATGTATATACTGCCGTTCAAAAGCCTTGTAATGTTTACTGTAGATCAAAAATACAGAAAAAAATTGTGAAATGTTATTACAATATAAAATAATGGTTTCTATTTTTATATACTTTAAAATATCATTTATTCCTGTGATGCAAAACTGAATTTTCATCAGCCATTACTCCAGTCTTAAGTGTCACATGATCCTTCAGAAATCATTTTAATATGCTGGTTTATTATCAGTGTTGGCAACAGTTGCGCTGTCGAATATTTTTTTGGAACCTATGTTTTTTTCAGGAATCTTTGATGAATAAAAACTTAAAAAGAACAGCATTTATTCAAAATATAAATCTTTTCTAACAATATAAAAAGTCTTTGCTATCACTTTTTAGCAGTTTAACACATCCTTGCTGTATTAATTTCTTTCACAAAAAAGAAAGAATAAAAATTTACTGACCCCAAACTGTCAAACGGTAGTGTGTATTGTTAGAAGAGATTTTTATTTTAAATAACTGCTTTTCTTTTTAACTTTTTATTTGTCAAAGAATCCTGAAAAACATATTACAGGTTCAATAAAAATTAAGCAGCACAGCTATTTTCAACATTGATAATAAATCAGCATATTATAATGATTTCTGAATGATCGTGTGACACTGAATAGTGGAGTAATGATGCTGAAAATTCAGCTTTGATCACAGGAATAAATTCAATTTTAATGTATATTAAAATAGAAAAATGATATTTTACATTGTATTAATATTTCACATTTCATTTCTGTATTTTTCAAATTAACACAGCCTTGGTGAGCATAAAAAACTTCTTTAAAAAAAAAAAAACATTAAAATCTTACTGATCCCAAACGTAGTCTGCTGATCTTTTTATAAGGCTGCATTTATTAGGTTAAATACAGTAAAAACAGAAATACTGTTTTTTTTAATTACTATTTTTCTATTTTAATACATTTTAAAATATGTATTTTAAAATCTAAAAACTTTTCTTTTGTAAAGTTTTCTTTTGTAACATTACAAATGTCTTTACTGTCACATTTGATCAATTCAGTACATCTTTGGTGAATAAAAGTAGTAATATTTCTTTCCAAAAACAAAATCCTACTGACCACAGACTTTTAAATGACACTTTTAATTAACAAAAAATAATGGTATATTTTAAAGTTGAATAAATTCTGTAAGGTCATAATACCTAATGAACAGAGCTAAATAATTAAACCTTATTGTAAAGTGACAACCAGGTGCATTTGTGATGAATGAATAATGTAAAAAAGACACTGTATTGCTGTGTTTTGATTAAATAAGTTTATTTTGATCAGTTACATATAGGTGTATATCCCTGTGGGAGCATCACAGTAAACGTCCTAGATACTTTTCTTTATAATCACACTTGCTCTAAAAAATAAAATCACCTTTTAATTTCTGCTTGACATCAGAAATAGGTTAATCTTTACAGAATTCTTGTATGACAAGAAAATGTGCAATCTGAAATACTCAACACTCACGATTCAGCAATTAAAATGATCTCATAAAACTGCTCATTAGCAGTAGCGTTTTGTTGATTAAAAATGAACTCGGCCGGCCTTTTACAAATATTAAGCCAGCCTTTCATCAGATCTAGATCACCGTGAGTGTTGCCTTTCAACAAACAAATCAACAATAGTCATATAATCATCGACAGCATGTAAAATAACTTTGAAAAGCTAGTAGCCAGGCAGTGAATGGGTAATAATCCCTCAAAGCTAGCACTTACAAAATGCCAGTGTAGAACTATTGAATTAGACAGTAAGAGAAAAACCCCCTGATCAGCACATTATTCACACACCCAGTTGCTTGTGCAAAATAAATCAGGTAAAGTATCAGTTCATTGGTCTAACAAACATGTTGGTACACAATACATGTACTTTTGTATAAGTGTAAGTCATGCTGTGTGTGTGAACTAGTAAAATAATTGGCTCCTGTGAAAACACAGTTCTCTGAGATGAACAACTGAAAGATTCTTCAAATGGTGACGAGGAGGCATTGTTAAACAAAAAACAAACAGAAACAGAACTGTACATAATATCTATGACATTATTTTCCCCTTATTCCATCTTATCAGCAAGGGTTGCAAATAAACAAATCAAAAACATAATAAATACATTGCATCAAAGCAGTTTACAATATATTAAAATTGCTGCATAATATAGTTTATCTTTATGGTGTTTATATATAAAACTCATATTTGTAAAAAGAAAGGAAAAGACATCTGTAAAAGAATAATAATAATAATACAAAAAAGCTTCATTAAGATAAATTTGCATGTGTAAACACATTGGATTGGACAGAATCACATTCAAATGCTTCTCACCTGGCATGATGAAAGCTAAAAGGATATGACTGGCAAATAGGGACGGTAATTTCACATGATACGTTAAGTCAGACCTTCAAAACACAGAGCGGCTTTTTCCCACTTCAAGCTATAGGCAAGGTGCTTTTTTCAAAATGAGGAAAAAGCCTCTATTTCTCTATGAGGAAAAACAGATTTACATTTGAACGCTTCAGACGCAGACAGATTTGGTAACACCAGGTTGCAGAAAAGTGACAGTGGTGTGTATGTGTGTGCTCTGAGAAAATCTTGCTAAATATGAGGATATACAAATTATTGCCACTGTCAAAGCTTTCATGTTTGTTCATGATGAAATCTTTTAAATTGCATATATTACAAACTATATTCTGAAGCGAAACCACACAGGCCAATAACAATGGATATTTTCTGCAGTTTTACCTCTCTCTTTATATCCACGACTACTTAGTGAAAAGCAAAGTGCTTTTCTTAGTGTATGCAACATATTCAAATATCTGTTATCTGATTTTAAAAAATCCACAAAAATTCACAGAATCCGCAAAAAAAAGCAATCCGGACTTAGCTTAACCTCTGAGTTCAAATTCTCCCTTTTTGAAAACGGATGAATTGCAGTGTAGTTAATTAACTTGGCTGCGATACACTATCATCCTTTCTTTCTCTTCTTTTTCAGTAAAGGGATATGTAAAACCAAATGAGCAAGGTAAGCCAACATACAAAGACTTTCATTCTTATAGACTGAGCTTGTGAATCTTATCCGCAGTTGAAATAAAGGTATGCCTGTCTGGGTGGGTAACCCAGCACTGCGGAAAGAAACTCTCGCTGAAAAATGCTAGGCAAGTGACGATAACCTTGGCTTTGTTCACTTGTTAACAATTTTCAGCATTCTGCTCTCCTCTTGACCATACTATGCGATTTATCCTGTTCAGTACAGTTCCGTATGAAAGCATTTACATGTTGTTTCTTCATTATAAAAAAGATCATATTTACAATCCAGTGTCCCTTTCAGCTATAGTTTATGAAGTCCCTCCAGTTTCATTTGTAAAAACACACAGTCAGAGCAAGAAGAGAAAAGATAATGATCGATTTCAGCGGTCTCAGGTGTCATGCGTGGCTGCATGATTTCACTGGCACTGCATTAAATGGTAAGTGCTAAGAAAAAGAATGGAAAAATACATTTAATAATAAGCAAAGAAAAAGATCTTTCTGAAAGAAAAGTGACTGGGGACCAGACCTGTGCCTCTGCCAGATTTCTTAAGGCAGGGCTCACCTTGTAGTTTGCTTTTGTTGGGTATTTGATGTGATGTGATTCCTTCAGTTCTGTATTTACAGATTTTTGTGGATTTTGGCATAGCGGTGAGCCCCTCGTTGGCTGTGAGCATCATTGGTACTGGTCCTCGTTAGGAATGTGATGCTATGGCACTTGGTGCAGATCGACAGGCAGCGTGACAGGACGGGAGCGTGTGTCCGTGCTGTGTTCAGTAGTATGGCACTGAGCGCGCTAGCGCACCCTCTTCCAAACACCCATTGGAGCCGAAGTGGCTCTTTATATACATCATTAATAGCTGCACACCAGCTGCTGATTGGCTGACCTCTCGCCAGCTGAAGGTTTCCTAGGGCAAGCAAGGTGCGACTCGAATTCAGAACGGCCTTCACAGGATGAAACGTAAAAAAAAGCAGAGATGATATGATAGAGGTGATCCGAGAGTATGCTGAGTGTGCGTATAGCTGCTAGTTTTAGTCCTTCTGTTTTTCTTCCTCCACTTGCCCATGTTTTCAACCCACTTTTTCTTCATTACTACAGCCGCCTCTCATTTGGTAACCTGAGGGAATGGAAAAGACAAACAGGGGTCAGTCTGTGGTGGTTTGTAGTTGTTGAATAAAACTTGGAGCAATAACATTCTAGGCTCTGGCTTCCCAACAGGATGTTTCATTTTAATTATTATAACTCAGTACCCACTGAGCCATCTGTCTGGTGCTGCTGGTGAGGTAAACCAACCCCCATCCTTACACACATACTGCAACCAGAGCTTCTGTAAGCATCCCACAGCTGCCCCACTGATATCACAATATGTGTACGTCACGAGCTTGACAATTATTTTATTCAGGCTCATTTTAATATAGTAGAGAGAGGAAACAACAGAGTACAATAGTACTGTATTTGGCTCATGCAGCATAACTAAAATGTTAAATACTAGGGTATTATGCTCAGATAATCACATCAGTGATGTTTACGGAGCACCCAAGGTCTTGTTTGGGATTTGGCTATCATTATGCCACAAATAATCTGCCTAGAAGCTCTTCCACTATTAAACAAATCATCGTTTTCTTCATTGTGTGGTACACACTCATACACAGAAAATTCTGTAATTATGGACTAATGCTAGATTTGGTCTTTTAAACTGTGGGTTTTCAAGTTCATGTTTTTTAATTGTGTTTGTTTTAATATGTTTTTGCTAGTAATAAAACCAAGATATAGCTTTGTGGAAAAAATATTTTAAAGTAAAGGGTCATCACCTTGTGTAAACAAAATGTCTTTACAATTAAATTGATCATGAAGACATTTATAGTGTTATAATTTTTTTTTAATTTCAAATAATTGCACAATTCAGCAAAGAATCCTGAAAAAAATAGATTACGGTTTGCCATCACCATTACTTTTCACAATATATTAAAATAGAAAATGGTTAATTTGAATAGTTATAATTTCACAATGTTTTAATCAAATATTTGTAGCCTTGATGAGTATAAGAGACTTTAATAAATGAATAAATAGTAAATCAGTCAATCTTACCAACCACAATTTTTTTAATGGTAGCGTATATAACTAGGGCCCTATAAAATCTATTGTTTTTTTTCCCGTAAATTCATTTTTTTTTCCATTTAAATTTTTCTAGACTCTGTTTTAATGGTTAAAAAAATGTAAAAAAGCATATCTAATATATATATATATATATATATATATATATATATTGTTTTAATAATATTTTTTTATTAATAGTAGTACTATCATTACATTCAGTAATATATTTCTGTCACAGTTTCTTCAAGTTAAACTGAACTTTTTTTTTTGACGGGTTGCTGGGAAGACCTTTAAGTTTCTGTTTGTATATGCCAATAAGTTTTCTCAAATTAAATAGTAAAATGCTCATGAAATGACTCTTGGGGCAGTTATAGAGATTATGTCTATGTATATTGAGGCTATAGAAGCTAAAAACACAGCGAGTGTCACACGTGCTTCCGTATGTGCAGTAAACAAAACCACGCATCTGTGCTATTTATTCACACAGAGACACACAGTACATGCAGGATTTATATTTAAACTGTATTTTTTTGCAGCTTAATATTCATACACATTAGTCCATATCACATTTTGATTTAAGTGTACTGACCTACTTTTGATTTATTAATCCAAAATTTGTATACAGTAAATTTTTATAACTGGATTCCGTGATTTGTTCGCGTTTTCCATAGGGCCCTACATAACTCTCCAGCTCATACTGAATAGAATGTGTATTAAGGAAATCCATTCATGTTTAACTGCCCGAAGGGTGAATGGCTGAAGGGCATATCTGGTTGTGGTATCATTTAATTACAAGATGTTCTCTAAAGACCAGCTTTTTATGGCGACGACTCTCCATTTTGTCCTCATGCCATTATTTGTCCACTAGATTTAAGCACTCAATGTGCAGTATCTCTTTAGTGCCTAGCAAGTCCTCCATCTGCTTTATAATCCAAATGCAGTGGTCCATTTCCGTATTGTTTTCCCTTTTCATCTCTCATTTGTTCTCTCTAATATCTTCTCATTGCTTTAGTTGCAAGCCCTTCCTGTCTGAAATCTTTGGCCGTAATCAAGGCTAATGTCACAACAGTGATTTTTCCTGTACCCGTACTCCCACTCCCACTGTCACATCTCCGTGCCGCCTCATAATTCTTTTTCTAATATCGGGTGTGTGGGTGTCCGTCTGTTATGTAACTCTGCACTTTCCTCTGCACTTTGTGCTTTGACCTCTATTGATCAGAGAACTTTTCCCATTTATATAAGTGACTGAGGCAATATGTCTTGCCATTACACGCTTGTTTATGCTAATTTATATGCCTCTGACAGGCTAACCCTCAAGGCCACGGTTTCCGCTGCTTCCAAACGGAGATATTTCATTGATTTCTTGTTAAACTGTAGTCAGTTTAGGCTGTTAACCTAATAAAGAATGGTAGTTTTGCTAATTAGAAAGCGGTGTAGAGGAGTAGGACAGCTAACTTGGGACAGCCTGTCTGCAGAACAAAAATACATGACCACATTTAACGGTTACAATCCGCCCTCTCAGCCGAATAGTTGGGGGACTAGTTATTTTTAGTGTACTGCTCCCATACACATTGTCCTCCACCTAAAAAACTGGCAACTAGGGAAGCCTATTTCCTGATGTTGTTAGATGTTTTCTTTTTCTTTCTTTTGATGCTCTACTGTTTTTTGGGGGCATTCAGAGTCATGGTAATTATACAAACAGGCTCAGTGAGTGCGAGAGGCTGATAAGAGAACGAGGGGAAGGGGCCAGGAACAGAGACTTGAAGACGAGCCAGATTTGAATGAAAAGGTGATGCTACCATGAGCCCAAAGCCAATGTCAAGCTATTCTATTCTATTCTATTCTATTCTATTCTATTCTATTCTATTCTATTCTATTGTGCTGAAGTATGTATAAAACAAAGGGTAAATAAAGGTTAAGTGTGCAGCTCTGGAATTTCATAAAGGTGGTATGTTATTATTTCTCCCTTTACAGTCCAGAATACCTTTTCATAAATAAGCTTGAACCATTGAATGCTCTTTTAAAAGGTCAACAGGATAACAGCGTAGGGGGGAAAAGAAGGGGGGCCTTTGTTGGAGACTTGCGGGAATTTGAGTTCTTACCTTAACTGTGGACGGCGGTCGGGATAGCTGGTTTACTCTGGAGAAATAAAAGACAAAAACACAATAATGAGGGGAAAACAGTATAGATACAGTATTGGTGCAATGCTTTTTATAATTGTACACTACACATCAGGACAACAGGATTTCCTAATTGAGGAGTATTGTGTATTACAAATAAAATTTATTATTATTATTATTATTATTATAGATATTTAGTATGTTTAAGGCATAATAAAAAAAATTCCAGCTCATTACTCTTAATTGGGTAGAAAAAATACAATGTTAACTTGATGAAACAGTGAATATTCTTCAGCTAATATTAAAAATAAATATATTACACCAGGGTTGGAAGTCAACGAGGGCCTGTGGCAAAAATGCCACCAAAATGAAAAAATGCCCCATAAATTTAAGACAAAGGGGCAAAAAAAAGATTAAAATGAAATATGAATGTGGGAATTAATCACTCACACTACATCATATTGCTTTTTGTGCAGCGTTGAGCCTTTTAACCAATGAAATGCATTTCTGCTGAATTTAAGATTGCATTGGCCAATCAGAGGTGCTTAGATTAGTCAGTGCTGAAAACACGCTAATCAGAGGTGCTTAGTAATTAATTAAAAAGTAAGTAATTTGGTACATTTAAGTAAGACAACATAGTATGGTGATTATAATAACTGCCCTCATGAATGTATAAAATGCTTCTGGAAATCAATTCCAGGGAGCAAATATACTGTAATACTGACCCTGTATTACACGATTTTGGTCCTTGGCTTAAAAAGTCTTGGTAACTTTTACCTAACAAATTTACAGCAGCAATAATGAAATCTGACCGTTTAGATGCAAAGCTCTGAGTAAAATGAGGTACAGCGGTGATTTGATTCATTGTGACCACAAGCGGTCAGAGCAGTGACAGAAGTTGGTGAGGATCCAGATTATTCTGTTATCTATTATTCTTAATTCTGTTAGAAGTACTTTTCACTTCTTTCTTTTTTTGCCCTAAGATAAGATGTTCAGTTCTTGCCTTCTTGTAATTTCATTCACTAAATTGGAAATCTCAGTGGGGACATTTCACAGGCTACTAGTGCTTTAAAACATAGTTCAGGAATGCTTATATCTACAGTACATCCCCATGGACACCATGCCAACTGATGCCAGGCTGCAAAGGATACGAGACAAATGCGTGCGTGTGTGTATTTTTGCGTGACTGCTTGGGTGCACAGTGTTTTCCCCTGCGCTATAAATGGCTCCCTCACGGCCCAAAACAGCTAACAGCCTAGAAATAAAGTACTCTTCAAGCTCAATATATATTCCTCCGCTCCAGTGAACGCCTTTCATTTTGCATGCTGTGTCTATAAATAGATTTAGTCAAACAAAAATGTTATATTCGTGTAACAAGATATTTGCAAATAAAGGACTCCTGGGCTTGAAACAGCACAGTTAAAATTCTATTTTTAGACTGGATGATGACTCGTGATGATGCAATGCTTATTAAAATTGCGAGAAGGGTGTTATATAAGAGTATTTGTTGGAAATACTAAATGTATAATTGCACAGGCTCATAACAGCAGGATTTAAGCTGATAGTATACGCTGCATCCACAAATATAACTGCTTTAATCTGTAGCTGCTGCTTTTGGCATGCATGATATAGCAGATCATTACAATGCATATATAGCTGCAATTCAGTGGCTGCATAAAACCAGTGTGGTAATTCTTCTGTATAATCTGCAACTAACAGTGGGAGTAGACCGCCTTGAAAAGGTTATATTCTAAATTTAAAGGATCTTTTATTCTATTCTAGAAGCTCTTTAAATTCTTACATTTAAAGGTGGATTTGTTATAAAATTGAGTCTAAAATTAAAAGTAAACTATTTGTCATTTATTCTAAATTTAAAGGTGACATTTTATTATCATATTCTAAATTTAAATATTTCATATTTAAAGTGAAGTTGATGTTAAAATATGTTCTCTCATCCCATTTTAATATGCAAATACAACTGTAAATCATTCATAGTTTTATTTCCCTGAAAAAAAGGAAAGCACTGTGGCTCTTTAAAAACCTTGTTCTGTTTGTAAGAGTGTCTGACCAGCTTGGCATAGCAACACTGTCTCCACCAATTGTGTGAGTTTTTGGGCAGGGCTATTTGTTTATCTGACCAATAGTAGAATTGGGAAGTTTTCGAGCAAACCTACTTGAAAACAGTCAGTTATATATTATTCTGTTTGACACAACACCTTCAAACATAGTCACTGTATTTTTTGTCAAGATTTATTCATGTTAGGATTGATTTATTTAAGACCTGTATCTGTGGTTTCAAGTGCACTATTTGTACTCCACTACTTTTGATATATAGCAGGAAAAAGAACATTTAATAATCCTGCTGAGTAGCTCCATGTGAAAAATGACTCTAATGATTAATCTGCCTGTTGTAATAGATGGCGAGACGAGAAGAAAAGTTAACCAGGAGGGCTGTCTCTAAGACCTATCGTGGGAAGATCTTCCACAGTAATCCAGCATACCACCCTGCCTAAAAACGTCCCCAAGCAGACAGGAAGGAAGTCATTTTTGAGTGGCAACACACACAGGAAATCCACTTGATAAAAGACGGCCGCAAAACAGAAAGTGAGTCCCAAAGTTCGGGTATCATGTTTGTCTTTACCTTTTAAGGGAATGGGACTTTTCCATAACCAAAGTAGCATATGTTTTTGATGAAAGTCTGTTTTAAAATACCTATGTTTAAATATACATATATAGTACAAAGTATCCTAGAGCCATGCTAAAATGAAATGACATGTATGGGTAGCTTGAATAGCAAGAGACAACATTGGGGTTTATTTGATCTTCAATTCTTCTCATGTCGTCATGACTGTTTTTACTGGACAAAGTCTTGAAAAAACTGGCCATAAATGCTACTTTCATAAAATTGCTTAGTTGTATCACTTGTCTCTGCCTAATGCTAGTCTACTAACATTACATGTACTTTAAAGGATTAGTTCACTTCCAGAATAAAAATTTCCTGATAATTTACTTGCCCCCGTGTCATCCAAGATGTTTATGTTTTTCTTCAGTCAGAGAGAAATTAAGGTTTTTGGGGAAAACATTCCAGAATTTTCCTCCATATAGTGGACTTCAATGGGAGCCAGTGGGGTGAAGGTCCAAATTGTAGTTTTAGTGCAGCTTCAAAGGGTTCAACACGATCGCAGCCGAGAAATAAGGGTCTTATGTAGCAAAATGATCGTAATTTTCTAAAAAAAAACACTTTTTTAACCACAAATGATCGTCTTGCACTAGCTCTACTTTATACATTACGTAGTCACGTTGGAAATGTCATGCGGAAGTACAAACCCATTGTTTTCAAAGTGATTGTGCAAAGAAAGATTATAAATAAAAAAGAGGATATAAATTAGTTTTTTTTAAACGGCTGATCATTTCATTAGATAAGACCCTTATTCCTGAGCTGGGATTGTGTAGAGCAGTGTTGCCAAGTCTGCGGTTTTCCCGCATAACTGGGCTACTTTAACACGGTTGCCGCGGGATGTTTTTCATGTCCGCAGGTTGAAGCGACCCCAATAACGTAATATTTAGCCCCTCCAATGCTAATTTTACCAGGGGAACCCTGGTAAAAAACGTTTATTTTACCCCCGTAACACGGTTTTTAAAGGGGGACCCTCCTCAAAACGCTTTTGGGCTAGTTGTGAGTAGCAATTTGGGTGGGTTTTGTTTTGAAAACCTGGCAACCCTGCTGTAGAGCCCTTTGAAGCTGCACTAAAACTGCAGTTTGGACCTTCAACCCGTTGGCTCCCATTAAATCCAACTATATGGAGAAAAGTCCTAGAATGTTTTCCTCAAAAACCCTAATTCCTTTTCAACTGAAGAAAGACATAAACATCTTGAATGACATGGGGGTGAGTAAATGTTCAAGAATTATCAATTTATATTCTGGAAGTGGAATCCTTTAAAATCTCTTCTATAATAGGTAATAATTTGAGTAAGAGAAGCTCTTGATCTACTAAAGCTCATCTGAAAACCACGTAAAATGTCATTTTTCTGTAGGCAGATCACTTTCGTGTGTCTTTGTTTGAGAATACATCTAGATCTCTGTCCATCTATCCATCCCGCTCATCCTTACAGATTAACTATCCACCTGAGGCTATTCACCAGGCTCACAAAGAAGGCCAAGGCTATCATAATCACCATGGCAACCGCCATTCTCCGGATTGTCATTGTCAGTGGAGGAAATAGGAAATAATAACCCCGTTTAAGAATGTAAAGTAAGGAACCGTTGAAACGGAAGCACCTTTATGTCTTGAGATAGTTTTCAGAATACAGAATGACGTAAAAAGATTGGACTGAATTACTGCTTTCAAGGTTATGACTACAGGTCTAGGCACTTACTGGTTCTCCGCTTTGTCACGATCGTCGAGGAAGAAAAGGGCGGTGGCCAGGAAGAACATCCCCCCCAAAACGATGACAAAGGGGCAAAGCATGAGGGCATAGCCCAGACTCAGGAACTGCCATAACGATGACGTAGCGTAGCTCTCCTGCAGCGCGTCTGATATCTGCAGGAACACACAGAGACACAAACAAAAGAGCACTCATTAGCAAACAAAGGAAAAGTCTGCTGTGAGCCATCAGCGACATTAATGTAATAATTAACTTCCTAATATTGTCTTCAAGAGCTGTGCTGTGTCAATCAGTTACTGGGTGAGCGGTTAATCATGTTAGCTTGTTTTAAGCTATTGGTATCTGGTGAACACTAAGTCAATATATCTATAAAAAGACAATAAACATTAATTAAGCTATTGATTCAATCAAGAAAGCATTTAGTTAAGTTTCAGTTTTACAAACTGATTTAATTACATGCTGTGTACTCCCTTAGGATTCCCTCAGTCACTAGTCAGCAACTGGTTCTTAATGTTAAAGACCACATGACGTGTTTCCTATGTGATATTAGCAGGGGATATTGTCATCTAGAGAGCATTTGATTGTACAAAAATAGTATGAGAGTAGTGCAGGGTGAGTCAGCAATTTTTTTTGTTCCATTTTCCAGGAAGATCATTTTTAAATGCCTACATCCACTAAAAATAAATTGTTAACTTCTAGGAGTACACTAAAGGGCACAAAACTCAAATCTTGCTTTCATACGCTCTTCAGAGCCAAGCCCATGATTTATAACAGAACAGTAAACAAAAAGGTACTTCTAGTGCTAAAATGCCTTGTTCTGGCTATTCTAAAGTAGCATGTTATTAGAAAATAAAGCAAACGTTCTATATTTTGACATAAAGACACTAAAGCAGCATTAAGAAGATGTTTAGCAGAGCTAATAATCTCCTCAGAGTCCATTTTATTCACTTTAGCATGGCTAATCCTTTATCAGCACTAGCGTGTAAGTCTCGTGGGTTGGATAGGAATGCTGACTCTGAAAGGTGTGCGAGCAGATGCTGACAGTGAGGTCTGTATGTCTTTGTATTCACTTAGCCATATTTTGGGAACAAATTTGTACTCAGAAGTAAGCTAAATCTGACAAAATCCAGTTTTAGGGATATCCTCATTTGTAAAACTGGTAAACTATAGTTTTTTTTAAGTGTTATAACGTGTAAGAGTGTCCCCATTTGGATAGCTAAGCAAATGCGTGTGTTTGTGTGTGTGAGCAGGCCATATTCTTATATGTGTGTGTTTGTGTCAGCCTTCATGATGCCAAACATGAACTATTTCTACTGATAAAAATAGGGCTGAGGTTGAACATTTCTGGTGCGTGTCTAATGAGGTTTTTGCAAAAAAAGATGGTAGATTTCAGCTGATAGCCTATTTTTATAGATAATTACGCCACCCACTATGCCTAAGGGTATAGATTCACACAGGTACTCTAAATGTTTTTACGTCAGTTAGAGTAAAATGGAGCATTACCAGGTATTTAGGAAATGTTATTCATTCATAGGTCTACTGCACACATTGTTCAATTTTTAGAAGAATGTGATGCCTGCCCGCCACATGTTCTTAAATTTCTTTCTTCAGTAAGCCATTGGATGTCACTGCACGCATAAGTGGAAAAAAACTATAGTGTCACTGCCCTGTGTCAAAGTTCCTGTGGTTTTTCACTAAAATCTGTTCTTCTTTTTATTATTCAGAGCTGGCAGATTTTTTGCAACAGAAGTACGTCACAGCCACCATCACACTAGCCCGCCAGACCTCCGGAGTGAAATTATCAAGTAACTGTTGATGCATGACTTGGTCCCACATTCCTGGATTTGACAGGCCAGAATGTCCACACACTTCCGCTGAAGACTTACCAGCGCTACCATTTTAGAGGTAAAATAGAAGATCATTGTATTCCAAGATGTCATGTGAACTAACCATAAATGAAACATCACAAAACATGGACAGAATTACAACTACACTGCCCAGCTGTCTGTCAGCAGGTAGGATGTTTTGAACAGATGGAATGTGGTGAGCTGCTAACACTGCGACTTGAGTGAACTTGACCTCTGATCTCTGAGAAAAGAGTAGCCAAACAGTATAGCAAAGCGCTAGCAACCCTGTTGAAAAAAACAATAGAAACCATCAAACAAATTCTAATGGTTTCCACTACAAATCCCATTACAAACTATCAACTTTTAACCATTAAAACCATTAAAAAATTGTTTACTGTAGTGTGTTTTGGGGCATATTCCATTAGGATTTAGTGGTTTTAACAAGCCACCAATAGAAGGCGACCAATTAGCAGTAGAAACCCACGGGGTCCTTTACAGTTTCCTTTAAAACCAGTACAAGTCCCGTTATAACCAGTAAAACCATTACAGATTTTGTGATGGTGTATATTGTTTTGTTTTGTTTTTTCAGCAGGGAGCATATGCTGATTCCCAGAGAATTTACACTTACTCATCTGGCAGAAACTTTTATGCAATACAAAGTGAACTTGATAAAATGCATAAACTTTAAAAGTTTAAAAGTTTGGGGTTTAATACTTTTAAGCACTGGGCCTCTTAAATTAATCAAAAATGACAATAAGGAATGTTATATAGGATTTAAATTTCAAATAAATGATGTATTTCTATTAATCAAGAATCTTGAAAAAAAATCATAGTTTGCAGTAGTGATAGTAATAATAATGAATGTTTTTAAACACCAAATCAGCATATTAAAATGCCTAAATTTCAGCTTTGCTATTACAAGAATGTTACATTTTAAAAGTACAGTTTTTTGAAGGGTAGTGTTAAGTCACTTAGAATAAAAGTGTCTGCCAAATGCATAAATGTACATTTAAATTTAAGATGGCTATGAGCTGGGAAAGTGTACTACTCCGTTCATTCGATGTAGTATCTGAGAGAATAACTCATGACACAGGCATCTAAAACTACACCTTAGCACAAGGGTGTCAAACTCAGTTCCTGGAGGGCCACTGCCCTGCAGAGTATAGATTCAACTCTAATTAAACCATGATCCAGTGAATCACGTCCTTTAGGCTTATTTGAAAACTACATGGTATGTGTGTTGGAGGAGGGTTGGAACTAAACTCTGAGTTTGGCACCTGTGCCTTAGCATAACAGCGCAGGTCAGATTCAACATCAAGTCGTTAAATCATTAACTGTGCTAAACAGGTGGTTCTAGCATATTCCAGTTGATGAAAGGATAAAAATACTGTATATACAATATACAGGTAGATTAGACACACTTCTTAGCTCCTGCCCTGTGCTTATGGCAGTGTATTGAGGGGTATGTGTAAGAAAGATAAAGAGCAAACACTCTTCAAATGAACTTTTGTTGCATAAGGTTGAAGGTGATAATGAAATAAGGGAAAAATGGGTCTGAACCTTGAATCCTACATGACAGAGGGCTCTGAACCTGTCAAAAGCACGGACAGGAGTTATTGTTTAGCTTGGATCAACTCCATTGGCTCCTATTCGGAATGCCAGGAATGTCTACAGGAGTCGGAAGTCTAGGAACCACAGTGTGCTTTTTCCGGAGTTAAGAAGAATGATGAATTTATGCTGCACTGTGATCGGTTTGGCTTTGTTTTCTTAACATGAACGCAAGTGGAAATCGGAAAGGGGAAGCAGATCCAGGGTCAACGTACAGAATCATAGAGTACAATGTCACACGGCACAAGGCAGCGTAGCTTATTGTTACACGCAAGTGTTTAAGAGACCGAAGGGAACACTTGAGGATAAAATGTAGCCTTGAATGAGCTGTTGACTGGCATGTATACAAACACAATCATGTCTCCTGTGGAAAGGTATTACTGGAAAGACACAAATCAGAAAAGCGGGAAAACCTTCAGAGGGCTTTTGTGTAAATCTGCTATTGTGAACAAGAAAAGAAGCCATGCATCTTTTTGCGTAGCTTTGAGAGCTCAAAATTGCTGACTTCCTCCCTCCAGCATTATGTTTTCTCTCAAAACTACTTGCGTGTCAATAACCTGATTCTTCTTCGTGATTCTCGATTTAGTGCACTCTGACTTTTGTGGGTATTGAAATTGGCTGCTGGCATACTTGCATGTAAAAAGACCCTTTCAGTGTTTTGTTTAGACTTCATTTAGGTAGTTCATTGCTTAATTAGACTCCCAAAACCACTCTATAATGGCTGTACAAGCCAAGTACTCAATACTACACTCTAAAAAATGCTGTGTTATTTTGTAACCCAAATGCTGGGTTCAGCCTGTCGGGTCATTTTATTGGGTTATTTTACATACTTTTTACCCAAGTGCTGGGTAGTTTTTCTGTAACTAAGCTGCTGGGTCATTTTTAGTGCTGGGTTATTTTTTTCTACCCAACCGGTGGTTTGAGCCTGTCTCCGACGAAACAACCCAGCTGCTGAGTTACAGTCAGAGCGCAGGCTTTTTGGATGCTATACAGGAGAGAGCGGTTCTTGGCTCTGCTAATTTGTTGCAGTTCTTTAGCGAAATAAGGCTTGTGTACATTTTATTTAATTTATGAAGTTTTTACTACACTGTAAATTATATTATATTACATAACGCAACAAACAAAGACAAAATGTCAGTCAGCTGCGTCAGCAGTGGTCATTTTGCATGATGGAAATGCCTTTTGCCTTGCATAACGTGAACTGATTTTATTCGTTATAATACTGAATTTAATTTAATTTTATGTTAAAATAATAAATAAAACAACCCAGAATGTTGGGTAAAAACATTTAACCCAACCAGCTGAGTCAACATAACCCAGCATGTGTTCTGTCCAATATCTACCAAAGACTATAGAATATCCAAGACCTGTCAGTCGTATAGTTTTGAATTAGGAAAGATGCAATGCTCATTATGGCCGTGAAGCCCCGCCTTCTTAATGAAAGAGCCAATCGTTGATTAGTAAAGTCAGCGCATCACTGCAGCTACCATTAGAAGTCCCGGTTGCTATAGAAACAGTCAGCGTTTTGAGACGTGTGCTCAGTACTGTGCATGCGCACTGGCTGATCTAGCCTGAAATTTAATCGTAAGCTTGCTCCAGATTTGGAGCTGCACTTGCCTGCGAGAGGCGTTTCAAAGATGAAAGCCGTGAAATGACTTGGCTGAAACGACTTTGATATCTACCCAGAGCTGGGTTGCCAAATAACCCAAGCTGGGTTGTTTTTAATGTGTAGTAGTAGGTAGCACATTCTTACCAAGCCAATGAGGTACGGGCTCCCAGCATCCCCTAGTAAATGCGAGGTGAAGCCCTGGAAGGCAACAGCAGTGGCTCTTCTGGTCGGTATGACAACATACTGGAAAGAGAAAAGAGGTGATGTGAAAACAGCTGTGAGAATTTTACATTAAATCATAACAGGAAAACAAAAGTACCACGAGTGCTTACTTAAGCAGACGCTGTCAGAGCGTTTTACACTGACCGAAGCTGACTGGAGTTTAAGTATGCAGTAAGACCTTGGCTGACTCAACTTCATGACAGCTTTTCTTGCTAAATCTTTCACCCTACCTTACATGCACTCTGTTTACTTCTTCTCTCTGAGTTTCTCTAACTCGCTCACTTCCTTCAGACAAAAACATTCGAACTGAAAATGTTATTTCGTTTTATTTTCCATGAGTGGCGTTTCCATTAAGCGTAATCAAAGGCAGCAATTTTGTCTTGGGCCCCACCCAGGCTATACCAAACCTCGTAGTCATGCGTCCCACCATTCAAAATAAGAAACTAGCCTGAGAAGATGACCACTTTTGTTACAGTTAAAGGCTTTAAAGTTTCCACTCGATGCAGCAGATAAATACAGGCTTTCAATACGAACCATTAAAATGTCCGCTGTAATGGCCCAGTTCAAAAAGAGCAGCGTCTCTCCGATGAAAATGCAGATCTGAGGAGAAAAGGAGAGGGAGAAAGAGAGTGAGGGGAGAAAAATAGAAGAAGAAAGCCCAATCATATTATTCTTTAAAATGAAAAGTTACTCTACGTATACATAAGTACATATGGATAGCAGGGCTTCCAGTTGGTTAAAGGCTGAATTAACCCAGCTCATCTACTAAATCACAAAACCCCAATAAATGTTGTGGAATATGAAAACCTGTCATTATACTGTGGTTGCGTTATGTGCAGTTTTTGATTTGAGGGCAACAGAACCATGTCTCGTTCCAAACCGTAAAAAAGAGACGAGCGGTTTGCATTATACTAGAGTGGAACCTAAAATGTCTGGCGGCTGAAAACGTGTTACGTTTAACAAGTTATTTTAACAGATTCGCGTGATCCCACGAGAACAGACTAACTGACTTCAGCATTCCCACACAAATGAACTGATATCCCTCAGTGTCTGGTCAGGATTTTCAAGGTGCTTGAGACTCAAGGATTGAATATCTCCAATAATCTTGGTGACTTGACAGAATGTAGATGGTCTCTCCACAACTCTGAGGCCAGAATGCGATTGACGGCAGCTGCTGGGGTCAAACCAGATGGGATTGTGTAAAGAACTGTAACTGATCGTTCAGTGGTCGTTTTGACTTATGTTGAGCTTAGAGTGATATGTTGAACAGGGCTGACAGAGGAATGACCTCAGGGTGTAAAACAGAGGTGATGGTTTTAGTTTATGGCTCTGGAACCTTGCATTTAGATGCCCGGTGTGAAAGAATATCTGAATACAAGGTGAGGAAATGAAAGCGTGAAAGTGTGCGTGTTTGGACATGTATGAAACCCTGTCCCAAAGTGACTTGAGGCTTAGACAGCGTGACGGACGGACAGACAGGCTAAAACTGTAAAGCCCTGCAGGACTCTGTTTAGGGGCTGAAGTGTGATCAGCCAACATGCTGACGAGACAGCAGCTGTCCCTGCTGGAGCAGACCCTGACAGAGCTCCAGCATGCTGTCACATTCTCAGACTGCACATCTGTCACTATCAAATTTTCTCACTCTAAATATTTTCCCATCTTAAAGTTTTGGATTCCTTGTTTTTCGTATGCTGCATTTGGATGTAATTACAGAAGCCTCCTGACAAGTGATTGAAAGGGCGCTCATGTTTTTAGTTGGGAGCTGGGTATATTTTTACCCAGAACTGACACTGTAATGTTACCTGTTTGACAAGATGGCATGAAGGCCTGTGGTCCAAATGATGTGTCATTCATTTCTATAAATACCTCAAATGTGATAATTTACTGTAGAATTTGCCCTGTTGCTCTCAGTAATACTGATAGGTATACACTTTTTCCATTTCCACATTATCCAATTTGCTATAAATTGGTAAAGCTGTAAGGTTAAGTGAGATAATTGTGATTTTTTAAAATGACTATTAACACCATTGTGTTCATTGGTTTTGGAAGTCTTTTATTCTCACCAAGGCTGCATTATTTGATTAAAAAATATGGTAAAATATTGTGAAATATTATTACAATTTTAAGTAAAAGTAAATATTTATTATCTTAATATATTTCAAAATATAATTTATTTCCTTGATTGCAGTGCTGAATACTCTAGTCTTCAGTGTGATCCTTCAGAAATTATTATAATATGAGGATTTGGTGCTAAAGAAACATTTCTTATTATTATCAATGTTGAAAACAGTTGTTCTGGTTAATATTTTTGTGGAAACTGTGATACTTTTTTTCAGGATTCTTTGATGAAAAGTTAGAAACACCAGTCTTTATTTCAAATAGAGGGCTTTTGTAACATTATAAATTCATTTACTGTCCCACAAATGCTTTGGTTTTTGAGCATTTTTGTGTATTGGAACCCTTTCCAACAATGACTGTATGGTTTTGGGATCTATCTTTTCAACTATTACAGAAAGCTTAAACACTCACTAATGCTCCAGAAGGAAACACAATGGATTAAAAGCCAGGGGTGTAAACTTTTGAACGGAATGAAGATGTGTACATTTTCTTTATTTTGCCTAACTATCATATTTTTTTCATTTAGTACTACCCTTCAGAAGCTACAGAAGATACTTACATGTTTCCCAGAAGACAAAAAAAGTTTTCATCCTCTGGCTCCTAATGCATCATGTTTCCTTCGGAAACATTAGTGAACGTTTGAACCTTCTGTAATAGTTGCATATGAGTATGAAAAGTGAGTTGAAAAGAGTTCAAATACACAAAAATGCTGAAAAACCAAAGAATCTGTGGGACCTGAACGGATTTTTCTGAAGGACAGTGGGCAGTTCAATTTAAGTTTTATAATACTTTAATTAGTATTTTTTGTGCCATTTATAGGTCAAGATTCAACCCAAGAGTGTATGTGTTAATGTGACCCCAACTAGACACCTGAGTCGCCAGTTCTACCCACAGGTAAGACTGTGAGCTTTGTAAATCTTTTCGAAATCATCACAGCTTTAACAAAGGCACAAAGGTTGCAAAACCAGGTAGGTTTAAGGGTACAGTTAGTAACTGGCCTTCTATATTTAAGATAAGCCGGCAAACTTTGAGCAAGCTCATGATTTCTCAAACACAACACCAGATAGCTGGCATTATCATGGTGTACTAGGTTCTTTTGTCTTCAGGAAAGACAAACAGTCCCTAAAAATACATTTTCATCAGACTTCTCATCATAAACACTTACGAAACTACTGGTCCGGTTTGGCCCTTCAGGGACCGTCTTCCATTTAGTTTCTGACCATATTGTTTTTTTGTTAAAAGAGTGACCATGACCTGGTAGAATTTTTTTTTGTTTTCTTATACAGCATAACATTTCTCTATTAGTGACTCAGAAATGCCACAGCCTATTGTTTCTCAGCAGTAACTGTGAAAACTGCTCCCTTTTCCTGCTTTACATGCCAATTAAACAAGTACGCAGCGCCTGTCGCTCTTATTCTTTTTAGTGTTGGGTTTGGACCTAACAACCCTGCCAAGCAACTATGGCTGTTAAACCCACTGAATGCAACAGACTTTATATCGTTTAAAGCCTGATATTGAACTCTGAATAGAAGTGACCTTATTTCACTTTGACTGAGAGGATTCATTATAATACAAGGATAGTCAGAAGGGAGTTGTACTAGAGATATTCAGGCCACAGTGTTAAGCAACATGAATCTTAGTTTGAATCTCAGTGTTTACGCCATAATTCCATGGCAACTAATATAACGAGAGCTGTTTACGTGACGTGTCTTAATATTGTAACAATAATAGATGTGTAACCAATGGAAGATATTTAGAACAGTGTGGACTTTTGAAATCAGCTGAAACTGAACAGTCAAAATAGGGTTACTTACATACGCTCCCACAATGCTCTTCTTGGCCACAACAAAGATGAGGCAGATGAAGATAGCAGAGCCCAGCATGCTGACCGCACACACCAGCGGGTCGGCACGCTCCGTCTTCTGTCGGCAGAGCCGTGTGGTCACGGCACCGATTACCACTCCCAACAGCCCAGTCACACAGGTGATGGCTCCGAATATCAAACTGCAGATGAGAGAGAAATATAGTTATCAAAAGTCTAATTTTTGTATTTGTACATTACATTTTGAGCAGTTTGTGTATATTCGGACCTGTCTTTGCTGCTGCATGGTTGATTGGTGCAGCTCACTGCTGTCTTCTGCACCACCTGAGCTCTGACCAAGTACTGCGGGATCCAGATCCCAAATGCCCCCGTGGCAAATGACACCGCGGCTGATGCCAGAGATGAAAATACATAACTACGGCTGGGGAGCAGAAAGAAAATGAATGAATAGGCATAATTCCTGAGTTTTTCTGCATTTGCATTTTTCTGCATCTGCATTTTTACATGCTTTTCTGTTACTCTTGCTTTTTTTTCTTGCTTCATTAATTTGTCAGTTTGGTCTAGGGGTTGGCAATATGACCAAAATCTTATATCACGATATGAGTAGTTTTAATTTCACAGTAACAATATATATATCACAATATGTTTTTGCTGTAAATAAGGTCTTTGTGATATCAAAAGTTTTGATACCATAGAAATTTCATAATTCTTGTCACCAGTGTCAATATCACAAAAAACTAATACCAGCCTAAATTAAAAAAAAAAAAAAAACACTGCAAAGACAGACATTTTGCCACATAAGTATGTGTATTTAACCGTTCAAGGCCTATAAAACAGCAAAAATAACTTGGTTTTATACTCCCGTGCTCTAGTCTCTCAGAGAGCGTGTGCATATAACAAAATGAGTTCTCTTTCACAGCTGACTGCATTTCAACAGCCTAAAATCAATTGTTTTTAAACCGCAGTGCTTAAAAACACACAGAGACGATAAGTTTTCGTGACCACGTAGCACAGAATTGTCACATGAGCCTGTAACCGCGATAGAGACGATAGTCCAAAATCTCTACCGGTTGACAAATTTCTACTGGTATATTGTCCACCCCTAGTTTGGTCACAACAAAGATGGTTGGTCCAGTGTTGTAAATAATTTTTTTTTAAACGATCAATTAAAATTACAGAATGTATTTAAAATGTATTAGTTGAATGATACTTTGTCACAACAAACTTCAATACACTGTCAACAATTTCAAGTGAAGGCAGGACCATAAAAACTACAGACACTGAAGGATCCAGTATTTTGACTTGACGGTTGATTGTTAAGTGATTACATCTTGTACACCCCAGTGCTGCATATTTGGTTCATTACATTCCTGAGTGATGAACGGAAAAAGAGAATAAACAAGTAGCATACTTTTTGGCGAGAGCTTTCATGTCACAGAGCCAGGAAGTGCGTGTCTTTATACGTCCAGCGATATGGTCAGCACTCCCTCTCTTTGGCTCAGGAACAAAGATGAGAATAAGGGTCCCAGCAGTCAACCCCAACATCGGAGAAACCTTGAGACAGAAAGAAAAAAAGAGTTTAAAAAACGGTTTAAAAAACGCAAATAATTTTCCTTTGTATTTATGTCTTGTTTTTAAGAAAATTATTTACACATCCTTGAAACAAGATAAACATACTGCTTGAGATTTTATGATGTTTTCAGTCAATATATCTTGAATTAAGTTTATTTTTTCTGCTCTGCTAGTAATTTAAGAATAAATAAAAATCAAGTCTTATTATCTTATATAAATCAAATTGTTTTGGAATAAAAATGCAAAAATACCACTTAAGAGTGTTTTCAGCGCATTGCTCTCCGCTGTAAACTAGACTAAACATTCTTGCTTGTATTACTGCGAGTCTGTGCCTTCTGTTAAACAAAATTTTGTGGGCTGAACAATAAGAATCCGTCTCACATCCTGTTTGGTCTAGCAAGTTATTTGCTGAGCCCGTAATGGTGGTGATATTTTGTGATTAGCTTATGGTTTAGTATGTTACAGATTAGTTTTATTTCTATTCACATAAGGGTGTGTAGTGTAGGCAGTGTACTAGTCTGCAGTGTGAAGTAGACTCCATTAGGTGATGTTTCTTTACTCTATCCTCTCGTTTTCTTTCTCAGTTTTCTCCCTTGTGTAGGAGCAGCTGCGGTCCACCAGGCCATGAGCTATTATCTCTTTTATCATCCTTCCTGATGGCTACAGCACAGCAGTGTGTGTATGTGTGTGCGCGCATGTGTTTGTTGGTCCGCTCGCCCACATGGAAGCAGCGTAAGCGCCTCCGTCGCTTGTGAAAGCCAAAGCAATTCTGTCTGTCAGACGCAATCCTCCTGGAGATCATTTATAGCACATTAATTCAAAGCTCTGTAGAAAATTGCGGCTCTTATGGGTGTGTTTGTGTGCATGTGTGCGTGTAAAGGTCTGGTTATCAGGAGTGCTTTTGTCTTATTTTCCTTTTTTTTTTAAAAAAAAAAAAAAAAAAAAAGGATACATTAAAATGAAATTAAATGTATAAGCAAACTTAAGATAATAGGACTTATATCTTAATATACACTCCTGTTTAAAAAGTTCATAGTCTGTAAGAGTGTTTTTTTCCCAAATAAATGCTTTTGTTTTGAACTTTCTGTTCATTAAATAATTCTGAAAAAATGTACAAAATGTGAAAATAATAATGCAAAATAAATGCACCTTGGTGAGTATAGGAAAATAATAATAATAATAATAATAATAACAACAACGGCAATAATAATAACAATAATAAATGTTTTTTGAACAGCAAATCAGCATATTAGAATGATTTCTGAAGGATCATGTGACACTGAAGACTGGAGTAATGATGCTAAAAATTCAGCTTTGGTCACTTTGATAAATTACATTTTAAAATATATTCAAATAGAAAACAGTTATTGTGAATAGTAAAAATATTTCAGAATTTTACAGTTTTTGCTGTACTTTGGATCAAATAAATGCAGGCTTGAAGAGACTTCTTTATGAAAACATAAAAAATATTACTGTTCAAAAACATTTGACTGGTAGTCTAAGAATATGTTTTATTTATTTGGTTTATGTTATTTTGTAAGAATGTTTATTTATTCCACTGGAGAAGAAAATAAGAAAAAAATATTATTATTACATTTATTTATTTATTTATTTATTAGTGTTCAACAGTATAAATCTTTATAGTGAACAATGAAAGTTAAACAGATCACTGCGTCCCATTGACGTGCTGCTGTTTTCTGAACTACGCTGTGATTCTGTGGACTGAATGTGTCTCTGTGTGCACTGCGGTGGTTTTGATACAGAGCCGCAGTGTCCCGCTAAAGCCTGGATTTGGTCTTGTTATCCCTCCATAACTAGAAAACCCAGCATCCATAAAAGAGGTCTTTGCAGTGGACCTATTTTCTGACAGTCACACTGAAGGGATCCCTCCCAGTCTCTCCGGTCTAGTTTCATATCAAAGCCCGCGTTGATCAGTCATCTTGAACTCTGACTCTGTCTCTCACCCTACCTATAGTATTATCAGATGCTGCCCTTTCCTACCAATCTCAAACTAGTTCTGTAGCTCCTTTCGTGCTTGTTAAGGTTAGAGCTTGGACACCAAAAAGAGTGAGTGCAATCAAAGAACGAGAGATCAAGGTGCTATTTCTCCTGGCATTTCCGCTCTCCGACCTGCAGAAGATTGATACGGCTCTCAATAATTATGATCTAATCCTCCACTCCACAAAACACACTCCCTATTCGAGAACGGAAGGCGATTGAGTTCTTTAGGGCCCTGCAAAACAAGCGGAAAGTGGTACGAAATGTTTTTTCCCTCCTCTGAACAGGATATGGCTGATATGGAGTACATTTTCATCTGTCTGTTGTTTTTATAATCTTTTAAAGCGCCACTGATGATTAATAGTCCCCGAATCACAATCTTTGTCTTCTCAAGGAATGTTCTACTGCAAACAATAGCGCTCCACTACTGTTTGCAAAAGTGTTCCAACAAAGTAGCTCCAAATAAAGCTATTCATGTTCCTGAGGGTCATATAACTGTCATGTAGAGAGGTGTTTTTGTAAGCCTGAGAGAGTTTAACACTGTTTAAAAGTCTCCTTTTAGGCCTACGAGATCGACAGCCAAACCTCATTTGAGTTTTAAGAGCTGGCCACACATCGAGCATAATTCAGGTTCAACATGAGACACTCTGGATTCTTTATGACCCTGCAAAAGGAACGTGCAATGAAGCCCGACTTGAGCGTTCACCTGTTAAATTTTAAACTGAACAAGCAAAGTGGCTGGTTTTAAAACATCACTGAGCTAAATCATCTAAAGCACCTCAGAGGCCTTTTCAAAAAGTTGTTTTTGTCTTTCTTTCACTGCCCAAAAAGTTACAGGCCACAGCCCTTCCTCCCCCTCAATCATTTCACAAATTAGTAACCTTAGCTGCATTAAAAGGTGCTCGGCTTGGCTCTTTTGGTTAAAGCTGTGATACATCAAGGCTACTGAGGAATATCCCACAACAAAAGGGTCTGTGTAAGCGAGCCCCCTCTTCTCCTGGGTTTCTGCTGCACAAAGAGCGCAGTGAGAACTGCGAAGACCCTGTTCTTGCGTTACTCGCGGATAGCGTGCATGAGCGGGACCTGAGGTAATGCTAAATTAATGCATTTAAGCTAGCTGGGTTCTCAGTGCCAATTGCACCAGCTTCAAAGGGGCAGGAATGTTATGTTGCTTTTTCAAGAGACTGGACGAGGATATTTCAGGATTCACCTGTCCGCCATGGGTTTTAGGGATATTTTTGACCTGGACGAGAGGAAATGGGGTGTATTTGTGGAGGCTGTGCGTGTTTCCTCTAAAATATTGATACAACACACTGAGACATTTCAGCAGCTCTTACCCTCAGCGCCCAGTACCAATGCCCTCCAGCGTCTTTAGCGATGGATCCCAGGATGTAGCCCAGACCGCTGTGGACAGAGAGCAAAACATGTCATTATACGCAGGCAAACATATCATATTCCAGGCATAAACATCCACTCTCCAGTTGGTTTGCTGGGAATAGCTGGTGTAAGCCAGAGTTATTTTAGTTTTGAATTTTAATAAAGTTTTTTTTTGTTGTTTTTTTACAGTTTGTACTTACATTTGTGTCCCTGGACAACAAAACAATAGCCATAGCAATAGCAATAGCCAAAAATACATTATATGGGTCAAAATGATTGATTTTTCTTTTATGCCAAACATCATTAGGATATTAAGTAAAGATCATGTTCCATAAAGACATTTTATAAATTTCCCACTGTAAATATATCAGAACTTAATTTTTGATTAGTAATATGCATTGCTAAGACCTTCATTTGGACAACTTTAATGGTGATTTTCTCAATATTTGGATTTTTTGCACCCTCAGATACCAGTTTTTCAAATAGTTGTATCTCGGCCAAATATTGTTCTATCCTAACAAACTATACATTAATGCTTATTTGTTCAGCTTTAAGATGATGTATAAATATCAGAATTTACCCTTATGACTAGTTTTGTGGTCTAGAGTCTCATTTTAGTAGTTATTAATGTGCCAACTGGTGAAATTAAAAAGTAGAAATGTAACTTGATCAGCATTATCAATGATTTTGCCATCTGTTGGGCAAAAATTATGCATTTTTTGAGTTTTATAATACATATTATGTATGGGAAAAAAAACCTATTTTATTTTATTTTATTTTAGTTAGATTTGAAGTCGTAAGTTTTAGTTGTTTAGTTTTGTGTTAAAATAACACTGGTCTAGGCTGATCTAAGCTTTTCTTCCAGCCCAAGCTGGTTTTAAGCTGTAGGAGCTGATCTATCAGCCAGACCCAACTGGTTTTCATCTGGTTAGATGGTTAAGCCACCAGGTCTACCAGCCTGACCAGTTGACAAGTGCTCTAATCCCCTCAAAACCAGCATACCAGACCAGTATGACCAACTTGGTTTGGTTTAAAGAGATAGTTCTCCCAAAAATAAAAATTCTGTCATGAATTACTCACCCTCATGTCGTTCCAAACTCGTAAGACCTTCATTCATCTTTGGAACATAAATTAAGATATTTTTGATGAAATCCAAGAGCTTTCTGACCCTGCATAGACAGCAATGCAACTACCAGGCTCAAGGCCCAGAAAGGTAGTAAGGACATGGATAAAATATTCCAAAAGCTTTTGGCCTTTGTGTTCCAAAGATGAATGAAGGTTTTACGGGTTTGCAACGACATGAGGGTGAGTAATTAATGACAGAATTTTTATTTTGAGTGAACTATCCCAGTTTTTTAAAGCTGTTTTGCCATGTGCCTGCCTCATTTACTCGGTCTGTCTCTTTTCCCGATTGTCTTCCCCACCCCAAGCTGTGTCATGGACCCTAAAACTTTCATGCGCTGGGTAGACTGCCTGAACTCGACATGCATACTAATGCCGCTGATAATGGCTTTACACTGAACATCACCTCTGGCTATGTAAGCGAGTCAAGCACTTAGCATTACTTAGGGGCTTACAATGACAGATCAGCTCAGAGGAAAAGAGAAAGGGAGATGACTGGGGAGAGACGCCAGCTTCCCACACTGGGTTTTTGGATTTGGGGATTGTGGTGAAATACTAACTTCAAACGTTCGGATGACCTAATTCTGAGAATCCCTGTCTGAGGTTGTAGGATACGGCTGCAGAGTGCATGCGTCTCATGAACTTTCCTCTAAGCCTGTCTAAGGCGAGACTGCCTGACAGAGAGTGATATAAGGAAAAAGGAAGACGGCCACTCAAGGTGGGATCATTTCAGCTTAGTCGGTATCTGAGGAATCTGTGAGTCATATCTCTTCAGACGTAGACCAAACTCTCTCAGCTCTACATCCTGTTTACAGTCTAATAAAGTTCATAATTGCCATGTTATGAGCTCGGTGTGGATGAAGCGCATACGAAATATTCTTTCTGTATGCAGAGAGTCTGGTTTGAGACCGCTGTATGAATTGTTTTCGTCTCTTGGTCATAGTCTGTTAAAAAAACTTGATTGGGTGTTTTGCTGTTTTTGTTTCCATCAGCTCTCCATTTCACTATTCTCTGCATCAGATTCTTTGTAATTCTCATTCTCACTCCCTCTGTCTGTCTCCCTCCCATGTTTGTACACCTGTTACCAATCCTCTCACACTGCTGTGTAAAAAGCAAAAGAAAGTGAAAAGTGTTTGCTATTTTAAGGGTTCATAGCAATTTTGTCACTAGTGAAGGTGTATGGAAGCCATAGATACAATAAGTCATTGTTTTAATGACAGCAGAATTCAAGCTGTGTGAACTCAAGTTTCCATGTTACAACCAGATTAAAATGCCTCACTTGATCAGGTGTTAACATAATCACCAGTCAGAAGGATCAATTTTTTGAAATGGAGATTTTCATCATCATCATCATCATAAGTTTTCCACTGATGTCTGGTTTGTTAGGATAGGACAATATTTGGCTGAGATACAACTATTTGAATATCTGGAATCTGAGGGTGCAAAAAATCTAAATATTGAGTAAATTGCCCTGAAATGTGTATAAATGAAGGTCTTAGCAATGCATATTACTAATCAAAAATTAAGTTCTGATGTATTTACCTTAGGAAATTTACAAAATATCTTCATGGAACATGATCTTTACTTAATATCCTAATGATTTTTGGCATAAGAGAAAAATCGATAATTTTGACCCAAAGGGTGTATTGTCAGCTATTGCTACGAATATACCCGTGCTACTTAAGACTGGTTTTGTGGTCCAGGGTCACATATACTAACAGAGTGTTTTGGAACAGACACTTCTTGTATTTGGGGGTTGTTCGTGTTTTATTGCACATCAGACCCTGGAATAACTGCAGCGTTTTAATCCTTCTGTTTAAATTTGGAGTGTCCCTCCCAGCATTTAACCTCATACCCACTTCCTGTGTTCCCAGACACTCGCGCCAGGCTGTCGCTCAGCAGGTAAACCACATTGTTTATCTTTGACTGCCCCTGGCATTTCCGACTGATGGACCAATTTGACCTGACCCATCAAACAATAGGACCTTATCAGTGAATACATATGGCTTTTAGTGTGCACTGGACTTTCAATGCCAAGAACCCATTAATTCAACTTAATTAAGCATGTAAACTTAATTGTTTATTTATTGAATATGGCCACTTGGTGCCTTATTGATGTTCTTGATTGGATGATTACTTTTAAGCATTTGCGAACTTGTCAGTATTACCATGTGTCTCCATGTTGATTAGCAACTAAAATGTTTTGTATGCCCATAAGAGGACTCAAATTTCCTGCTAAACATTTCTCCCATGGCTGAAGTCACTTCCTGGAAACAGTAACAACCTGACTGCAAATAAACAGTGCGCTAGACAGGAAGCGAGGCGGCACACTGTAGCGCTGTAGTCTTTCACCTCTTATTGTTCGTACTGTCGATCGCTTTGTTAGGCCCGAACCCCTGTTAGCCTGCAAATACCTCAAATCTCCTGGGCCGGCTATTTTTCCATCCCGTCCTTTCCTCTAACTGCGTTCAATCTCTCATCGATACTATTACTAGCACTCAGAACAGGTCTTTTGGCGACAGCTGCTGTGTTCGGATATTTCTTTCCCTTAGTTTAGTGGGGGAACAGCCATGCGGTGTTATTCGACTGCATGTATAAAACTCTTTATACATATACTCTTTTGTGTTGTTGTCTTCCCCATCAGATTAACAATTAAACTGCAAGATGTTGTCTGTGAACACAATGCAGCTAAAAATGCTACGCACGTACAATCATGAATTTTTTATCACCTTTCCTCTGTTTATTTTCCCCCTTTTCTCTCGTCTTTTTCCAGCTCAGTGAACAAAAGAAAATGCCACGGCCCATGTTAAGTGACCGTAATAGGTGAGCTTAAAGTCTTTCACAGCAGCAGCAGTAGCAGATTTAGAATATCACTGTCCATTTGGCCCGTCTGAGGCGATGACCACACAAAATGCTGAGCTCAATTGTCCACAACTGACCTTTACTGGGTTGAGATGGTATCTGAGATTATCTGGCTGTCAGAAGCTGTTCCCCTCAGCTACAGTTCACCTACCCTGACATGAAATGTCTTAATTTACATTACACTTCTCATCATGGCTGGTTAAATAGCAATATAATGTCCAGGTTGGATATCAGATTTTGTAAAATCACCTCTAATGAACATCTGCACACTTACAATTAAATTGCTTAAGCAAAATTAGACCGCCTGGACTCTGTCCTTTCCCTTCCCTGAACCCATATCTCTGAATATTTAGTGTGATGCCAGCTTTAACGGTGAATCTTTATATTTCTGTCTGATCATTAAGAGACAAGCATGGAGTATGTGGAAAATAGATTTGTTTGGCTATTATGAACCAATAAATAGTCACACATCTGATGTTGTGAGGTTTATTTTAAACCAGTGATTTTATTACTCATTTAGCTGAAAAAAAAATGTATATGAATGTGACCCTGGACCACAAAACCACTCTTAAGTGCTGTTTATTTATTGTTTAAAATGGCTTGTAAATATGACAAATGAGTCCTTTTATCCATTTTATACTTGGAAATGAATAGATGTATGTGAATTGGTTGGCTATTGGTAGTAGGGTGGAAAGCAATTAAGGCTATTGGTTATCATTAATGTCCATTAATACTCACCTTCCTAGTGGGATGGCCAAATAGAAGACAGAGAGCATCACGGTCCTTTTGTTGTTTGTGAACAGGTCTCCAATGATGGTTGGAGAGATGGATGAGTAGCTTGATTCTCCAATACCCACCAAGCATCTGGACAGCACTAACAACCAGTAATACTGTAAAAGAAGAGGTCACATGATTAGAAAAATCAAAGGAATTTATTTTATATAGTATTCAATTGGCAACTGCCTCGTAGCATTTTTTAGCTAGTCACCTTACAGATGTTACCTGTCTGAAAAAAAATGAATAGTCTCTTGTGCATCTGAGGAGTAACAGCTCACTGAGCCCTGAAACTTATTCATAAATCTATCAATTGACATATTACATTGAGAGTGTGTTCAAGTTTGTGTGGCTTTTTAGACGTTCAATATTTTTTATCCAAACTGAGCATGTGTTAGTGGCAAAGGAGCAAGTGTCCTACATTTGTGAAACAGTGAGAACATGTGGCTGTTGTCCTCTGACCTCTATTGGCGAGAAAGGAAGCCAGACTAAGAAACCACCCTTCCCTGAAATGGCCTAGACTTGTTGTGTATATATAGTCGTTCATGTGAAGACTTTTAACAGTGGGCGTGTAATGGACATCCATACTGCTGTGGAGAATTTGGGTCACCCTGGCAGTCGCCCAAACTGAGGAGGCTAGTTATAGATTTTTCTGTTGCTTGTGCTTAGAGTCCATTTCTTTTTACGTGTTGACCTCATTTTATGTGTTATTCTCACTCTCCTTAACAATATCTCATTTTTAAAATGTCAGTCTGGAAGCAGTGGGGAGTCTAGCCACACCCAACAATGATGGAGGGAGGCAAAATGTAAGGAGCAAACATGGACACCCTCTAGAGACACCAGGTCATCCCATTATGATATGATTCACATATACAGCAGACACACACACACACATACAGATCTGTCATAGCCCATTTTCATGTGTGATATCTCCTGAGGGGGCTCACAAAGCCACCTGACTGGCCAGATGCTCTTGTGTCAGACTTTTGTGTACTAACAAGCTTCCTGTAAGTGCTAATGAGATGTGTGTGAGCTTGTGCACATATAGCTATATAGTCATTTTTGATCACAGTCATATTGTGAAATATTATTAAAATCACATGCCCTCAGAAATCATTCTGGTATGCTGATTTGGTGGTAAAGAAACAGTTATGGATTCTTTCATGAATAGAAAGTTTTAATGAATGCATCTAAATGAATGAATTTATGTTTAATTCAAAACAGAGGCAGCAATCCTTCATGTCCTCCGGCCATTCGATGGTCACTTTTTATTACTGGGATTCCCTCGCTCCCTTTCCTGCTTTTCATCCTTTATTCTTTTTCACTTGACAGTCTTTGGTGTGACAGCAGCCCCACGACATACAGCCAAAAGAAAAACAACTTTACTTGTTGTTGAATGTTACATAATTCTCAGCAGGGGAATTTCTTTAGTGTACGTGACAGGAATCAGCAAAGAGAGACTGCAGCAAGCTGGGTTATCCTCTGGCACTGAGAGGATTTCTCTATCCCTCCCTTTTCCCTCCTGCTCACTCTCTCTTTCAGCTCCTTTCCTGCTTTTCGTGACTCAGAAATGACAAAAGCTATGTGCTTGTTGTTTATTGACAGAAGTGCTGTGAGGGAATAAGAGAATAGAGGGATGGCGGAGAGGGAGAGTGACTGATTGTTTGTTTTTACACAACCTTTCCTCCTTTTACCCCAACACACACACATGAAAAATTAATGCTTGGGCTGTCATTTGCTGAACATACACACGTCTGGAGAACTGTTAGTTGAGATGAGACACACACACACACATTAAAGGATTAGATCACTCCAGAATAAAAAGTTTGATAATTTACTCACCCCCATGTCATCAAATATGTTCATGTCTTTCTTTATTCAGATCGAAAATAAATTAAGGCTTTTGAGGATAACATTCCAACGATTTTACTCCATATAGTGGACTTAAATGGGGATCAATGGGTGGAAGGTCCAAATTGCAGTTTCAATGCAGCTTTAAAGGACTCTACACAATCCCAGTCAAGAAATAAGAGTCTTATCTAGCAAAACGATCTGTCATTTTCAAAAAAAAAAAAAGAAAAAAGAAAGAAAATTGATACACTTTTTAACCACAAATGCTCATCTTGCACTAGCTCGACCTCACACATTATGTAGTCATGTTGGAAAGGTCACGCATGACGTAGGCAGAAGTACCGAACCAGTGTTTACAAAGCGAGCGTGCAAAGAAAGTCAAACGCCCTTTACAAGAAAGGTATAACAACGATGTTGGATGATTTTGAAGTTGGAGGAGAAAATGAGATGGAGTTTTCAACTTACCCTACATTTTGAACCCGAGTACACAGACGAAGAACTAACCGCACGTGACCTTTCCAACGCGATTATGCAATGCATGAAGTCGAGGATCGCAGAGCTAGTGCAAGACCCCTATTCCTCGGCTGGGATCGTGTAGCTGTGTTTAAACTGCAGTTTGAACCTTCAACCCATTGATCCCCATTGAAGTCCACTATATGGAGAAAAATCCTGGAATATTTTTCTTGAACCTTAATTTAAGACACAAACATCTTGGATGACATGGGGGTGGGTAAATTATCAGGAAATTTCAATTCAGGAGTCAATGTTTCGTCTATGATTATTTGCAAAAGTGGTTTAGTAAAAATTATTTATCTTAATTATTTAGATTTTTGTCTTGACAGAATGGATGTATATGTAATTGTATGTATTTCGGTATCACTTTCTTTCTAAGTATTCAGTCAGATTTTTTTCTCATTCACACTTCCGCTTATTTGAGCTTGTGGTTAAGTGGTTAAAACCCCAAGCTTGAACAACAAAGTCGGCACATCTGCCTCTTTGTCTTTGTTCCAGACCACAACCAATTCATGAGGCTGCAGTATTGTAGGACTGACTGTACACGTCTGGCTTCCCTCATCCCTCAAAACCATATACATAAACATGAGCTTTCAAATACATTCTGCATGAATATGTGCATATCTAACTAAAATCCACCACTGACACCCCCTGATGTTTTGTTTTCTTGTCATCTGACAAAAGTGACACAATGATGTTAAATAGGGTCATGGGAATCAGACATCCTGAAGTTTTGCCAATTATCCACCTTTTTCTTCAACGTGGAAGTAAGCCTATGGATGAGACCTTCGGTTCATTATCCGCTATAGGTAAATAACGAGAAGAATAACAGTGTGCAGCAAATCGCAAAAATGTTTGCATTACAAACTAGTGTGTTCATAATTAAGATAATACATTAAAATAATAAGGTAAGACACAACAATTTGCAATATCAAAATGAGCCGTTTTGTACAGCTAAAAATAGCTGGACGCGGATGAGACCAGAAGTCAGACCCATAAAATGTACAAATGGCCATACCCACTCTTACGGGAAGAAAAATGTGGATATGCTTTACTTAACAAAAACTGTCTTTCAATATTGTTGCAGCAACACAGTGCAGTGAATTGACTGTCTTTTCCCAAAGCCCTGAGAAATCTCATTAAAAGAAGCCGAACACTGAGTTACGAGGGATTTCAGATGATGAACAGATCAGCAAGAGGTTGTAAGGTCAGTTTAAGCCATACAGAGATTTAGTAGATATTTTCTTTTCAAAGCAAAGTGTATCAGTGCTGGACAACCTATGATTTTCATCGGACTAATACAAGAGAACACTTTTACGTCATTCAGATTTCTTATCCCATAAGACGATTTCTTGGCATAATAGTATTTTTCATCATTTGAGTGTATTCTTATGAAACACAGCACTCTCTTTAGGATTGTTACGAATAATGTTATGCAGACCTTGCACCAACACTGAGGTAACATTAGCCTGATGGTTATGATGTTGAGTCTGTATGTAAATGCGAGATGATCTGTAGATTTCTCTTGGTGGGGAACGTTATATAACAGCCCACCGTGCGTCGGATGATTGACAGATAAAGGGATATCTGCAGTCTCCACACTCATGTATGCATATGTGCACATGTGTGCGGTCTTGGAGGATCATGTGACTTTGATGCAGAGTGGCTTGTCCTGTCAGTATCGACTCAGCATTGCAGATCGAGGGGATTAGCGCATTTATACCCCCCGTGGCGTTTGGCCGTCATATTCCAACCACACACACATCTTATAGACAAGCATGCAGTCTCCACATGCTCACTGACAAAACAAAAAAGGCTAATGAGAGGCAAACCCCACACAAATACACACGTCATTAGATATCACTAAATCAGTTATCATAGCTACAAGGAATATTCCTCTGTTGTCATTTTGCAGTCTTCCTCTCATTAACATGGCCTTTTAATTAGCTGCCACTCTCTATCTCCGTTGCAATAGCCTCCCTGGAGACTGGCCCCACACGCACACATACAATTTGATTGAGATGGTCTGTGAGGGATTCTAGACAAGAAGCATCAATTTAAGTTTTGTGGTTTTTGCCTGCCTTTCTCAGTTTGGTTCAGTTTTCCTCTCAGCATTTCCTCTCAGTAGGTTTACTGATGTAGATCAGATACTGATGTTTAAAGAAACAGCTTAAATACTGCCTGTATGTCAGATAGCTTTTCTGTTCTTATGATATTTTCTCTAACTATAGTTGATTGCTAAAGTAAATATCATACAACTGAGGGACTCATATGCAACTATTACAGAAGGTTCAAACGTTTACTGATGCTTCCGAAGGAAACACAATGCATTAAGAGCTGGGAGGTGAAAACTTTTGGAATTTAAAGATCAGAGTAAATTTACCTTATTTTTTATTCTGGTAAACATGTAAGTATCCTTTGTAGCTTCTAAAGGCCAGTAATAAATAAAATATATATATATATATATATATATTTAGGCAAAATAAGAAAAAAGTACACATCTTCACTCTGTTCAAAAGTTTTCACCCCCCAGTTCTTAATGCATTGTTTTGCATCAGTTAGCATTTGTATCTTCTGTAATAGTTGCATATGAGTCCTTCAGTTGTCCTCAGTGTGAAAAGATGGATCTCAAAATCATACAATCATTGTTGGAAAGGGTTCAAACACCCAAAAATGCAGAAAAACCAAATAATTTCTGGGACCTTAAGGATTTTTCTGAAGAACAGTGGGCAGTTTAACTGTTCAGGACAAAGAATCAAGAATCAAGCATATGTAAACTTTTGAACAGGACTGTGAACTATGTGTAAATGTCTTTTATGTGAAATGTCTTATTCAGGTGAGTACTAAATAAAAAAAATCCCTCTTATTTTGGTAAAATAATTAACATTTTGCAGATTCTGCAAAGTGTATGTAAACTTTTGACTTCATCTGTATTTGCAGTCAAATCTTCTACCAGTGGCAACAAATGCTTTTTGATTTGTAATTTTAGTAGCTTTAATGACATGATTGTGTGAGGCCTGGATGAAATAGAGAGTAAGATATAGAGAGAAGACAAAGAGGATGACGAACTGCAGTAGAGCTATAACAAGAGGTCTTCGGAGACAGGCCCAGTGTTATGCTAAGTGAGCATGTCATTTAATCATTTCATCTTAGCAAAGCAAAGGGGAAAGAGAGAGAGAGTGAGAACGAGAGACTTCTAAATAATAAAGTACACTGCATTCAGTTATTATATTTAAAATGAGTCCTTCTTTGCTGAATGACTCTGATGTAGTTTGCAAGTGTTCTCAAATGAGCCAGAAACTGAATGAGCTCTAGAGATGCTGCTACTGCTGGGCTGGGTTGCTGTTCTGCTTCTAAAAATACCCAACTAGCACTGCAAGAACAAACCTAACCCCTTCTGAGCAAAAACAAACTACATTTATATTTTAAAACTTCTCCTAAAATGATAATCATGATGATATGATTGCTTTAAGATGTTCTGAGCAAGGTTTAGGCTACTGTTTGTAGAGGAGAAAGAGAGTATGACACTTACATCTTTGGTAATAAAGGAGCTTAGCATTGTCACAAAGGACCAGAAGAAGATTCCACTGCTCAGAATGATCTTCCTGTTGAATCTGTCCCCCAGGTATCCAAAAATGGGTGCGGCCACCATGAAACTGCAGATGAAGACTGGAAATAAAAACAGAAGCAGAAATATTTCACTTTGAGTTTCACATTTATCTCATACTTGGTTGCATCAAAATCACATAGTCAGTTCTTAAAAAAGAAGTCCACTCATGGCAGCTTGTAAATCCACATCCTTATTCTTTAAAATGAGGAGGAAGCTTTAAGATTCCCTTTCTGTTTCCCTAATTCACTTCCTACCCACAATCCTCTTATGTATGCCTGCCCATTAACTAATGGTCAAACAAAACCTACTCACAAGACTGTTCTTCTGATAAGATTGCTTTAACCAAGCAGTTTTCCACGACTGTACATTTGCTTAATGCTGTCATAATTCACATCATAGATTAGGATGCTACATGCATCTTTTAAGGATTTTTTAGATTTTAATTTGATTTTATTGCATTTTATAGTTCAATTTGTTTCATGTTTTGATCATTTCTAATATATATTTAATTGTTTAATTTGTTTTATTCCATTTTTATAATTTCATATTTAAATTTTTGGAATATTTCTGTTTTATAGTTCTTAAGTAAATTCCTTTTTTCACATTGCGTCTGTGTTTCTGTGTTCAGATGTTGCAGTAAATAAAGCAAATTTGGATGTAGCTAATTTAAATATTTCCTGTAAAAGTGTCCAGATACCGTAATAACACTGTAAGATTCTTAATCCTGCAGTTGCTGATGCGAAAATTCCACTCGGGTTTGAAGGAAGTTGCATCTGAAATGCTTTCGTAGTGAGTTTGCATAGATGGCACAAGGTACTAATGCTTATATTGAAACTTCAGAGCTGCAGATTCTAAGAATTTTTGCCATCTGCATAAACATTAAAGTGGTTGTGTTTGTGTTATGCAATGTGAGGATGTGTTCGCAAGCTTACAGAGAAAGCAAAATGCAGTGCAATTTTGAGAGACCTTGGTAACACACCAAGTCTGAGGCTAAAAAGTCTGGGCTGAAGTTTCAGCAATCTTTCACCCTTGATCAGTGGCCATGTTTGGATATTTAATAACTTCCAATTTTTGCGGAAGGCTGAATTTGCTGAAGCCACCGGAAACATTGCCCTGTGTTATCCTTGGCTGCTAGTTCAAGCCAAAGCCCGGCCCGACTTGAGTATATCCACTCTAGAAAGAGGCACGGAGCCCACACCGAGCCTGCTGGGAAATCAGCACTCTCTCCACACACTCGAATCTGCACAAATTACAGCAGCACTATGCTAAATGATCTGCTATTTCATCCCTGAGTTCTCTCGCTTAGTGATCGTAATTAGGCTGCCTTTGAAAATGGTTCCAAAAATGAAAAAGATTTCAGAACGCTCCGTGTTGAGTAAATGCAAAACAAAAGTGAGTTAACTGTGTTTGTGTGGTCTAAATGAGTCAAAGCTGGACTCGTTTACAAAAATATACTGTGGGGCAGGTCTGATTTGATAATGAGGATGCTGTGTAAAATGAGATGATAGCAAAAACTGGTACTCTGTTGTGCAGCAATATCTCAAAATTGAAGACACAGGAGGAACAAAAAGTCATTGTACGGGTCAAAAGTTTTCTTTATGCCAAAAATCATTCGGATATTAAGTAAAGATCATGTTCCATGAAGACATTTTGTAAATTTCCTGCTGTAAATATATCCAAACTTAATTTTTGATTAGTAATATGCATTGCTAAGAACTTCATTTGGACAACTTTAAAGGCGATTTTCTCACTATTTTGATTTTTACACCCTCAGATTCCAGATTTTCAAATAGTAAATCTCAGGCCAAATATTGTCCTTTGTCTCTAACAAACCATACATCAGTGGAAAGCTTATTTAGCTTTCAGATGATGCATACAATTCACCCTTATGACTGGTTTTGTGGTCCAGGGTCTCATATATATTTGCATTTAATCAGAGGATAGATTTTCATAGATGATATTCTGAATGAACAGCAATCCCACAGGCTGTGATTCATTTAAGCACAGCTCAACTGAAGCAATCAACACCTCTCCCTTTTTCTGAGATGTTGATCTCCTCCCATTACCCTGAGCCGTCTGAGCCGTGTCCTCTGCTAATTCCTCTGTTAATGACCTCACTTCTTGTCTGTGTTCATCACATCATATAACACTGCACATCAATTACACCTGTGTCTTTGTGTGGGACTTTGAGACAGAGAGAGAGATACAGAGACACACAGTATCCAGAGACAGTGAACATATGGACCGGCACCGAATGCACAACATGTGTGCAGTGAACGGCTCCTGAAATATTCATGCCTCAGCTTTCCCCGATGAAGTCTTTGCTCTGAATTAGCATGTTAGACAGATCAGGGTGTTCTTTCTTATAGGGCGAGTTTCACATTAAGGACAGATTTCTGACTGAGGGACAAAGAGTAGACATTTACATTGACGTAGTCATCTAGCAGATGCTGATTCAGAGCGATTTTCAAATGAGAAACAAAGTAGACGAGCTAAAAGAGCAAGTATGCACTTTAAGCTTTTCCCCTGCATGCTTTTAATGTTAATTTCAGCATTTACTAATGCATTATTAAAATCACAGTGTTTGTTAACATTAGTTAATGCACTGTGAACTAACATGAACAATGAAAGACTGTATTTATGTTACCTAACATTAACAAAGATTAATAAATAGTGTAATAAATGTACTGTGAATTGTTTGTTCATGTTAGTTAATACATTAATGTTAACAAATGACACCTTATTGTAAAGTGTTACCCAAACATCTCTCCAGAATACTTAATTTAGATTGGTCATCCTCATTCTTTTGCAGCTAAAATTTCCTAATTTTTATTTAACCCTTTAACTGTCACCGTCCACCCAGTGGGACGCCTAAGTTTACTTCACCATATTACAAATAAATCCTAATCTAATCATGACAAACTATACATCATGGAAAGGTCTAAGACTCCTAAATAGATATTTTAGCATATTTTTGTGTTAGAAATTATGTAGGAAAAGTAATAGATTAATATATGTTAAGAGTGCAACTTAAAAAATCTACATCATAACATGAGTTCTGACCTTTGTCACAAAAGATTTTCTTCATTGCCTTTTTCCCTATCATGCAATAGAAATCATAAGAAATTATATATCGGTGCAAAACGTAAAATCTCAAAATTTTAAAATCAGACATTGCATTACCACAGAAAATGTACATCAAAATCATATTACAAAATGTTTTCATTCGTTAATTATAAAAAATTAAGTCTGGATAGTGCATTTTTATGTCTGTGTTCAAAAATGGGAGTGACAGTTAAAGGGTTAAATCACTTGGTGCATGTTTGACTAAAGAGGTTTTTGCTCTGTAGTTTGCCTTTTGCAAGTTGCTCTGACCTGAAGTTATTCCCCTGAAGCTCTTCAGCACGAACATACTTCCTCATAATGGTATTTCTAAGATGCCTCGAGGCATGTCACACACCTCACCTGTCCTTCCAGGTGACTGCTGTGGGAATTATCTAACTTAAAGCAAGCACGCTGCTTTATGTGACCTCTAATGGCGTTTTTCTGAGGGGATTTATTAAGAAAACATGAGCAAGTATGTAATGTGTTTCAAACGGCTGATTCACCGCCTGTAAATGTCATTCTAGATTCCCTCTCGTTTAGAGTGCAATGTTCCTCTGTCACTCACCGCTACTTGCCTTCTATTTAAAAATTCATGCTGTCTTGAAACTGTCAGAAAAGGTCTCAGATAGATGAGTGTACACACTCATACTCCTCCGTTACCCTCCTCATTTTTTTTCCTTGAGGGATGAAACATGATATAAAGATGGATTACGTCCCGTCACAGTTCTGACAGAGAATGACAAACACTGCACCTTCACCCCTTTCTTACTTGCTTTCTTTAACCTGTCTGTCAGAGCGTGGTGACCCTTTATATTTGGTCTTTGTCATGCAACAGCCCACTAGTTCTTCAATTTTATATTCCACTGCTATAGTTATGTTTTCCATGCTTTGTTTTTAGCAACAGGAACCAAGGAGGCTAACTGAACTGCTTAATATATACAGTAGATTATTTGTATATACACTATCACACCCACAAATATCAAAAACCATCTTGGAGTTCAAGGAAAAGTCCTTTACTGGAATATTTCTTTGGGTTTTACACAAACTTTGCATTATGTTTGCAGTGGAAGAAATGGTTTCAGTAATTGTGGTACAGTGATTCATTGTAGGGAGTCAGTTTAGCTACTGTACTTCTCTATGGCAAGCATGTAGGCTTATCATGTGAGATTCACACTATACTAATAATAGGCACACAGGAGATATAGGTGAATGGATTTATAATAGGATAGTATATAGGCTGGTGAATGAAGCTTCTCAAATGGTTAATTATTTTAGGATCGACTAAATAAAGTAATTTACTGACTCCTACTGTTACCTGATATGATTCTATAGGATCAAACCATATTCTTGTGTACATCAGTGTTTCCCGCATTGCTTTTCCGATTCATGAACTAAAGAGCCGGTTCTTTTAATGAATGTGTTTGGAGTTGGATTTAAACAATCTGACCGATCTTTCGTTGAATTAAATCAAACAGAGAAGTTACTGAATCAGCATCTGACTCACTTACTGAACTGCAAGTTATCATCGTTTTGTGTTTTTTTGTAATAAATGAACTTGGAAAGTTTATTTTAAAAGAAATACTTTTACGCAGCAAGGGCACATTAAATTGATCAAAAGTGACAGTTAATGCTTTTATATTGCTAAAAAATGTATTTCAAAGAAATACTGTTCTTTTGAACCTGCTGTTCATAAAAGAAATCAAATTAAGTTTTACCATCACAGGAATAAATGGCATATCTATTGAAATTTGTTGAAACAGAAACAGTTATTTTAAATTATAATAATACTTCACATTACTGTTTTTACTGTATTTCCAAATGCCAAATGCAGCCTTGTTGAGGATTACAGACATTTATCAAAAACATTAAAAACTTTAAACTGTGTATACTAATTTTTAGAACACTGCTGTACACTGGAAAAAACATTTTAAAATGAGTGCTGTCAAACGATTAATCGTGATTAATCGCATCCAAAATAAAAGTTTTTGTTTACATATGTGTGTATACTGTGTATATTTATTATGGATATATAAGTACACACACATACAGTATATATTTTGAAAATATTTACATGTACACTGCCCTCCAAAAGTTTGGAAACGCCTTAGAAAAGTGGGGTTTTGGACAACATTGGCATGAGTCGTTTTTAATTTGTGATAATTTTGCACTGATAAGGGACAACACAAACCATGAAAACATATTTTATTGCATAAACAGTTTATACATAGAAAAAAACGTACATTTTCGATTCATCAAAATATCCAACATTAGCAGCCATTACAGCTCTGCATAATCTGGGCCTAAAATCATTGTATTGTAAACTTAATTGGCAATCAGTTGTTGAAGCTATTAAGGTGTGCTGACCCAAAAATCTTTTAAAAACCTGGGCCAAGTTTAAACCAGTAACCAGGCATCACAGCTGGCAAAGGGGCATGTCTGACTTTGACATGTATATATTGCCATTATTATGTAATCAAAATCAAAATTATTATTGCTGGTCTTCAATGATAATGTCAAGTTACTTTAATGTATTTGCACCAAAAAATAATAAGGATTTATGCTGATATTGTCCGAAACCACACTTTGCCAGGGGTGTTTCCAAACTTTTGGAGGGCAGTGGATATATTTTTATTCATATAATTGATATTATATATAAATATATTTACCATATAAACATAGCATATTTTTCTTAAATATATCCATGCATGTGTATTTATGTATACATAATAAATATACACCGTACACACACATATGAATGACGTTTTTCTTTAAAATAAGCATTTTATCAGGTTCCTATATATAGGTTTCTACCGAAGTACCGGTACTTCTGAGTTTGAAGTATTTGATGGACGTATACTATATGTCGAGAGCATTCACTCTCACCATTATCTCATTTTTGACTGAGGTTGCTTTTAGAGGGTTTTGCATCTGAACCCTTTATATTATGTAAATTAAAATAATCGTGATTAATTGTTTGACAGCACTTCCTGTATTTTCACAACACTCTCAGTGCATTCTACATACTGCATTAGTATCAACCTTATTTAAGTCTAATTGTCAGCAACATACCAAACCTCTGAGCTAAACGCAAATTCTTTAAAATGTTCATTGACTAAAGGAACAACCAGAATTTTCCCACAGTGCCTGAAATGCCACACGCCTGAAACAGCTCAGTTTTGAATTTGTGGTCGATGCTTGACAGCAGAACTCCGTAATGAAATAGCCAAGATGCCAGTTTGCATTCCGCTACCTGTGAATCACTGTAAACGGAAGAAACCCAACCTGCTTCTGTTGATGCAAATTACAGCGCGATGCAAGCTACATAGCGTGATTATCTACTTTAAATCACATCGGGCATGGCAGAGCGGCCACAACATTTTTGTAATGTTTGAAACCTTACGCTGGTAACGTGTTGTAATGTCAAGCTCTTCAGAAGTTGCTTTAATAGGCTCATTAGGCTGTTTGACACTTCTAGACCACACATACTGTACTTGGGCTGTGGCAAAATGAATGAAGCATCCAGAGCTCCTACTCGGCCTTCCCCATACAGCCAATGGCGATTTAAACCAGTGTGGGCGCGAGTGTGATTTAACGGGCAGAAGTGGGTCATGTGTGGTCGGCTATAGCTGTGGATGACTAAACTAATGACATCACACTGCATTTAATTGCTTGGATATCTTTCACTCGCAGCGTTGAAAAACGCCTCAACTTCGTGACTCAGCCTTCAATCGCAGTTGACGTAGGAGTGAGTGATGTAATAAGTGTAGGAGTAGCCTCAGAAAAATTATGAGACACCTAGAATATTAAAATCAATATCAGTCGATGGTCATTTTCAGGCTCTTTTTAATTTAACAGATCAGATGAAATCTTATTCAATTAATTGTGCATTTGAGTGTCTGTGTAGGCTGAATCGAAGGATACTAATGCTTGCTTTGATCAAAGACCAAAGCTTTATTTGAGACATGTTACTATGACAACAGAGGACTATACCTGTACCGCACTATGCAGTTTGTGACTCAGTCTACAAGAATCACCATAGCTTTAACCAGCATTGTCCCGCCGTCAAGGAGAATCACGCTCGGCCATGAAGCCTTCACCTGCGTGACAATGACTTCTGTTCTCCTCTAATAATTTCTTTCGGACGGTGTGCGAGTGGGTGTTTGGACACAGAAAAATCGTGACTAGCTAGTCAGGAGGACGCACACAAAAGCATCACTTCAGGGTGGAATCAACACAGTTTCAACTGCACTGCTGAATGCACTGAAAGAGTTTTAACTTTATGAAAGCAAAGCCGTCAGGGCCACTAGTTCATTTAGAAAGTGTTATAAAACCTTTTGCATGCAAATTTTTGGGTTGCCTTTATACAACAGGTTAATAAGGGGAAGGCTGAGCTCAGTGAAGACATCATAATTAGCTGGAAAATGTCAGGGACACCCCGGATTTAAAAGGCTTAGATTAGGGGAAAAATGCATTTGCGTCATGAATGCAACATTGCATGAAAAATGTATAATGTGAAACTGCATCTATAGAGACAAAGCAAGAGGATCGTGATTATTTGCTGTAAAACTTGTAGAAGTTAGTTTGTAGGATAAATTTCAGAAATGCCTAATGAGCACTTTCTATCTCTTTTTGTGTATATGTATGACGTTATAGTCAGATACGACAGCGCTAATGCTAAAGCAAGCTAATATGCAAACTGCCGTAAATGAAACTGAAAGTCGCTCAATACACAATCATCCTCATTAAAGGACTAGTTCACTCCAGAATTAAAATGTCCTGATAATTTACTCACCACTATGTCATTCAAGATGTTCATGTCTTTCCTTCTTCAGTCGAAAAGTAGTTTTTTGAGGAAAACATTTCAGGAATTTTCTCCATATAGTGAACTTCAATGGGGATCAATGGGTTGAAGGTCCAAATTGCAGTTTCAATGCAGCTTCAAAGGGCTCTACATGATCCCAGACGAAGAATAAGGATCTTATCTATTAAAATGATTGCATCATTTTTAAAAAAAAATAAAAATTGATTAGTTCTGCCTTCAACTAAATATTTTTCTGGTCTGCTAGTAGTTGGTCGGATTAGTCAACTATTAGTTGAACGTTCAATAAACCATATAAATCATAATAATGAGCCTTTAATTGCCTACATAGTCTAGTAAGTGCTCAAACGCATGCAAAAAAAAGCTTATATTATGATGCGCCTAAATGTTTCATATGGATTATATAATCTGAAAAGTAGACATTTCACTCTATATAGATAGCCTATACTTTTCAAGTCTGTAAGACAAGTATACACAAAGTTTCAAAGTTACGCTCACAAGTTCACAGAGACTGCGATGGCAGAAAGCACATCCTGTTTGCTTTCATTATTTTACAAAAGCACAACGTTTCGTTGTTATTCTAAGTGCACACAAATAAACGTAGAGTCTTTACAGATTGTGACCCTTTGATCCCCATTGAAGAAAAATCCTGGAATGTTTTCCTCAAAAACCTTAATTTCGACAGAAGAAAGAAAGACATGAACATTTTGGATGAAATGGGGGTGAGTAAATTATCAGGAATTTTTAATTCAGGAGTGTACTAATCCCTTAAAAGTATAGTGATACTAAATTATCTTATGATAATGCTCTCTCCTGTTGCAGGCTTTGATCTTAATATTACCTGATGATGAATAAATGTGCTTTGCATATCTGTTTCTTTGACGTGAACTCTGTTAAATTTGCATATAGCACAGGAATTGAAGATGGAATTTATATCCGTTTTGCAGAGACACATTTATGTGGCCAAATGTAAATGGGACAATTTTAACAAATCAGATAGATATCTGATCACTAAAAACACACAAGGTGACTAAGTGTAAACAGGCCCTGAGAGAAAGTAAAATACATGTCAAACACACAGTTGTTCATACTGTGTCTTTAAGCCTATTGTTTTTGTATTCAACTCATTAAACTCTTTAGTTAACAGTCAAGTCCATGATCTGACCTTGATGAAGGGCACACTCTCTCTGTCCTCCTTCTGTTCTGGAATCTCTCCGCTAAGGCAGTGGAGTGTGTTCATCATACTAAATCGTCATACTTCTCTTATCGGCTCACTCCAGCTCACTTCTTGATCTCATAATCTTATAGCCAGACATTTAAGGTAATCGAATAGCCAGACCTTGGCCTTTAAATGTGATGTTCAACCAATATAAATAGACAGTGAGAACAGCACTCAGCTGTTATGTTTTACAGCAGTGTTTGTGTACAGTGTGTTTAAAGTGATGCTTCACCTGAGATGTTTACAGTATGCAGAAGTTTTAGTTTCCTTGATTGTTTGTTTGTTTCATTTTGGGCCATGTCATGCGATCTTTACTTTCCATTTTGTTTTCACATTAAATTTGATGGCATATTTGTGCCATGATGGCAAGTGCTTTGTTCTGTGATCTTTTACGTGCCAAGTGACATTCTTTCTTGATTCAAATGTACTGCTGATGTGTCAGCGGATGCCAGGTAATGATCATGGAAATATTTATTTAAAATATTTGAGATGAAAAACAAGTCCTTAAATGGTTAAGAGGCTGTGTGGTGGTAAAGAAGGAACCATTGAACCACAGTTTTGTTTTGGTTTCAGCTTAAAAACACCTGACTGGTGTTTTCACTGGACAACTGCGTCAGGTGCATGAAGGTATGCTGGTATTGCACTTCTAACGAAAAAGGAATGGCCACACTTAGTCAGAAATTTATAAAGCATAAATAAATAAAGCATTTGGTTTTAATTTCTTAGAAAATCTTAGCACTGTACTATTAACAGTAACCTATTTGTTGTAATACATCTGAAGCCACAGAACAATCGGACACAGTGAATTATGCATGTCGGATCCATTCATTCTTCAGCGTGCTCAGACAAATGACAGTCTATGGACTTTGCAGGTGCAGAGAGACAGATGCTGAGGAAGTGACATTAAACAGGAAACTGTCTGACGTCTGTGTATATTTGTATATGTGGATGGTTGAATACCTGCATGTGTCTTTTCTCATTGTGTGTCTACAATCTGCAGAGGCTTCAAAAGAATATGAGAGGATGTTGAGTTGTTTGAGAGTAAAAAGACAGCGCAATGAATCAAGCCAAAACAAACAGATAAAAGTATAGTGGAAGCTAAACAAAGAGATTCAAAGCTCAGCTTTTCACGAAGGATATAATAACACAGTAAACAGAGGTCACCTCATGTATACTGTGTGTTAATATAACAAGATAAATGGTTCTGAAAAGTCAGCATTAAAACAGTGAAATGCAATACATCACATTGGGGGAAAAAAGATAGGTAGTTTATATTAGCTGCTGCTGTAAAAGTAGAAAATAAATCTGTCTTTAAAACAGCTGATACTCCTAATCCTGCAATTTACATAACTGTTTAGCCACTGAAAGATTTATGCAAAAATACATCATCCACTATCACTTCTCATACACTTCTGTCAATGTTTAGTGCTAGCAGCAAGGAAAACGGATGCGTCACAGCTGCCATGATGGAAAGCTTTCAAGTGACTATTACTCTGTTCTGTTCAAAACTGTTCAAAAAGGCTGACGACAAATGCTTAGCCATTAGCTCAGGGGCAGCCTGTCCATGAATTAGCTGCCCACAATCCATCCCTCCACTTCCTCATACACAGAGAAAGACTTTTTTCCATCCCTCATTAGAAATGTGCTTGAGTGAAGCGGACTTTAATAGAGCTGTGTTTAAAACATGGCTAAATGGACAGTTATATCACAATAAGGCCGAAGTGGCGACAATTTTTAATTCAGTTAAATGTCACAAGGCTGAAGAATTCTTTATTGTGGCATTCACAAGGCTACAGTTTTTTTACGAGCATGCAATGTGTTTTATAAGACAGCTAAAAGTTTTCAGAAAGACAGAGTGAGAATGACATTGAGCACTGAATGAAAAATAACAAAAAGCACTTTCATGTGGTTTATAGCACGCAGTATCATTTGAATTGGAGTGTGCTGTTTTGTTACTGCACGCCCATGCTAACTGCACTTTTTATGTGAAAGTGGTTAGAAACAAAAATGTGTGTCTGCGTTGGTTTGTGGGAGGGAGAGCGGGAACAATTCGTGGATTATTGCTGGTAAATGAGGCTGAGCTGTCCTGGGTCATTTTTAGATACAAAAATGGCAAATTAGTAATTAGCAACAATACCACAAGGTAAAAAACAAATAAACAAAAAATTAAAAATGCTTGCAAACTAATGAGTTATGATTATATGGGCCATTCTACAGAATTGGTCCAGAGTCAGAGTTGGAAACGTATTTTTCCAAAAAAATTTTATGTATGCAAATTGTATAATTTCCAAAGTACACATTTCTAGTAATTGTGCTGTTAATTATCATATTGTATTTTCAGAAAGTTTTGGAATTTTTGTCCTCTCCCCAAATTTGTCACTACTGAAACACAGTAATAATAATTTAATTGGAAGGGTTATATTGACCTATATTGACCTATTATTATTTTCAGAGGTAAATCCATAAAAAAATCTATTTTTAACAATATTTCAAGTGTAATTTATGAGATTTGTTTTATTTTTAATCTAATTTTTCTTTGTAAAAGGCAAAAAGTTGATCATACTGATTTCAAAGTTAAGGATTCATTAGTTCGAATATACATTGAACCACAAACTATCATAACATCTTAGTTGATAATTCAGTATACTTAATGTTTTATAAAAAAATTCCATCCCATGTTTTGGTAGTGACTGTAATGCTTTGGTAGCGACCAGTCACATTACAGAATTTTAACTCACATACTAAAATACAAAAAAAATTGCATAGCTGTACTAAAAAAATATTTCCCCCAAAGATGAGGATTGTTCCCTTTTGTCACTGACAAAACAATGATGACATGTTTCGGTCGTGACTGTTTCGGTGGTGACAATTCTATGGAATAACACCAAAAAAACAAAGATGTCACTACTGAAACTCCACCAAATATTTCGGTAGTGACTGTTTCAGCAGTGACAATTTTAGATACTTTTGAACCTAGCCCAAATATGCTAATCAACTGAACAGTGGTATACATATAAAAACTGAATGTTATGGAATAACTCCCAAAAAAGCGTACTTAAATGCAATAAAAGAAAAAAGGTGTTTGGTAGTGACGTTCCTTAAAGTTACACTCAGACTTTTATACACATTTACCTCAAAATGATTGGATCTATCTACTCACATGTTGTAGCTATGAGAGAGGGGGACACAGGAATATTTCCTGATCATCAATTAATGGATTTAGTTAGACTAAAATAGACTAAAACATGCATTGTTTTAGTAGTGACACAAAATGCAGGATACATTTTTACATAAAGTTTCATAATTTACAAAGAAAAAATTAAATAAATATCAGTTTGAACCAATTCTGTAAAATGGCCCATATAGGTCCAGGATAGGATATAGATGATGTTAATGGAGTGGAACTCTTATGTCATTTTAATAGTTACAATGGTTATAATAGTTTTCATATCTCCATAATGACAATGAGAAAGCAGACAGAAACTATTTATAAAGCAAAACCTAGCTAGTCAAACAATCTCAGAGTCAGAATGCTCTGAATGACGCTCTGAATGATGATGTATCAAAACTATGCAAGGCACTCTCTAAATCTGCTTCGGAACAATATCTCTTGTGAAATGCGCTATTGCAACTGACAACTCAATTTTAAATCATGCAGTGACTAAGCCTGACACCCAAAAACATATTCACATCACACATACACCTTTGCATATCTCTGCTGAAAGAGAACACAGACAAAAGTATGAAAAAATACTCCAGTTTTGTGTCAAGATTCTCCTCTTTACTGTAAATCTCTCAGGGAGGTGTTATACGCTCTCTTCTCAGTGTAGAATTACCACAAGAGTTCCCCTTAAAATTATGTAACATTTTAAAGTAAAACCTAATGCTTTGCCTTTAAAAGGAACCCTGGGTTTTAAGACTTGTGTGCTTAATGTAGGCTTAATATAACTTCTTACTGAAATATGTAGTAGAAAACCCTTGAAAGAATTACAATTATTTACATTTTTGACTATGGAGGGTGCCATTACTTTCGGTGCAAAGCACATTTTGCGTTGATGACATCAAATGGTTGCACTGGGTGAGCTACTGGCACTACCGGTTGCTATTTTTACCACAATACAACTCGGAAAATCAAATACTAGTACAATGCCACATTGTCCGGCTTTTATCCATCGTCACAGAAGTTGTGGTCTAATAAAAGCCTCAAAGGCATCAGGCCTAAATTAAAGAGAATGAAGAAGGGAGTGTTTAGGAAGTTTTATTCTCCTTTTCTTATCTCTAGGAAAGCAGTGTACATCCAAGGATGTTTTTGTGAAGAAGGTTTATCATATCAGAATGTCTACCGATGTACTGTATCTGATGGAAATGCTAATTAACTTCTAAAATGTTGAAAGTGTCAACACAACTGTTGTGAAGAGTTTGGAAACACTTATCATGAAAGGCTTACAGGCCATTTTTGTAGTGTTAGTTACATTTTTGCTTTGATGTTTGGCATCCAGAAAGAAGCCACTGTCATGTCTATGACGGATGTATCTGTGTGTCTACCTAGAGACTCCACCTTTGGATTTTTCTCACCTAACACGCTCACGCTCTGTCAGAATTCCCCCTCAATGAAGGGTTTAGCTCACGCTTTCGCCACAACACAAACACACAGGACTGGCTACCCGCTGAACATCACCCGCATTCCTCTCGTTTACTTCATTGCAAACCATTTCAAAGAAACTATTTCAGGCTTCAGTAGTCTTGGCTTACCGGTGGGTGTGTTTGATTTATGTGTGTGAGAGCGCATATGTTTCTTGGCCTATTATATGTAAGTTGTTGGGTAAAGCTTCCCTGAAATAGGCCACACGGTTTGTAGCTTACCAGAATGTACCAATGACATTTTTTTTTTTTTGAAACACCACGATTGGGACTGCCAAGGTTCTGGGGTGAACCCTTGCGATTGTGTGGCCCACATGTGGAAGTGGTGGTAAATGGTGTTAGGTTGTTACGCTTTTCACCACTCACTATTAGCTCTCAGCTGCACTCGTGCCTTTCAACAGATCTGAGAGGGAGGAGAAGAGCACTGCTGATAAAAGGGAAGATCAACTCAACACTTTCCAGCTGAATAGTATTAGCAGAGAGAATGTGTGTGGGACATTTACATGGTGTGTAGGCACACATTATGCACAGGAACATACTTCTTTGAAGAAACGCAGTTGCACTTTTACAACCTTTCACACATAGACTAACAACACCACAGCATAGATGTTGTAAATGTCCACTGGAGGTTTTAAATTGAATCCAGATGAAAATTTATGTACTGAATTTTCATCAGCTTGGTGCACAGAAACTGTGTTGGAGAAGCTATTTCGAAGCTAGCTTCCCAAGACAATCATAATTTTAAGTATTGTAATTCATTTTGAACGGTTTAGTTTTCAATTTCTAATTAACTAGAATCTTGTGATTCCTTTCACCTAAATGATTCATTCATTTTTTCCGTAATTGTCACTAAATGCAACAAATAAAACAAATAAACAGTCAAATTTATGTAAATACAATGACAAACGGCAATATTCACCTATTTCACTATATAAAATGTCATTCAACGACTTTGAAATGATGAAATGAAGCAGTGAATCATTTCTTTGAACAGATTCTTTTGAAAGAAATGTATAAACAAACAGATTAACGGTTTCTTTGAACAGTTTTTTAATTAATGAATGAACTGTCCAAACGGATTACTAAAATGAATCATGTGAACCAGTGAATTGTTTTCTTTGGATAGGTTCTTTTGAATGCACTGTACGAACAAAGTGATTTGTTAAAATGAATCTTGTGAAGCAGTGAATTGTTTTCTTTCAATAGATTCTTTTGAATGCACTGTACGAACAAAGTGATTCGCTAAAATGAATCCTGTGAAGTAGTGAATTGTTTTCTTTCGATAGGTTCTTTTGAATGCACTGTACGAACAAAGTGATTTGCTAAAATGAATCGTGTGAAGCAATGAATTATTTTCTTTGGATAGGTTCTTTTGAATGAACTGTACAAACAAGTGATTTACTAAAATGAATTTCGTGAACAAAGTGATTCACTAAAATGAATCCTGTGAAGCAGTGTGTTGGTTCTTTGGACAGTTTTTTTAATGAATGAATTTAAATGAATTAATTAATGAATGGTTCAAATTTATATTATTGTGTAAAGAGCTGAACCACTGTCACCCTGCAAAAAAAAAGTTATTAAACTGGCTGCAGTTTAATAACACTACTCGTGGTCAGTTATTTCCCACTAGTCCTCAGGAAATATGTTCTGACACTAAAATTCCTTCACTATGGATATTAAAGGTAAAAGAAGACAGACGTACATGGGAAATGGAGCTTTAACTGTATTTTTACAGTACTGGCCTTGGTTAGAAACCAGAATTGAGTTCGAGAAAAGATAATATCCTGTAATTTCCTTGCTTACGGCTGGTTAGACTCCGTGTTGTAGCTGAGAGCTGGTGTGTGAGAAGCGTGGGATATGGGCTTTTTTAAAGTGGGTGTGGAGTTTTCCTCTCCAGCCCAGAGCTGTACATCTAATGATAGGCCAGCGTTCAAATGACAGAGTGTGTAAATGTGTGTGTGTCTGTCTAAAGCTGTTCAAACCAATGTGACAAATTTACTCACGCTGGTAAGTGCAAATGCACACAAACCCTCACGTACACACATAATATATCAAATAATCACACCCATGTTCCCTCTCCCTGAATGTACTGTAATAAACGGTTTGACCTTGAGAGATGTATTGTGTGTGAATGGGTGGTTGAGTCCACAGGGGACAGAGAACAGACCCTCGCCTTGTATTGATTTGTGCATGTCTTCATCTTACAAGAAAATACTTAAGGTTTTGTGCAACGCCAAACGTCTTTTGGGTTAGTCAAAAATGCTTTGTTGTGTTGAACACTGAGAGAGCTTTAGGGCAGATATGATTGGGTCTGATGATATGATTTGTTCTGTCTGTTCCTGTATTACATGTGGGAAACTGTCCAAAGGAAACTGTCCAAGCAGACTCTTTAAATGAAAGAGAGGATGCCTTTGTGAATTTCACTTGAGGCTGGCCATTCCCTGACTTTGGGGCTAATGCTTGCTCTGATTGGCTGCAGGGTATACATATGAATTCTGGAGAAAAATGAGCTTAATTCTCATGAAAATTATGCATGTCAAAAAGCTATTTATTTAAAATTGTGTGGAAATTGTGCAATTTACCCATCAGGCTGATCTAAAGCAGATTCAAGCTCTAAGACCTACATATCTATTCATAGCATGTGCAGAGATGTGGATTTGCTGTATTGATTGCTCATTACCCAGTGTCAAAGCCAGGCTGATGGAGAGAGAAATTGGTTTTTATTTTTTCCCCCCGTTTTCGCATTGACACAGGCTGTGGATCATTACATCTCTCTGCCATTGACTATGGGAATGATGAGCAGGTGCTGCGCTTTCCCTCTTTTATTTCCACCCCTCTCGCTTAGTCTACGTCCGTCTCCTTCGAGCACGTCTCCTGCTGTCTCTTTCCTGCTGTGCAATCCATTTATTCATTTTTTTAGATGCCAGTCAAATTGACAGTGCAGCGAAAACAGCTACAGAGCAATGTCTTGTGAGAAGCCTAATGATACCGAGAGACGAATAACGGAGGGATATCATAGTACAGCTGTGGTTGGAGTGTGAACAGCTGATAATACACAGATACGGTAGCTCCACGCTGTCCAGGCCAAAGAAATCAGAAACTGTAAGATCCACCATTAAAACGAAAGCTGAGAAGGGGACAATTGTGGCTGTGTAAACATACAGTGGAAGTACAGTACTACAGGAGGCCTGTGTGTCTGTGGTTGACATCTCACCGTCTTTTAATGGCTCATGGCTATGTAAGCCAATATCCTGACGGTCACAATCCACAGAAATTTCTTCTCAGTATAGCGCATTCTTTGTCTGGGTGGATGTAGTCAAACACCTGGGTTGCAGTCTTTCATTCACAGACCGACCGGCCATAGACTGACTGCAGCTATATACAACACATGCCCCAGACAGAGCGGCTAGACGAAGGCACAGGCTCAGCGGAGTCGTGTCAGGATTCAAAAGCAGCATTCGCTCCTGCTGTGACAGATGGGACTGGAGGCAACGGCAGACACACACCTCACATGCAGACAAGAGCTGCCATCTTTGACCAAAGGGCACCGACCTTTTGACCTTTAGAGCAGTACAGTCTAATTAGAGTCTCTACGGTATCGTCAGAGAAGTGAAACATAGTGTATCATATCTTTGTCATTCTAAAAAAGATTAGTTACTATTGCTCATACTCAAAACATATAACCTTCAGTATTCAAGTCTGGAAACAGCTTTTGTGCTATGGACATGAATAATACATCAAATTATGCATCTGGTTGAGATGTTTGCTTTTACTTTTCTAAGAAATTGGACTTTTTAACCTAGCAAGCAAACAAAATAATAAAAACACTTTTTTTTTAATTGATTTCAAATATTTAAAATCTAAAAATTATGTGGATACATATATCACTGATATTTGAGGTCGGCGTTTTTGACTTGGGCCTGTAGACAACACATTAACAACTGTTCTGAACTAGGGCTGGATAATTAATCAAAATAAAAATCATGATATAGAACCAACCGTCTTTCCAAATTTGTTATGAGAAATCATATACCTATGGAAGCCTGTTCCGCCAGTAAATAAAAAATAAAAAAGGTTACTGTGACTCTTTATCTCACAATTCTGACTTTTGTTTATCATAACTGTGAGATATAAACTTGCAATTGAAAGATATAAAGTGATATAAACTCACAATTCTGACACTTCTCTCAGAATTACGTGATAAAAACCCTCAATTGTGAGAAACAAAGTCAGAATTGTGAGACAACCTTGCAACCTAAGAGTTTGAGTTTATATCTCACAATTCTGAGAACTGTGAGTTTATATCACACAATTTTGAGGAAAAAAAGTCAGAATTGGGAGTTTGTATCACACAATTCTGAGAAAAAAAGTAAGAATTGTGAGAGAAAAAGTCACAGTTACCTTTTTTTTTTTTTTTAATTTTTTATTCAGTGGTGGAAACGGGCTTTTTATATAAACCTGTTGTTGTCAACAAAAGCACCCGTGGTTTACTGCTAACATAAATGCTTGATGGTTTAATGTGTAAAAACAATACATTTTGATATTGTAATTTTACAACATTTCTTATTTTGATATTTTCACTTAATTATCAATAGTAGTAGAAGTAGTATTTTATAGTCATATTAATATATGATCACAAAATATTTGGCCAAATTGTGCAACCCTACAAACAGGCACAGCAAACCTAATATTTATTTATAGTATTTAACTTTCAATCATAATATTTACAAACACTCATTGGCATTTTTCCCCCCAAAATCATGCAGCCCTACTCTGAATTCCTTTATCAACTGCATAGCAGTTGATGATTGCACTGTCAAGCAAGCACATTTTTGTGAGGAAACTTATTTAGTTTCTAATTATTTCTGTCAAAACAACTGCAAACCTTTTTAGGATTAAAAATGAGTCCAGGTTTACTAGGACCACCTAGTAAACCTACCCGCAGACCACAGGAAATTTTAACGTTCACCTGTCTAAAGCTCATCCTCATCTATCCATCTTCAGCAAATATTTCTCTTTTAGACGAAGAGAGGCCGTCTAGATTCCCCACACCCATCCTTAAAATGCCGATGTCACCTACTAAACAAAAGAGCAAGGAGGAGGCCCTCGGGACAGTAATAGCATCCAGCTTAACCCTCTCTTCTTTCCTCATTCCATCTTAATTATTTCCATTTTCCATCTCGCAGACATCCAGGACCGCCTACAGGTGTTGTGGCTAGCAAACAGTCAATTCTTGTTCACCGTCAACAATAATTGCTCTTTCCAGCTAATCTGAAATTAATATCTCTTAGTCTGATGGTTAAAACTCAGCCGGGGCAAAATAAAAAAAAGCATGAGAGAGCATTGTGTGTGGGATCAGATCTAAAAGCTTTATCTTTGTGGACATGAAGGTGATTGACAGGTATGACAGCCACAGGCAAAAGCACATCGCGTAAAGTCAATATTGCCCTCATAAGGTTACACGAGAGAGGTCTGTGTGTCAATATCAAGTATAGACACGCATTTGTCTGGGAATATGACACTGGTCATCACTTGAAGGACACAACGCAGATATGTATCGTATAACCCATATTTTACATATGTGAAATATTTTTGCAGGAACTGAATCTTTTATCTACTCGATTTTGTTAATATGAGTGTGTTGGTACTCACCGCATTAAATTAATGATGCATAAGGCCTGAATCACACTGTGTTGAGGTTGCGGTATGACCTCATCTTTGTGATAATTGATACTCCAGTCTTCCCACAGCCCATCATTCACTAATTTACTGTATATTTACTTCCTTTTGTTATGACAATGACACACCATCATGACAAATTGACTTTCAAAGAAAAGCCTGTGAGTTTAATTATATTAAAGAAAGCTTCCTCCTCCCAACCCGTCGCTATATTTCACCTCCTGTTTAATGGTACACTGCCTTAGTCAGCTATTCCTCAAGACATTCCTTAAGACATTAATCTCAACATCTCTCCTTGCCATGTGCACTTTTAAGATATCCTGCCACAGTCTGTGGATTTTGGAAACCCAGCTCTGTCAAACTAACAGATGTGTGTGCAAAAACAAACAAAAAAACATTCATTTGTTAGTTAAACTCAGACAAATCAGAGTATGTCACAACATGACACACTCCGGTTGATCTCATGCCATCCCTTCAACCAACTTTTCACACCGAGGTTCTCAGCCAGTGGCCAGAGCATCTGAAATTTCGTTGCGCTGTGTGAAGACTGAGGTCAGACTGGGAGCAGAGGCCAAACTTAACTTGCCACAGACACTTTCTCCACACTCAAAGCACTGACCACATGCACTGCTTAACAAAGGGACTTTACCCTGCTCATGTTTTTCTAGGTGGTTCAGGATGTGGTTTGCTTTGATATTTTGTATAGCACCATTTTATTAGTGCAAAGACAGTCATGCTGCTAAACGAGAGTAAGAAATCTCAACTTCTTTATTCCATTCCATCTCCTCCTTGCTCCAGTCCAGATTTTGTTGGTGTTTTTTTCCATCTAAATTTAGCAAATGTGCTGTAAAACCTATGGTACATGTATTTGTTTGTATTGCTGGAGCCATGTCTTGCCAGATTTTAAGGCGTCCCACCTCAAACGTCCCAATTTAACCCCTAGTTAGAGTGAATCTCTTGACAGATTCACAGCGTGAGAGGTGCCATCCCTCTTGTAGCATATAGACTAATAATTGGCTGCCATGCTGTCAAAGCACCGATTCCCTGCTGAGAATCAACCTATAGAACGTTTCCAGCCAGTCATTCACTATGGTTAACCTGAGCCAAGCAGAACTGTAATGTTTATTTGCTTCCAATTACAGACTAATCAAAAACACATTTTCTTCAGTGAGTGACAGGACAGTTTCTGCAGTCTAAATTGGTCAGCTAAGCAAAAACAGAGGAAGAACTCTTTCTTACGGCCTGACAGAATAAAGTTTTCCTTTTACATCTCACTCATCTCTGCAGTGAGTTATGTAATATAATTGAGTTGAATTAAATCTGATGTCTCACTTTAAAACTTTTAAATAGTAGTATATATACATAATAATATACATACACTTATATTTTATTTATTTGCTCTACAATTATTTGCTGGCATTTTTTTCTGTCTTAAGCATTGACTTCACAAAATTAAAATTTTAATAAACAGCAATTTTTCTTTTTTCTTCCATTTTCACCACTGAATAACAAAAATTAAAAAGGTAGTTAGGCAAATTATTTTCTTGCAATTCTCACTTTTTTTCTCAGAATTGCGAGATATAAACTCTCAGTTGCAAAAAACAGTCCAAATTAAGTGATATAAACATATTTGCAAGTTATAAAATCAGAATAGCAGGATATAAACTCGCAATTGCGAGTAATAAAGTCAGAATTGATGAAAACTCGCAATTCTGACCTCTTTTTCTTGCAAATGCAAGTTTGTATTGTGCAATTCTGTAATTCTTGAGAACTGAGATATAAACTTGCAATGGTGAGTCATAAAGTCCGAATTGTGTGATATAAACACATTTGAGAGTTATAAAAATCAGAATGGAAGGATATAAACTCGCAGTTGTGAGATAAAAAGTTGTAATTACCTTTTTTAATTTTTATTTAGTGGTGGCAAGGGGCTTCCATAGATTTATCCTGTTTTAAGAGGTGTGGATTTTTCTATTTACTTCACCCTTTTCACCCAGAATTAAAATATCCCACTCTTAAATACTGAAAGGTTTATGTGAGGTCTCCATGGGCCAGTTATTCTAATATTTTCAAACCTAATGAATAGGGCCAATAGATAAACACTGAGTTGGATCTGAATCCTAGACATCCTCGTCTGTGCAGCTGCTCAATGAGCCTCTGTATGTGAGCGTGTGCTTTTTGTATATATTCGTTTGTATGACGGTGTCTCTGTTTGCACACGCAAGTATGTGTGTGAACACACACACAGGTACAATTTGTGTGTGCTAGTGTTCATAGGGCTGGTAAGCTCTCCAATAGGACCTCAACATAGTAACTCTCCTTCACAAAAGCCACTTGACGTGGACCCAGCCCAGTTCAGGAAGCCCAACCCAACAGCCTCCAAAACCCCCCACCTGACCCAGCACAAGCCAGCCGCTCGAACACTGAACCCTCTCATTCACCTCTCTCTGTACACATTCACACTGATTCCTCACCCACCACAAATAACCTTTAATGATGTCATAATGTGTTACACTTCACTGTCATCTGCATATAATGAGTGGACGATTATTAGTCATTTTTTAATTTTAGACATTATAAACGTTAGCAACAAAGACCGCAAGCATCGCTGAGCTAACAAGAGCTCTGTTTGTTTTCCAGAGTAAACTAGTCTTTTCCTCCCATTAAAAGGAACTCACAGTGTTGGGCATCCACTGCAGTACGATTACAGTTTCCTGTAACAACCAGACTGAAAAATAACATTTATAGCTTCCCATGTACCTCACTGGAGTTTTACTGCACCATACTGTGGTCTTTTTCCTTAATAGAAATATTGGAAAATCTATGTAATGCCCATGCACTGTTGAATAATAGACAGATCATGATGGAGGGTGGGTCTCCATCCAATCCAAACAACTGTGGCAGTCCTCTGTTTTTTTTTAGACCCAAACAAGTGCTTCAAGCACAGTCAATTACACTGGCTTTGGGAAGTAGAGAGGTGGAGCTGGAGCACCTCATTCACAGCTTTTTTTCCTCCTTTGTTATCCCTGTCATTCCAGCTGCAGGGAGCTTAATGGATTTTAGTCTGCTCTTCCACCTCATGTCAGTGATATAAGTCAGTGAGTCTGTGTGCACACACTGCATGATTGCAAAACCACGTAATTATGGGATTATGAGAGACTTACCTGTTTGCAACAAGCCCGCTCTGCTGTCACCAACGTCGAAATGTTTCTGTATGTCAAGGAGGACACCTAAGAAACAGAGACAGGGAGACATTAGTATTTGTTCTCTGATGTAAATTTTGGCCTTTAAGGGCAACAATTAGTGTTAAAACTATTTGAGTCTCTTTTTAAAGAAATAAGTACAGAATGAATGTGCTAAACATTTTAAAGAATTAATAATATTGACAGGTGTTTCTTATAATATTTCTTTTGTGATCCTCAACAACAGAACAATTATAGGCTTATGTGGGATCCTATGGATGAACACACACACACACAGACACACACACTTCAACTCTGGACTACTCTTCAACTCTCAGCATTCTTTAATTGACTTTCTTAATAAATATTTCTGGTCTTATTGTGTATGATTTATTGATGCACATTATTAACAGTAATTGTGTTCTTTAATCAAAATTGGTGGTGTACAGATATTACAATTCTAACAGTAAACTGTTCTTTTTTTCCAGGTTAATGTCTTCACTATTTTAAATACATGAAAAATAAAACCCTAAATACAGACAATAAAGAATAACTTTCTAATCATTATTTAAAAAAAAAATTGAAATATGTTTGCTATTTAAAATAACTGTTTTCTATTTGAATATATTTTAAAATGTCATTTATTCCTGTGATTGCAAAGCTGAATTTTTAGCATCATCATCATCAAAAAAAAAAAAAAAATTGTACTAACTCCAAGCTTCTGAATGGTATAGAGTTTAATGTTCAAAAAGCTTAAAAAAAAAATCTTACTGTTCAAAAACTTTTGACTGGTAGTGTAATTTAATAAAATATATATAAAAAATAAAGATAACTTAAAAAAAAAAAATCAAATACAAATATGCTCTAATATAAATTGCAAATGACCTGTTGTACTAAAGCATAGCAAAAGCATTTGTATGTCCTCCGAATAAAAAAGAAAAGCGAAGGAAAGGCACTTTGAATGTACCTTGAGTTGCAGACAGTCAGAAAAGACACTGGCTGCGCTGGAATGCGAGCAGGTGGCGTGACTCGTGTGACAAGAATGTTGCATTTGTCACTGTGTGCGGACAAGCCTGCACCTGCCAAAGTGCTTCTTCTCAGTACGTCTTTACTACAACGTGCCAGTGACAAGTCAAAACGGGTGGCGATGGGAAACCGCGAAGCGATCAAGGCGAAACTCGAAGATGACTAAAGCCACTGCAGCAACAGAAACAAATTGCTATTTTTATTTCTCACAGCCACTCCTGTGTTATGTGTCTGTGTTTGTACAAGACATTAAAAAGCATGACGTGATTAGCCAGAGACGGTTAATTAAGAGACGCTTCGGCAGCATTAGGTGTTTGATCTGGGTGCGTGAAGCCTGTGAAGCAGATGCCTCTTTCTCTCTCATACAAGACTGTTCAGCGTTTTAGAGAGATGTAACATCAGAGATAACGTCAAGCATGTTGGATCTTTATCGCTCTTGTCTAATTTCATTGGCTGTCAATCACAGACCCTGTTTACAGCCTCTCCTGCATTTAGAAGTGTCTGAATGCTGTGTGCTTTTCACAAATGGAAGATCAAAGCGTATGTCTGAGAAGACTTAGACAGTTAAAGAGCTCCAGAGGCTTAATTTTTCACTTTAAAGTGATCAGAAAGAAGGAATGCAGAGATGAGAGGGACTGATGATTTAAAGGCAGCAACACGTAAGCTGCAATTACACTGAAAAGGGAGTAATGCCCTGATCAAGAGCTCTTCACACTCCTAGCCAAAACACACACAAATACAGCAACAAACCACACAGATACATGATATGGTCAGGTAGTCACCAGGGTACATCTTCTAAAAATGATTACTAATGTACTAATGTAAAATGAGACATTTAGATCACGTTTGCCATCACGTAACACTCACGGTTAGTCTTTGAAAAACCGGTAACACTTTACAATAAGGATCCATTAGTTAATGTTAGGTAATGCATTAACACACATTAACTAACAATGAGCAATACATTTGTTACAGTATTTATTCATCTTTGTTAACATTAATGAATAAAAATACAACAGTTCATTGTTAGTTCATTTAAATAATTTAAGTTTATTTAAATACTGTTAACATGTGTAATGTGTTAGTAAATGATGAAATTAACATTTACTAAGATGAATAAATGGTTTAAAAATAGGCTGTTACCTAAAGTGTTTATTGGTAGTGTTAAGTGTCATTTTTAGCAGAGTTCATGAACCCCTGGAGGTTTGTGGATTTATGAAAAGCTAAGAATTCATTAAATAATAAAAATATAAAATGAAAAAAATATAATATAATATAATATAAAATATTTATATAATTTGTTCAGTTGCATGTCATGAAATAAATTAATAAATTATTAAAAGATTAAAGGGATGGTTCACCCCCCAAAAAAATTTCTTTTTTAATCAGCAGTGTCACGCATATGCGTCGTTGTACTCCTGAACGCTCGGCGAAGACTGATGCGGAAGAGAAGAAATTGTTGACTGAAGTCATTATTTTTGTTTTCTTTGCGCTCAAAAATATTCTCGTAGCTTAATAACATTATGGTTGAACCACTGATGTCACATGGACTATTTTAAAGATGTCTTTACTACCTTTCTGGGCCTTGAATGTGGTAATTACATTGCTGTCTATGCAGGGTCAGAAAGCTCTTAGATTCCATCAAAAATATCTTAATTTGTTTTCTGAAGATGAACAAAGGTCTTGAAGGTTTGGAACGACATTAGGTTGAGTAATAAATGACAGAATTTTCATTTTTGGGTGAACTATCTCCTTAACTTAATACCTCAAGGGGTACTTCAGGTTAAATATTTAAGGTGAAAGATGTTCAGAAAAAAAATTTCAAAGGTACATCCATTCTTCATCCTTTACATTATAACACTGAGACTTCTAAATTAACTTGTAGCATTTAAAATGAATTATTTTTATATCTGTGCATCCCTAATTATAAAGTATAAATTCCTGACTTGCTATTTAAAAGGCTGCTGATAAACTTGAAGTACTTGACGGATTTATCTTTTTTTAGTTCCATGCAAAATGTCTTGATTTGGATATGGGGCAGAGACGGGGGCGTTGGCTTTCTGCAATCCTCCTCTATGCTCAGGAGCGGGTGGTCCCGCCCTCTTTCCATCCATCTAATCTAAGGCAGTGTACTAATTACCTTGGTCACACTCCTCCATTGCCCCCCATCCCTCAATCTCTCCGTCTCTCCCTCTCCTCCCACTGGGAGGGGGATCCCTGTGCCAGATGGTGCTGCGTTTCTCCTCTTTCAACCGAGACTGCACCTGCCCACCCTCACGCCTGCCAAAGACACAACCTCAACCACCACCACGCTCTTCCCACCAAAACTTCCACAGGCACAGCTGATGTAAACCACTTGATAATATGATTTAGTATGTCGTTATTTAACATGATAAAGTAAGGACTTTTAACTGAAAGAGACTGGTACTAGTAGGTCAGTGCGTGCACAGCGCAACACCAGGCCATGAGAGCAACTGTCTTATTAGTAAATTATGTTCTGTGTTTGGCAGGCGATACTGCCCGTATGTGATCTGCCCTAAATTCTTCTCTCTCTGGTTCTTCTGATAAAGATGTACTGTTTAGGGAAAACATGGCAACACCTTGAAACTTTTCAGAGACAGCTGTCATAAAGCATTTGAGGTGCAGCCGCTCTGACTACATGTTGCATCATACTGTAGGCAATGTGGGCGATGCCACACAAGGTGATGCAAATGCCCCAAATGGCACCAGTAGAATCATCGACCTTCTAGTGTCCGCCTCGATGCCACCAGCCCTGAGGTGTTGCCATAGTAACACGGCACGGGCACACGCACACACACACACACGTAGAGGAGGGAAAGGTCGGCTGCCGATTGGTCAAGTCAGCCTGGTCAGGGAAGTAAAAAATACTCTGCAATGATAAAGAAATTTTCTTTTTTTTTTTTTTGGCTTAGCAAAAACTTTATCTGATTCTTACATGGAAATATCAGTCAGGTTTGGCTGATACGGTCACCTGCTTTGCACTTTGTTGCAGCCTATTTTAGAGCTACTTACTGAAAAGAAGAAACCGCAACAGATACTGAAGGTAAAAGAATGCTGCCCTGCCTGTTGTGACTGATCTATTGCATACAAAACACATCACTGAATGACTTTGAGAACCAACAGTCATTGAACAGAGTGTACAATTACAGCATAACTCTGCATGAGATACAATCAGTTTTCTTTAAAAATGTATCTGCTCTAATAATCTTAAATAAACTTGTTTTACATGATAACAGATAAACACACTTATGGAAGCAGTGTGGATATACATAAAACTTTCAAACGTATGTATATGTATATATATATATATATATATATATATATATATACACACTACCCCTCAAAAGTTTTGAACAGTAAGATCAAAACGACATCTCTTTTGCTCACCAAGCCTGCATTAATTTGATCCAAAGTACAGCAAAAACAGTAAAACTTTGAAATATTTTTACTATTTAAAATGACTGTTTTCTATTTGAATATATTTTAAAATTAAATTTAGATTAGATTTCAAAGCCTAATTTTTAGCATCACTCGAGTCACACAATCCTTCAGAAATCATTCTAATATTCTGATTTGCTGCTCAAAAAAAATGTATTATTATTATGTTGAAAACAGTAGAATTTTTTTAGGTTTCTTTGATAAATAGAAGGTTTAGAAGAACAACATTTATCTAAAACAGAAATCTTTGTAACATTTTAAATGTCTTTTTCATCACTTTTGATCTATATAAAAGTATTCATTTTTATAATTTCTTTCCCAAAATAAAAAAAAAAAATGATACTGACTCTAAGCTTTTAAATGGTATAAGTGCATAATGTTACAAAAACTTTTTTATTTCAGATGATCTTTCTGATCTTTGGATCTTTCTATTTATCAAAGAATCCTGAACAAAATGTACTCAACTGTTTTAAATATTGATCATAATAATAATAAAAACTTTTCTTGAACAGCAAATCAGCATATTAGAAAGATTTCTGAAGGATCATGTGACACTAAAGACTGAAAATTTAGCTTTTTTTTGCATTTTAAAATATATATAGAAAACTGTTATTTTAAATAGTAAAAATATTTCAAAATTGTACTGTTTTTGCTGCATTTTGGATCAAATAAATGCAGGCTTGGTGAGCAGAAGAGACTTCTTTAAAAACATTAAAAATCTTTTTTTTTAAAGATTTTTGACTGGTAGTGTATATATACTTTATGATGCCATTTATTGTTATTTAACCCATGCTTTACAAATAATTCATGCAAAAAGCCTCTAATGCTCATTTTGCAAATTCCATGCAATGTTAATGAAGTCATGGATTAGTAACAAAATAAACGAAATCCGCTAATTTAGATTCAAATAAACATTTGCTTACAATCACGCAGTAAAACTGCAATGCAAACAGATTGTGGTGTGAGAAAGAGCGCCTTTTGTTTTCTTACACACTAGTTTCATTATCCTTAATGCTAATGAAACATTGACCCATTGATGTGGGCCTCCATCTTATCAGCTGATTGGTGCAGTGAAATGGCGATATGCTAATAGTAAGGCAACTGCGTAAGATGCAGTGCATATGAATGATGCTTCTTGATATAATGCTTTCACTATAGTGGCGCCCCAGGAGACCCATTGGACATTGACCGGTGGACTGACCAATAGCAATAGCAGGGTCAGGATGAGCAAATCAGTTCTGTTAATGCGTCTAGTGCTATTTCAAATCTCAGGGGAGTTCATTGGAGTGAAGCTGTTTAATGGATCCTGGAAGCTCAAGGAGAGCCCTCCAGCATTTGATTTACGCAAGCTGGCATGATACTATCTTATACATACATTGTTTGGACCCACAGTTGTCTGATCTGATAAGAGAAAGTCAGGCTGTAAGTTTAAGTGCTTGTTTTATCAAGTGAGCATGAGCTCATCCATGAGGTTTGATATGCTAACCTACTCTTAAGGTGAACTGGCAATATGTCAACACAATTTTGTGTGTGGGAAACGTCTACATTTATAAACCATCTATTCACTTCAAACAGGAAGTGGTTCACCGGCTGAAATTCCAATACAGTCAAATCCTGAAACGCAAACATCATCTATTCAGCTGTCAAAAGCTTTAACAATGGCAAACATTTTTCTTACAATCCAGACAAAAGCTCATTAACATGGGGAGACTGCATTAATATGTACTACACCCAGTTCTTGTTTTTATAAACACACAGACACGTCACAGTGTAGACCCAGAGGACTGTCTAGTCGTCTGGGGAGAGAGAACGAAAACGAGGATCATTGAGTGATAGGACAGACCTCATTTTACAATCCCCAAAAGAGAGACGATAGACCTGAGCAACCCCGTGCTATTTCAGGGTTGAGAGAAGTAGGTTAGGATAAAGGCATAGCAACAGAGAGGCTGGCCGCCCTATATACTGTAACTGAGAAGACGAGGAGAGGTGAGAGGAAAGGCAACTGGGAGAACAGCAAAGCTAGATATAGGCAGAACTCTGTGAGGGGATTTTACTGAGAATAAATTGCATCTGCTGTAGCTGCTGTGTTGGTTATTAGCATGCTTCACCACTACAATCCAATAGTCTAAAATAGCTTTGTTATAATGCTCTCCTACATCACTAGATCATCATTTGATAAATAACCCACCTGATCTCATAACGAAAACGTACCTGTGGGAATTTTCCACAAGACGTGAAATACATGAAATATGTGACATATTCAACGTGAAATGTCTACTGGGTGGCACTTAAAGAGTATTTGTTGTTTTCCCCGGGAACAGATGAACGTACGTTTTATGTGATGTTGGTTTTGTACACGTATAGTGCTCTTTGCCTTTGTGTGTGTAGTAATTTTTTTTTTTTTTTTTTTTTTTTTTAGTCGAAAAACAGAAGACAAAATATTATTGCGGACTGCTGTACATTCGTCTACTACTCGAGCTTTCATGTGTGCGGTTGCCAGATATCAAGAGCTCACCCTTGGATATTGCTGTTTGCCTTTGTGTGTGTAGTTTTAGCATCCAAATAACTAAAGAAACAACATTAATGATACATTTCAGTGCACGGTGCATATTGTCATCTATCATTTGATCACTAGTTGATGAATTACTGCAGCCATAGCAGTGTACACAAACATGTCTTTTGAATGAAATTCACTTCAGTGCAATGTGGGGAAAAAAGCTCAAACTATAAACATACAGTAAATAGTTTATATACAAACTGAGATGTATTCGTGCTGAGAAAAACAAAACGAGTAGCACTTGGTTAAACTGGAATGCAGGTGGTTAGTAAATAAGACGCAGGATTTCGTACTGCAGTACTGCATTCAAAAGTGGCACAACTGTTTCGAATTTGCCCTGTGTGTGTGTATGTGGTAGGTCAAACTGCAGTACAAACGTACATTTCCATATCCTGTGTAATGCTACTCTTTGCGGTAAGAGAATGTTTCCTCTCTGCTCTGTTATGAAGTTCTTTCCCTCATTCTTTTCATTCTAGCAAACCACGGGTACACTATACTGCTGCTGACACATCCTGAAGCTCTCTTCCTCCTATTTTCCTTTTCTCCTTTCCCATCCCCTGCTTCTCTGCTTTTCTCATCAGCTAAGGGTGATCCTTCTCAAAAGTGTCACAGGGATTGATATAACAACACCTCAGCTCACAGAACTTACATATGTGCGAAAGCAAAAAAAGACTGTTCCCATGTTAACCCTTCATAGCTTCCCTGCAAAGCGTCTGCTCTCTTACACTGAGCCAAACCTACGAGAGTGCAGAGGCAGGGTAAGAGCTGACCACAAGCATGCTTGTCTGTTCTCTGGCGAGCTCCTGACCGCCGGGTCCATACATATCCCGCGAAGCGACGGATGCTTTTTCCACTCTGCCTTTAACCACCACGCAGTCCATATAAACACAATGCAGATGTCAGAGGAGCGGGGGTGTGTGTTTTAGTGGGCGTTTGCGGGTGTGGGTGTTTTGGAATTCCCTCACCATTTTATACCAGTAGTTCCTCATTACTGCCTCACCCTCAGGCAGGCTGCCAACGCTGCTTGTCGGTGTATTGCATTGTATGCTGCGCTGCTGATCTGAGACTAGCTTTAAGATGCGTGTGTGCATAAAAAAATTAACAATTTATACATATTAAATCACAAATGCACAGAAAATATATTCTGTTTATACTAAAAGCATTCCTGGATAGTGTAAATAAGGTGTGCACTGCAAGGCTTCTTCACCGTAGCTAGTCTAGACCACATCACTTGCTTTTAAATATTGCATAAAAAGAAAAAAAGGAAGAGGTTTTCTCTTGCAGAGGTGCTATGCAGAAACAGCATATAGTATTTGTGCATTAATAATTCATAAGAGAATTATCCTCTGGAGTGTAAGCCAATGTGTCAGATGTATAGCTGTGCAGTGGTCAGAAGGCACTCGAGCGCAAACAAAAAATTCCCTAGGTTGCCTGGTTTCCCCTTAGATACTCCCCATCACTATAGGAGTACGTATGGTCAGTAAACGTATGGTTGCAGACATATTAGTATACTTGCTCCTTATACACTGGTACAAAAATAGAGATTGGTTTTCTACTTACAGACACTGAGATGCATGAGTGTAGATGTTAGCAACAGCAAACAGTAATGTTCACTATACATTTAAATAGGGGATGTTTCACACCGAGGCTCTAAATGAGCTGCTTGTTTCATTAAATGAGCTACTGACTACACTGAGCAATTTAGCAGGAGAGAAAGCAGCTGACAGAAACTGGAGTGCAATTACGGCTGCCCTTACTATCAGACTGATCTGATAGCATTCTTTGGTTATGTGCTAATGTTAACTGCCAACCAGAAGCTTCAATTACCTTCCCTTCCATCAGATACTCATGCTAAAGACTGCATAAAATCACTTGACGAGCTGTTTTCTTTCCTGTGTATTTCCAGTTAAAACTGATTTAGAACTATGTTGAAGGTATTTAGAGATACATCTGAGATATGTTAAAGGGCTGGTCCATTTATGTATAGCCAGTTTTGCTTTCGTTACAGCCATGAAAACTTTTTGAATTTGAAGATCAGGGTAAATTTAATTTTTGTCTTCTGGGAAACATGTAACTATCGTCTGTAGCCTTTGAAGGGCAGTACTAAATGAAAAAATATGATATTTAGACAAAATAAGAAGAATCTCCATTTTGTTCAAAAGGTTTCACCCCCTGGCTCTTAATGCAGCGTTTTTACTTCTGGAGCATCGGTGAGCATTTGAAACTTCTGTAATAGTTGCATAAGAGTCCCTCAGTTGTCCTCAGTGTGAAAAGATGGATCTCAAAATTATATAGTCATTGTTGGAAAGGGTTCAAATACACAAAAATGCTGGAAAACCAATAAATAATTAAATAATTAAATAATTAACATTTTGCAGATTCTGAAAGGGGGGTGTAAACTTTTGACTTCAACTGTAACAGCACCAGGTTTATGAGAATGCGGACAGGAAGCAGAGCAAATTATTATTTCATTTATTTAAAACTAATTATTAGTTAATTAAAAACTAGAGAATGAATTAGTCATTTGTGCACACAATTTAGTAAACAAAGGGAACAAATTAGTAAAGTGTGTGCATGTAGTAAAGAAATATATAATGATTAAAAAAATAATAATCAGAAAAAAATTATACTCATCAAAGAATTCTGCAAAAAAAAAACATAGGCTACATCACTTTTGATTTATGTTGTATAGGCCATTTATAGCTATACTTTAAAAAAAATATGATTTCTTGAATAAAGAATTCTTTATTCAACTTAATACCTAAGCGTCAAAAATGGGTTTAGAGATGATAAAGCATTCATAACCCCAGCGACCCCTACAGAAGACACTAATAACTATAAAATGTAATATGGCAGGAAAGTTGTCATAAATCCCTCTTGACTCAGCATCTCTCATTATGCTTTTTCATTTAAAAAGCATTCTCAGTTCAATTCTGAATGTCCCACAAGCACCAGAACTGGGCTGCCTGAAATCAATATCTACAGGAGAACCACATGTGGCATGTATTCAAGGGATACTGTAGTCTGAGTAATTGACTGTAGCCCCATAAACCTCTATTCTATCCAATCAATACGCAGACACACACCCACACAAACCTCCTGATCATTTTTATCTGTCCCAATGACAGTTAAAACTGATTTAGAACTATGTTGAAGGTATTTAGAGATACATCTGAGATATGTTAAAGGGCTGGTCCATTTATGTATAGCCAGTTTTGCTTTCGTTACAGCCATGAAAACTTTTTGAATTTGAAGATCAGGGTAAATTTAATTTTTGTCTTCTGGGAAACATGTAACTATCGTCTGTAGCCTTTGAAGGGCAGTACTAAATGAAAAAATATGATATTTAGACAAAATAAGAAGAATCTCCATTTTGTTCAAAAGGTTTCACCCCCAGGCTCTTAATGCAGTGTTTTTACTTCTGGAGCATCGGTGAGCATTTGAAACTTCTGTAATAGTTGCATAAGAGTCCCTCAGTTGTCCTCAGTGTGAAAAGATGGATCTCAAAATTATATAGTCATTGTTGGAAAGGGTTCAAATACACAAAAATGCTGGAAAACCAATAAATAATGAAATAATTAAATAATTAACATTTTGCAGATTCTGAAAGGGGGGTGTAAACTTTTGACTTCAACTGTAACAGCACCAGGTTTATGAGAATGCGGACAGGAAGCAGAGCAAATTATTATTTCATTTATTTAAAACTAATTATTAGTTAATTAAAAACTAGAGAATGAATTAGTCATTTGTGCACACAATTTAGTAAACAAAGGGAACAAATTAGTAAAGTGTGTGCATGTAGTAAAGAAATATATAATGATTAAAAAAATAATAATCAGAAAAAAATTATACTCATCAAAGAATTCTGCAAAAAAAAAACATAGGCTACATCACAAGTATAAATTATATTTAGAAATAATGACAATAGAATTAGCTATAATAACGTTACAATATTACCATTTTTACTTTATGTTTGTTCAAATGCAGCCTTGGTGAGCATAGGAATTTAAAAAAAAAAATGTAATGGTAGTGAAAATAAATACACTCTAAGACATGACTAAAACTTTGATTTTATGGGATCCTTAACATCTTCCTGTTAGTGTTCATGCTACCTTAATGCTAATCTCATCACCATCCATTTTTGCACCAACAGCTGCAACATCGTCTGATGACGTCGAGCCATTAACTGGCTTAGCGTTTTGCTGACTGACATTAGACGTGCTTCGTTTGTAGCCTAATCCTGATGCTTTGCTTTTATTTTTTTATTTTTACATAACACAGAAAGGGATTAGTGTAATTATGAGGGCTTTTTGTTGTTTGCCTGTAATGAGATTTAATTTGGCTTTTCTCGCTCACTATGCCTTCTTGCTTATTCTCGTTGTCTTCTCTTTGTTCTGTAAGAGCTGTGTAGGAGTGGGGTGGGTCTCACCCAGGGGGGCGTCAACAGTGCCCGCTTCTGTGAATAATAATTAGTCCTGAATAAAACTGCTGAAGTGCTTGATTATCTTTCTTAATCACTGCCGTTCCCATTCGAAGTGTAAACCTACAGTGAGGCATCATTAATTAGCCCATATTCCTCTGACAAACATGTTGAGATGGTAAATTGAATTTCTTTATATTAGTTTTATTTTGCATTAATTACATCAGTTATAGAAGAAGAATTTGGACACTCAAAATACTACCTGAAAGTGTCAACGGACAGTGTTTGAATACTAAAATACAAACTACGTTCTATGAGCTCTTTGATTCAGAAAATGTCTAAGAAGAAGAGCTTAATCAATGAAGCTTCAAAAGGAATAGCGAGCCAAACCATTCTCAATGCAGTAATTGACAGCGTTGAGCAACAAACAGAGAGAACAGAGTCAAGAGGTGTCACGAGACAGGGTAAATGAAAGCTGGGAAAAGAGGAAAAGGAAAAAAAAGAGTGTGCCAAATTGGATGAGGCATTTCAGCACACTTAGGGCTGAAAAAGCCTATGTTGAGAGCTGGTCTTTCAAGCTCAATTTAACATTAGACTGTAGCTGTACTGCTCTGTGTGAGTGGCTATGAGCTTCAGACAACTGACAGCTGAGGGTGATGGAAGTAGGAGAAATGTGTGTGAAAAAAGAATATATATATATATAGTTTAGTCTGGTCAGTTATAATGACCAGTTGAGTGAAAACTACACATATAAATGTTTCACGGTTTTCTCTTTTGATTTATGTTGTATAGGCCATTTATAGCTATACTTTTAAAAAAATATGATTTCTTAAATAAAGAATTCTTTATTCAACTTAATACCTAAGGGTCAAAAATGGGTTTAGAGATGATAAAGCATTCATAACCCCAGCGAACCCTACAGAAGACACTAATAACTATAAAATGTAATATGGCAGGAAAGTTGTCATAAATCCCTCTTGACTCAGCATCTCTCATTATGCTTTTTCATTTAAAAAGCATTCTCAGTTCAATTCTGAATGTCCCACAAGCACCAGAACTGGGCTGCCTGAAATCAATATCTACAGGAGAACCACATGTGGCATGTATTCAAGGGATACTGTAGTCTGAGTAATTGACTGTAGCCCCATAAACCTCTATTCTATCCAATCAATACGCAGACACACACCCACACAAACCTCCTGATCATTTTTATCTGTCCCAGTGTCTTTTATTACATCTATGTTCTTGCTATGCAAAGCACTATTTTCATCCACTCTCATTGAGAACAGCTGAAACTCTCCAGCGCAGTGATCCATCTCACTTTCTCCTTCATGAATTAGAGATAAATCTCATTTCTTCCTGGTCTAGTTTAATGCAGAACAGTGCAAGACACTCTCGAGAGACAGTATGTCTTAGATTTGATCCTGAAGGCAAATAAAAAAGGCCACCAAAATGTTCCACCATCGAAACCCAAGAGAAAGACAGAAAGAGGGTGTGAGATTATAAGTGCCACAAAGAAGCGTTTTTGGCTTGGTTCTTCTGTATTGTTGAGCACCTTTCTGTCGCGTGGGCTGGTGACTGGTAACTATAGATCGGAGTTAAAGTAACTGTGGGAAAACAAAACAACCGCATCACTGGAATTCCAGCTCTACCTCTACATTCCACATCACTGAGGTGGAGACACACACCTCACATACACACGCAGGTATTTTAGGCGTTAGTTCTGGGTAATTATTATGTTCTGGTGTGGCTAAATAACTCAATCTATTGTGGCTTACCTGGTAAGAATACCATATTAATCCTTAAAGGAAACTAAGATCTTTAAGTACTTGTCATATAGCAGGGGCGCCTAAACACAGACTTATATCAGTTTAAAAATATAGCCTGCTATATTATGTAGTTCATATATAGTCTTTTTTTTCTTTCTGTTGATGAATGAAGTGCAGGAGGCACAGCAGTGACTTATGCTGACTAATCCTGCAATTTAAAATAACTCCTCTTTTTTTTAAATACAGTTTAAAATGTGATTTATTCCTGTGATGCAAAGCGGAATTTTCAGTAGCCATTACTCCAGTTTTCATGATTCTTCAGAAATCCAATATGCTGATTAGAAACATTTCCTATTATTATGTTTGTGGAAACTATGCTACTATGATGAATAGAACGACAGTCTGCCCCTGCGTACCGTTCAGCATACATAAAGGCATTCTTGTTTCCATAGTATGCAGGGGGTTATTTTTAGGACTGGTAAATGAATAGCTCTGAGAAATGAATGAGTCTCACTGGAATGTCCATCTCTCTTAGTTCATCGTCTGTATATTCTGTTTCAAGTAAGTAAGGATGGGCCAAAAATTCTAAGTCATCCTCTGTCGAAATCTTCAGACATGTTTACAAAGACATGTACAGCATGCATCATCCTCTGCTTGTAAACAAGGCGCAGCACATCCGGGTTCTACGACACAACGGCAGCTCCTGATCTGTTGTGGTACTTTCATGTACGCATGTCAAAAACTGACACGGAAGAGAAGAAATTTTTGAATAAAGTAGCATTAAGCAAAAAGAAAATTTTGGTTGAACCAGTGATGTCACATGGACTATTTTATCAGTGTCCTTACTACCTTTATGGGCCTTGAACGTGGTAGTTGCGTTGCTGTCTATGCAGGGTCAAAAAGCTCTCAGATCTCAGATAAAAATTTGAGCTCTGAAGATGAACGAAGGTCTCTAAATAGTAACTAAATACATTACTTTGGTACTTTTTATGGAAAGTAATGCATTATATTACTTTTGCATTACTTTTGTGTTACTTTTTAAATCTGGGCAGGGTTTGCTTGTTTGTTTTTTAATATAAAAAGTTAGAATTGAAAATGTAAAGCCCATTCACACCAACAAGTGAAATTAACAAGCCTCAGGCTGAAGCAAAAGTAAATTCACGTCTGTACAGTATTACGCAGGAGATGATGGTTCAACACCCTTCAGCAATAAAAAAACAATGAAGCACAAATGTTAGTTTATCTAAAGTCATATTTTCTTGTTAGTATGGTTGCGTCATATTCTGAGTTTGCATTTCACTGTTTTAATTTATTTTGATGAATACTGAGATTAATTAATGCTTGTACACATTTAGTCTAGAACTACAGTAATGCTTTTTTACACAGTGCGCGCAACGCCTCTGTACTTCCAATTTCTCTCAACATGGGGACAGGAGACTTGTCAGTCAGTAAATGGTAAACAAAGTAACTGGCGTTACTTATTTGATTAAAAAGTAATGCGTTACTTTACTAGTTACTTGAAAAAGTAATCTGATTACATAACTCACATTACTTGTAATGTATTACCCCCAACACTGAGAGTGAGTAATTAATGACAGAATTTTTGGGTGAACTATCCCTTTAAATGTACAGGGCAGTATGTTGACATGAAACTGTCTGTCCTAAGGTTTTAAGAAAGCACAGCCTGTTCCCCTGTGCACACCTGAGCCTTTAAACCCTAGACATATACTCTTCACACACACTGAAACAACAGAGCTAGATTTCCCACTGAAAGGCGAAAGTGTTTCTGACACGCAATGCGTCGAGGTGACAAACAAAACGAGATGGCATACAATGACAGGAATACACAACAAAAACAACAGGCAAACACTGGCTTGATGAGATGATATTTCAGTATATCTGTCTTTTGGGCCCTACATTAACAGATACTGTATTTCACTAAATAGACAGAGGTCTGAACCTATTTACCTACTGACACTGTGTTGCACTGTGCAGCCAGTCAAACACATACACGCTTAAGCTACTGGGAAATAACATGTTATGTAATACCGGTGGCTGATTATTTACTCAATCACTATTGAATAGAGGGAAAGATGACATATTTTCCTCCTTAATAAGACTGCAAATACAGACATGCAGTAAAGTCCAGTTTAAATATTTGTCCTGGCAATGCAGAGCACGTCTGAAGGCTTACTTTAAGGACAAAGCTGAGCTTTAGTAGAGTAGTTTACCCTACTGACCCTTTTTTGATTTGATTTGGTCAATATTTACACAGAAGTCTTATCTGAAAGCAGAACAGATTATCAGACTTATCTATGAATATTATCCACACTCATAAAACTAGAGTAACGACTCAAATATGATTTCACGTCATTCATATTTAGAGCTTATCTCTATAGTATCTCTATAGCACCTATGGGGATTTGCTATGCTTTCACAATGATTTAGCTGTTACGTTGCATCCGGAAACAAGTGAAGGTCACTGAGTTTGTGTGTAGATATATGGAGGACAAAAAATGTCCATCCTTTTAATGGAAAATGAATGAGAAACGCTACAGTAAAAATGTTGTAAGTTTGGTAATCTGTCAATTAACGTAAAAATTGCATTAGAATAAGTGGTTGAAGTATTTTTGGCCTTTTGAGGTCATGATAGGATCAGAGGTCAAGCCTGAGGATGTCTCCCACACTACATTTCTGCACAGTCCTGATCTAATACACAGTGACATACCTGAGACTTCAAATCTCACAGGTGCGCTCCCCCCTCAGGCACCCCTCCCCCCGCTTCCTTTACCTTCCTGTACAGCTGTCTGTCAAACTCTCCGCCCTTAATCCCTTAGACACACTCCATCAAAAGACACACGTTGAGACTGAGAATCACAGCAAATCCCCTTTTTTTAAATAGATAAACACCCACACATAGTACGCATCTGTTTGGACATGCAGTGAGCTAAAAGTGGGCCACCAATTATATTAACAGGGTCAATGCCATTTAAACAAGCACGGCAGCCATGCTCTGGTGCAAAAACATAACAAACACTCTCTGCCTTGTTTGGGTCATCCACGCTACATTAAATGAACATCACATGGGCCGAATGAAAGACAAGCCCGTTAAAAAATAAACCGGGAAAATCGCATCCCGGGTTCTCAGAGGCTGTTAGTGGACTTGATTGTGTCGGTGATTATTTTGAGAGTCGTCAGGCTGCCCAATACAGCCTCTCCGGAGCAAGATGAGAACTTGTACCGCTGAACGCCACTCGTGTCTATATATATTTATACACTGACCTTATTGTTGAGGTCAGAAAGGCGGTCATGGTTGTGCGCTCTTTATAAGAAAACAGCTGAGGCAGATGAATGAAAATAAATGATTCGGGAAGGCTGGAACTTTTTCAGCTCACTTTCTTCCCTAACTTTTAGGGCTAGGTTAGGTTTAAGCAGCCAAGCTGTCACAGTAATAGCTTTGCGTGCTTGTGTAATGGATGCTGTGACCACATGAAAAGCACCGTGTCAAAAAAAGGAAGAGGTGCTGTCTAATTCCAACCACTTCTATCACAAGCAGCACATACATCAGCTAAATAAAACCCCATAAAAACACACACACACACACACACACACACCAAAGAAGAGATCTTAATATGGGAGAACTTTATATATGAGGTCAAAATCTGTTCAATTAAAACAAAAAACCCATTAAAGTACGCCAATCATTTTGCAAACACTAATATTGTACTGCGCTGTTATGGGGGATATTAAATACACTGCATCTTCATCAATACACTCCAGCATTAAGAGCTAACTTGTAATCATCTTTTAACGGGTTTACTTTAATGGATTTATATTTGAAGTTTGAGGGAGACATCAGTAGTAAACACAACAGCTCTATAACTGCTTCTGTGAGAAACAATTACAGTACATATGGGAATTAACTTTAGAAGAAATGGAAGCCATTTGTTCTGCATCAGGGTTTCAGAAGAGTGAGACATACTTATAAACTCAGTTACTGAGAGTGTTTCCATTACTTTCATGTTTTTGTTGTTGAGATTCCTTTCATATGAGCATGGTAAAATGAGCAAGTAGGAGCAAGACACCACAGCTAAACCTAAACGGTTCATTTCAATACTGACAGTCAGTTTGTTGCAGGTATATTAAAAATAAATAACACTCTTAAAAATAAAGGTTCTTCATTGGCATCAGTGGTTGCATGAAGAATCTTTAACATCCACAAAATCTTTCCATTGCACACTGATTCTATATGGTGGAAGAATGCTCTTCAAGTGTTCATAAAAATGGTTCTTTGATGAACTGTTCCCTGAACAGAACCAAAAATGGTTCTTCTATGTAATATTTCAGTAAGAAAGCCATTTTTTAAACATTTTTTTCTAAGGTACAGAAATGTCAGCCAAGTTTCTTGGCTAGAAATGATCCATTGTCTATTGTCAATAGTATAGCAATGTATAAAGCACAGTTCACATAGAAGCCACTCTCAAATCAAGCATCTTTCTGTTGGTCAGTGCAATGAATTTGAGTGACCAACCAGTTTTAAAGTCTGTGCAGGAATATATTTTGCCCTCATGTGAAATTTCCAAATGTGTAGATTCCAATCTAATCTCATGACAAAAACATACCTGTGGGAACTTTGCCGCAAGACGCAAAATACGTACCACCATGTATGTTCCATGACATATTTGATGTGAAATTTCCACTGCGTGGTGCTAAAAGAGTATTAATTTTTTTCCCGGATCAGATGAACGTACGTTTTATGTGATGTTAGTTTTATACGTCAGTTCTGACTTAAAGTGTCCATTGAGTGGTACTATAACTCTACTGCTCCGTGACATTTTAAAATAACGTACCACCTGCACTACACCTAAACCTACCCGATAGTACAAAAGCGAATGTGACGCAAAAACGCAATCACAAGCATGCCATTTTACCTTGTTTTTCGATCTCTCATCTTTCAGCTTTTTCATCACAAGTTATGTTTTTCACTCTATTCTTACCCAATGATTCCACATCCTAAGTACAATTCCGTGCCAAGCTACCGAGCAAGCTTGTTATGTTCGGAAAACAAAACATATGGAGCTTTGATCATAACTGTGTATGAGAGAAATTGCAAGCTCTCTCTTTTTTACCGCCTCTAGTGTTAATTTCTGTTTGAAACTACAGTTATATGTACTTACTACGTATTTTGTGTCTTGCAAATAAGTTCCCACAGGTACATTTTCATTATGAGATCAGGTAGGTGGATTCCTATTAAAGTGTTTGGATTTCACTTCAGGAAAAATTCGCTGAACAATGTTAAATGTGACAGCACCTTAATGCAAACTCGTCCTAAAAACATCATGGTACAGAGCTTTCTTATAAGTGATTAGTGAGCTAGTTTTTCAAGCAACCTACTGAGTAGTACATTTTTATTTAAATAAATGTATAAACATATTGGATCTCTTTCAACATGATGTAACGCTTTAGCTGGTGTCATTACTGTATGTGCTGCTCATGTGCTACGTGCTACTGCTGCTGACCTCCTCCAGTACAGCACACTGTTTTGTTGCTGATAGGCCTTATCACACCTTCAGTTCGCACCACAAGGGGCACAAATGGAAATGACAGTGTGCACGTGTGTGTATGTGTGTGTGTTACAGAAGAGACTGCCAAAGAGTGTGTCCAGGCAGAACTTGAGCTGAGCCAGCTAGACTGGACCATCTAATGCAGAAAAGCAATGCAGCAAAATGTACACTACTGTAGTCTCCACTTCCCTCATAAACTGTGAGTCTGTGTATATGAATGTGCAGACATGCTTATTTTACCTCAGGGAGCTCCTCTGGCTGCTGGATTACCTGTCACACTTAATTAAGCACTTGTCTTGAGATTAAACATCCTCATACCTCAGATGCCTTCAGGAAAAAAAACTGCACCTTTCAGTACCTGCTGCACCTCATAATCCAGATTACCAGTCGAACTGCCTTCATTAGAGCAGGCGTCAGGCCGGTGGCTCAATGAAGGATCTTAGATCAAATAATGTTAAGTGGCCTCCGTCTGCACGTCCCTGTGGTATTCCCCGTGCCTCCTAATCCCTGTCTTAACCGTAATCTGTTGTTGAGCTCAGTCTGTCTGCTGGAGGGACTGTTGCCAGCCAGCCAGCCAGCCAGCCAACCAGCCTCCCTGGGTCGAAGCCATCACAGCCAAACCACAAATTTAATCAAACTAAATGGTTCACAACCTCAGTCCCATCAATCTGATCTCTCTGTCCCACTGGAAGCTGTGTTAGAGACGGAAAGAGACAGATATAGATAGTGGACAAATATAATGGGCCAACAGGGAGTGAAAGAAGTGGGCAAATGTTGCAGAATGCACCTCGGGCTAAACATAAAGAGGGATAAAATCATTCCTATGACTTTGACTAGTCAGATATGAGTTTTAGTAGATAGTCTAGCCTGTAGTGACCGTATTACATCCTTAGTACACCCTGTCAGGCGATAAGCAGTTTTTTCCCCACAAGATTCAGTACACATTCACATACTAGCATGGTTTTCCTCTATGCTTCAGTCTGTTCTGTGGTTCCTCATGAGGGATTGGTTGTCTTTCCTCCACTATAAAAACTGCACACCCACTAGTTTTGTTTAGGTGGAGAAAACAGCCAAATTAGAGCTTTGCTGTTCCCTTTCACACACATAAATATCAATCAATTAAACATAAGGCTGACAAGGCTAAAATGACACACGCTGCTTTTTCCCCTTCTTTTTTGAGAATTAACATTTGGTTCTAGCTAACAGCGATTTTGGTTGATCCAAGACGACCACAGCCTACTGCTTGTAAAAAGTTGAACTGGCAGTAAATGAGTATGACTAAAACAGCAAGAAAACTCAAATTAAGAGTTTTCACAGTGACAGTATTTATTGGACCCAATTTCAGTCATTGCAACTGCATTAATTATATTTTAGCAGTGCAAAGTTGTTTGATGTTACAAGCAGCGATTGCATGCACATTTGATTTTATTTCGTTCGTGCATGAGTTTATGTGTGCAACTTAAATTGCTCTGCTGCACTAAAACTTTTACCATTTTATACTACATCGCTGCAAATCTTAAAGCATCATGCTTCAGGAATTACGTCTGGATGATGGCTTAACCTCTCTTTGAGCCCTAAAGAAATAGTTCACCCAAAAACAAAAAGCTGTCATTTTTTAATCACTTTAGTTGCAAAACCCGTATAACTTTCTGTTTTTAGATATTTTGAAATTCCAAACAACACTAACCTCCGACTTTCAATGTCTGAAAAACATTTTGGTGTTTTAAATATGAAATATGACATCATGATTTTTTGTTTTGGGGTGAACTATCCCAATGTACCCTCAGACACACAAACCCACAAACAAGCCACTGCTGAAAGTCATTAATATGTTGCCTGTGTCAGTCTGACTGCAGTACAAATGACTGAACGGCAGTGGTGAGGACAACCGTTTCTGTCTCAGCAACCATGTGGATAATTCTCTCGCTCTTTCTCTCTCTCTCTCTCTCATAGTAAAGAGTGGTCGTTGCCACTGCAGGATGGCTGCGTCAGCTCTACCCTCTCCTCTTTACCCAAGAAGGGGGCTTCACCCTTACATAAACACACATCCCATAATGCATGATCAATCAGGAACTGAGGTGTAGAAGAGATGCACAACAAGACGCAGTTTGCTGCTGCAACACTCACAGATAAACACATACACTTACACACAACTCCTCTCTTGAGAAATGACCAATTTGCTGCAATCTCTCTGCAGTCATCATCTCACACATATTCTCCATTTCACTCTCTTCATTCATCTAAACTGTTCAGATGCAACTCATTGTTTAAAAGCCAAAAGGCTGAATAACTGTGTACATCACTTGAGTAAAAATTGATGGAATTTACCTCACATTGATGCTTTTATCTATGAAAGAGAAAGAAAAAAACTATCTATTTAGGAAAAGGGATTGATTTTGGAGAAGGCGAGATTAGATGAGATATCCCACGTAAACACATCGTTTTCATAATGTTATCACAGCTCGGTTGACTTATGCAATGCTGCTAAACCCTGTTGTAGCCTGTACAATCCACCGCCACGGGTGATAACGTTGCCTTTGCTAATTTTCTTTCAATTCCTCGCAAATTTAATTCCCTGAATTATTGACTGACATCCTTAATTGTTCGCTTTCAACGCGCGAGCGTCTGGCAACGCACCTTTGCATGTTTAAAAGCATGAGAGAATACTTTGATAGAGCGGATCCTGCATTCATATCTTTTGATGCATGCTGAATAACTACAGCCCCCCATTACAATGAAGTACATGCTGCAGCGGCGCGCCATTCAAGCATCTTGCTCTGTCAAAAGTGTCTGAAGCGCGCTAGAGGGAACACGCTGTTCAGCGCGGCAAGAACCGGCAATGCGAACATTTCCATTTCACTTATGCAATCGTCATAAACTGAAAATTATTATTTTTTTATAATGTAGTAAAAAAATCGTTCCAAGTAAGCTATACAACATGTTAGGCGTATTTAATTCAATTAAAAATAACACTACTAATTTTTAATTTACAAGCTCCAACAAATAATTGCGTATCGAATACCTGGTTTGTATATCTGAGTATGCAACTTAAGAAAACTACAATGTGACTAATTTTGTCAAGAAACACACACAAGCTCAAAAAAGTTGTAGGCTATAGCCTATTACAAGTAAAGCAGAGGGAAATGGATAAAGTACCGTATCCTGACGGTTATCCGAAAAATCCCTAGCTAAAAGCGCGCTTTTACCTTGTTCCAAATCTCTCTAATCATTAGTTATTTATGAAAATTACCCCTCACAAAGTGTGCTGGAGCAAATGCCAGCTGACATGTCGTCTCAGATCACCGAGTACCCATCCAATAAACGAATTAATCCACACTTTCTGAGGGATGCTAAATTTGACACAACATAAAAACTAGTAGATTAAATCTGTTCTAGTTTCTATGGAAACATGTCAGACCGCGGCTGCGCTCTGCCTTTTATTCCTGAATAACTTGATTCCTGATACCAAGGGCATCTTGTGTGTAGCGCTGCTGAGGTTACTATTTATAAAACCCCTGGATATAAGATGTGTCCCTCGAGAAGTTTGCTCTAAATTACTTCACACTGTAATATCGTCGGGTATATCGCTAACGCTGAGGTCTGTGTATGTATGTGTAAGCGTATTATATTCGGACGGTGTCCATTGTCCATATTCATCAGATGGGTTAATAAATCGGCTACGTTACGTGATTTTAGGTCGCTTTGTACATTTGCACACAATACTAACAAAGCTAAGATTATTTACGTACTTACTGTGTGGAGCTGCTGTGTTTGTATACATTGTCACTAGTAGCTAATTGATTATAGGAGCCTATGTGTAACGTGGAAGAAAAGCTTCATAAATAGATATGAAATTATACATGGAAGCATTGTCATTTGGATTTGGATTTTCAGTCATTTGGGAGGCATAGGGTCAGATTAGATTGATCTAAGATCACTCACAGTGGTAATCGATATAATGGTAACCTCTCAATCCGGATGGCTTGATTAAATCACACAGAATAAGACTGTCATAACCTGCTCAATAAAACTCAGCACGTGTGCAGCGAGATATGTAAATGATCACTTGACTTATGTTAATGTTTAAATGTGATTTCCCAGGTCGGTGGTTTGAACTGAAACCACTCTGTAAGTGAAACATTAAACAATACAAATGATGACTAGCCCGGTTTTCGCTCTCCCGAGCCAGACACTAAAACGAGCGTCCATGCGCCAAGAAAATACTGGTCTTACCTGCTACGGTGTATCTGTCCATGTAATTGAGCACATTTCCAAAACTCAGAATCCCGGCGGCAACGAGCGGAGACCGGCATCGGAGTAATGCGGCACGGAATTTCTGCCCAGGTTTGCAGGGATGCAGGTCTGGACTGGATTTGAGAGTCGGACTCATGCTTCCAGACAGCGTGTGCACCTCATCCGAACTGCTGCACCCCTCGATTTCACATCCATCGCTTTCCACACACATCTTCTGGCACGACAGATCCAGCGCAAACGATTGAACGATTTCGGAACGGAGACAGGACGGCTAGGACGGAAAAAGTGTAGCACCTTGGAGCGGAAAAGAAAAACTAAGTGTTAATCGCGAAGAATATAAATCATTGATCTGATTATTGCTCGCTGAGCTTCGTTCATGTCTGTGCAGTGACAGGATTGAGCGCTCGGGAAGCGCTTTTCTCTCACTCTGTAGTGTGTTGTGTGATGGAGGCGTGGCTGCGTGTTAAACCCCGCCCCTCCCAATCTGAAGGAAGCAGTGTGCATGGAATGCTCATGTGAAAGAAGGGAATGTCACCGAAATTCAGCAGTGACAGAGCGCGCCCAAGGCGCTCGTCCGAAGTTGCTTTGTCTCTGTTGTTTTCTTTTTTCTCAGAGTGAAATGACGTGGAATATTCTATTGTCCTTTAAGGTGTTATTGAAAAGAAAGCGTGCGAGCCGTGGGGAAACATTACGCTTGGAAGCAGTTCATGGTCAGTTTTTATGTAGACTCGAGACGGGGTGCGACTTAGGCTATGGGGGGGCTTTTGGGGGGTCTGACCCTCCCTGCTAAGCTTTAAATCCCCCAAAGGATGACAAATTTGAAAAGTGCATTAAATAGGTTTAATTCTATAATTGTATACAAACGCATTTCAGTAAGCATATCTCTCACAGTTTCACCTGTCGCAAAATAAAGAAATGTTTTTCGCCTGAGGAAGGTAACCATAGCAACAGAACGCCGCTAGAAGACTTTTCGTCATCGACAATATATATATATATATATATATATATATATATTTATTTATTTTTCACGCTTTATTGTAGATTTACATAGCCTACAACACGTTTAGCACGTGAGATGGATAATTCACTGTATAATTCGTGATTTTGTAGACATAAGAATGGTAGCATGTATGTCGGTGTTAGTCATATGCCACTTGCTATTCACATAACATCATTAAAGCCTGAAAAAGTACCTGGTTCGTACACTTAAAATTGCCTCTTTAAATATTTTTGCAATACAAAACTTACTAAAATGCCCGTTAGTTCGAGTGCACTTCTGTCAAATCCCAAAGTGTTTGATTACAAAGTATTTAGGATACAGTATTTTAGTATTTCGTGTGAAAGAGTTTGCATGGTTTAACGCTGTCCTTAAATAATAGGGTACCTCATCTGAAAGCGATACGTGGTCTTCAGCACTCTGGACAGCTCATTATCACTGTCTGCAGCCACACAGAAATATAGATTAAACACTGTTTCACCTCAGACTTCTTACACTCATTGCATTTGCTGATTCATATTTTGCTCATTTTTTACTGGGCAACATTAATCTGACGTTGCAGTTTGTGGTTGGGTAATATTTGATTAAAGTAAACTTGCGGTTACTGTTAATCGTTTTGTTTACTTCCTTCATATGTGTTGGATTAATTCATTAAGGATGTTATTGATCACTCTTTGGCTCATCTTATTGTCCGCTTTTCACCGAAACCCATCAATTAGAGAAGATTAGATCAAATCATGTCATTAAAAACATCTTAGTTTTCCCCTCCTGTTGTTAATGCGATAATCACTTGTATTTGACAGCGCGAAATTCGTAACACGTTGTGAAACTCTGGAGGACAGACAGCAAACGTGTCTGACCCCTGTTGTAACGACTATCTTTAAGATAAACAGTTTTCACAAGACTCTGAATGTCCTTTGGGAAATGTCAAATGTGAGGGGGATTTTACTGTAGTTAAGATTTATCTCCAGTGCGGAAAAGTCTTTTAGGAAGTGAGCGGGTCATCCTCATGAGAGAAGGTTGAAAGATGCTAGACAAATTATTGTCGGAAAAGAGGGAAGTTATTCGTTTGTTGTTTTTCTCTTCATCTTAATTCCTAGAGGGCATGATACTTGTCAGAACAAATCAGACTACACGGGGTAATGGTAGCTTAACATGAGGGTTTCTGGCCTGCCACTTGAATGTTTTTCAGCATGAACTAGTCTTAATACTTTAACAGAATTAGCCAAGGTTAGAAAAAAAAAACTTAAAAATTAATTCCCATAAAATGATGTTCATTTCCAATGACTTGGAGGTGTTCATAGAGCTCAAAAATATTTTTGGCTTTTCTGAGCTGAATGAATCCACATAATTATTCCAAGTAAATATATCCGCTCTCAGAAAGAGTGATATGTGCACTTTATTCAGCAGTATGTACTTTTAAAGTACTATTATGTACCTTTAAGGTACTATAATACCATTTAGGGGTAAATATAGTACAAAGATGTGTACCTTTTAGCTTTTGTACCTTAGGGTACTTCCTCAATGACAGCTTTGTACCTTTTCCTTAAAAGTGGTCATGGCTGCAAGAAAACTGGCATAATTGTATCAGTTTTCTTAAAAATGAAGCATTCTATTTGAATTTACACTACCAGTCAAAAGTTTTAGAACAGTAAGATTTTTAATGTTTTTTAAAGAAGTATTTTCTGCTCACCAAGTCTGCATTTATTTGATCCAAAGTACAGCAAAAACAGTAAAAAAAAGTAAAATATTTCTACTTTTATAATAACTGTTTTCTATTTGAATATATTTTAAAATGTAATTTATTCCTGTGATTTCAAAGCTGAATTTTTAGTATGATTACTCCAGTCACATGATCCTTTGGAAATCATTCTAATATTCTGATTTGCTGCTCAAAAATAAAAACAAAACAAAAAAAAAAAAACATTCTTTATTATTATTGTGTTGAAATCAGCTTAGTAGATTTTTTTTTAGGCTCCTTTGATGAATAGAAAGTTCGTTAGAACAGCATTTATCTGAAATAGAAATCTTTTGTAACATTATACATCACTTTTGATCAATTCAAATATTCAAATATTTTTTGAACAGCAAATCAGAATATTAGAATGCTTTCTGAAGGATCACGTGACTGGAATAATGATGCTGAAAATGTAGCTTTGATCACAGGAATAAATTACATTTTAAAATATATTCAAATAGAAAGCAGTTATTTTAAATAGTAAAACATATTTCACAATATTATGTTGTAAATATGCTGTATTTTGGATCAAATAAATGCAGGCTTGGTAAGCCGAACCATTAAAAATCTTACTGTTCAAAAACTTTTGACTGATAGTGTACATGGTTTTAAACAGGTCAAATCATAACACCATGACATAAGTTACAAAATGTGACAACAAAAGCAATAGAAAAATAAATAAAACCACTGAAACGTTGATGGATGTGAGCATAATCATGTGTACAGACACTTTTTAAATGTTTTTAGTGATACTTCTAATATATATGTTTGTGATTCTTTCTTAGTGCAGTTAAATTCAGAGTCAGTACACTGCCTACAGTTTAAATGACCTTGTGGTCTTCAGTAACCTTCCTGAAGATCTGCATGCCAGCAAATCTCACATCCTATTTACTGGTCACAGGCTGTGCAATAAGGAACCAAGCATTTTTATCTGTCTTCTGCTGTATATCAGCTGCTCTCTAGCAAAGGCTGGATCACAGATAACTAAAACAAACCAAATACCTAAAGTTACCTTTGTCATCCTCAAATCTTGAATTCCTTCTGACTGGCTTGGTTTTTGCACTGCATAGACTATCAGTATCAGTATACATATGTCTAAACTGATAAATTAAAGAAACACACACACATAGGAAAATAATAGGTTATTTGTGTGCATTTGTATTCTGTTTTTGTGGTTCATATCATTTACTATCACTAAAGGAAGCCTCTGTAACTCCTGTCCCTCAAATAATGACATGATAAGCCTTGTGAGATGGAAAGGGAAAAGGGACTAGTCCTGTTTGACTTCCACAATATCATTTATCTTCCTTCACATTCCTCACTGTTAAGCAGCTGAACTTCTGCCTCATGGATCAAAGTACAGAGAAAAGTGTGTGTGCTTGAAGATACTTTAAAAACATGTTTAAAAACATTTCTTACATAATGCATAATAAATATTTCACTGAATGGCTGTTTAAATAAAGATGAAAGAAGCAAGCTGTTGCAAACTGATTTCATCAAAACCAGAGACAAAGTCTTGTGAGGCAGACTTTTGAATGTAATGAACCTATTTTTTTCTAGGTTTCGCATAGTGTGCTTAAGGACGGGATGAGTATCAGTCTCGTCAGACTGAGGGGATCACACTTCACTGTTTAGTTTGAATTTCCATAACACAGGAACAAACAGAACATGCTTGATAGCAGCTGCTGCATGCAGTGGTATGATCAACTGCAGAAAAAGAGAGAACAAAAACTGATTATGGAGTACAGTAGAATAGAATAATAAGCAAGAGCACTTAAGAGCGATGCATTAAAATAACAGTGCACTGGCAAGCAGTCAGACAGTTTAATAAAATAAATAAATAAGTGAAAATAAGAGAGAACATTGAGGCATGGGGACATGGATAAAGAGGAGGACACTGAGACAGTGGGACTAAGAGAGACAGATGGGAAAGTGTTATGACCTGCTGGTCTACGCTATATGAATGGTGTTAGGAACCAAGCAAGAATGACAGATAGAGAAGATGTGGGGACAGAGCGGTGAGGTTAAAACAGTAGTTTTAACTAATGGACTCCGGTCAGTGTGTAAATGTAACTCCCCTAAACAAACAGTGTTCATTAAGGATTGATTGTGTAACTGTAGAAACAAAACTGTCTGACTGTATTTGAATGTTGAAATTTGATTATAAAAAGCACTGTCACGTAAAACAACTCTGTTAAGCATTGATCTCACAGGAAAATAAAATCTTAGTGTATTTACACTACTGTTTTAAAAATATTCATATCATTTGCTTACCCGCTATTTAAATGGCCATTGCCTTACAAGCCTAAATACATAGTGTACTCTACAGTGCACAGATGTGTAAAAAGATTAGGAATGGTTAAATGCTTTTTTAAAAATAAATTGCTATAATACATTTATAAAACAATGTATATACAAAATTTAAAACTGAATAAAGATTGGAATTATATTTACAAAAAAAAACATATGATCATCACTTTATTTTAGTCAGTTGAATGCAAACTACAACAAATTTGTGGAAAATTCAGAATAAAAGTGCTTTTTGCCCATCTGGATGTCTTGAAATAAAACATAGAGGCAGTGCTTCATCACTTTTGTCAGCATGTTGATTTTAAGCTGTCATGAAAAAATAACAATGACAGATAAAGTCAGTCATATAAAATTATGGCTTTCAAAATGGCTTTTAAGGAACTATTCATAGAATACTAAAAGCTGACAATTTGTATTGATCTATTCCTCATGGACATACAGCCAGGGCATAATTTGTATTTTTCACAGGCTTGGCTTATGTTTCAGAAGTTTAAATAAGTTCAGTTCCAAAATGAAAATTTCCTGATAATTTATCCATCCCCATGTCATCCCAGATGTTCATGTCTTTATTTCTTTTGTCAAAAAGAAATTAAGGTTTTTGAGGAAAACGTTCCAGGATTTTTCTCTGTATATTGGACAATGGTGGCCAACAAGTTGAAGATCAAAATTACAGTTTCAGTACAGCTTCTAAGCACTCTACATGATCCCAGCCAAAGAATAAGGGTCTTATCTAGCAAAACAATTGGTCATTTTCTCAAAATGTATATACTTTTTAACACAATCCTCAACTAGCACTAGCTCTGCGATGGTCATTCACGTTTTCACGCATTGCATAATCATGTTCGAAATTTGAAATTACATAGTCTCCTCCAACTTTAAAATCATCCGACATTGTTGTTTTACCTTTTTTTGTAACGGGCGTTTGACTTTCTTAGCACGTTCGGTTTGTAAACACTGTCGGTACTTCCTGTGAAATGCATGAGGTCGAGCTAGTGCAAGCTGAGTATATAAATTAGTTTTTTTGTTTTTGTTTTTATAGAAAATGGATGATCATTTCACTAGATAAGTTTCAATGCAGCTTCAAAGGGCTCTACATGATCCCAGCCAAAGAATAAGGGTGTTATCTGAAACGATTGCCCATTTTCTTAAAAACCCACAAATTTCTAACCAGAAATTCTCATCTTGCACTGGCTCAACCTCACGCATTTCATATTCATGCACGCGTGACGTAGGTGGAAGTACCGAGCCAGTGTTCATAATGTGAAAAGAAAGTCAAACGCCCTTTACAAAAAAAAGGTTCACTGTAAAAAAAGTTGTTCCAACTTAAAAAAGTAAGTGTTCGTGCTGCCTTAAAATTTTATGCATACTCAACTCAAATATCCACGTTTTCATGTAGTCCAACTTAAAATTTCATGTTGACTAAACGTAAAATAAAAGGCAGCATGAACTTTTTTAAGTTGAAATAGCTTTTTTTACAGTGTAAAACGATGTCGGATGATTTTGAAGTGGTAGGAGATCACGCAATTTGAGATTGTCAAACATGATTACACAATGTGTAAAGACGCAAATGTGCATCACAGAGCTAGTGCCAGATGAGCAGTTGTTGGTTAAAAAGTATAGAAATTTATCTTTTTTTTTTTTTTTTATAAATAAAATGGTTGATCGTTTTACTAGATAAGTTTCAGTGGAGCTTTAAAGGGCTCTACACGATCCCACTTGAAGATTAAGGGTCTTATCTGTGAAACATTAGGCTATTTTCTAAAAAAAAACCCCACATATGTATACTTTTTGACCACAAATGCTCATCTTGCACTAGCTCGACCTCATGCATTTTGTAATCACGCACGCATGACATAGGCGGAAGTACCAACCCAGTGTTTACAAAGTGCAAAGAAGAACATGCAAAGAAGGTCAAACGTCCTTTATAAAAAGAAGTAAAACAACAAGGTCGGAAGATTTTGAAGTTATAGGAGATTACCTGAGATTTTCAAACATGATTACGCAATGCAACCTGACCACCTTTGAAGTTCATTATATGGAGAAAAATCTGGGAAAATTTTCCTCAAAAACCTGCAAATTTTTTGCAGCTGAAGAAAGAAAGACATGAACATCTTGGATGACATGGGGGTGAGTAAATTGTCAGGAAATTTTCATTCTGGAATGAACTTCTTCTTTAATACAAAAAGGAGACAGTGGTCACAGTGAATCAAATGATTATTTTATGCTTTTATCATTATGTTAAATGTGATATGCTCCTCACAGCAATCGTCAAAAAACTGCAAAATGGCCCAAAGCCAGTTTGTGGTTTTTATGGTGTATATCTACATCTGCAAGAACCACAAAATGCTTTGTGTCATTGTACAGGAAGTATATACACAATCAAACCTCCCTGAACTTACAGTAGTTCCTGATACTGGTGCTTTCACCATCTGAACAAAATCATATATCAGAAATAATAATAATATTAGTAGTAGTAAAATAGCTGTAGTTGAGAACTTAAAGAAGTATAGCACTAAAGTCTTCCTAAGTCATAAAAAGGGCCTCTGATCATTTATGACAAAATAAAAAAAGAAAAAAGTTTAACTTGTAAAGTATAATAAGTAATATAAGTATTAGTATAAGATTTAAATTAGCCTCAAAGGAAATGAGCTAAATGTTCTCCCCATTAAGTTAAATTGCACAATTACTGCTGTGAGAAGATAAATGGGCCCCTGATAGCAATTCATACTACTCAACCTCATGTTTCATTTTTTCCAACACAGAGATTTGGCCTCTGGTAGATCAATCATTTAAGGGATAATGTCAGATCTGCATCAGCACTGTATTTTTAACATGCAGTGGATGAAAGTTAATTGTTTGCGCTCTTCTGCAGCACTGGGTCAAGTCGTGCAAAGCTCTGGCCGATGATGCTTGTTGGTGACTGTAGCCATGGCGAGAGCAGGAGAGCGACGGGGTCACACCAATGCAGTGAATAAGAGGATTCTGGCAGCCTGGAGACTACAGGCTTTTTAGCTGTCACAGGGCGTTATGGACCCAAGTGGTGAATGGCCTCTGACTCAGCTAAAAGGGCCTGTGCATAAAACCAGGGAGAGAGAGAGACTAACAGAAAAGGGAAATAAAAAGAATAGGTCACACCAGTGAAGGCAGAATGTGTTTACTTAAATCTAAGACTAAAAGCTTTTATTCTACATGACCATGAGATCTGGCCCCCTCATGTACAATTCTCTTTTGTTTTCATATGTATTATATTACGTATTCATCATGTCATGTTTATTTGTGTGATCTTCTCACTTTCTTTTTCTTTTTCTCTCACTGGCCGTGTTTTCCCTCCTCTACTCTGGTTCTGTTTGTTCTTTTCATTCTGATACCGTGTTGGCAGATCAAACTCAAGATCACAGAAAAGTATCTAGTTTTCCTAGTCTGTTTTATCTCTTTGGTTGTTTTCAATTACGTTCCCCCTTTCTCACCCATTAAACTTTTATTCATTCTCCAACTTGCTTTATTGTTAGCTGTTTTGCATTATGAAACAGGCCAAGTCACAGCAGTAGATAATTCTATTTTTTTCCACATACCAAATGCTTACGTGTTGCTTTTAGTTCAAATGTTAGTTCAGAAGTTTTCAGCATACAAAGAGTTCTAGTTTCACTTATTATTGGATTCTAGTCCTAAAATAATATTTTACTATTCACTTAATTTAATTATGATTGACGCATTACGTAGTCACATTGGAAAGGTCTGACAAAAACTAACCACATGTGACCTTTCCAACGTGATTTCGTAATGTGAAGATGAGCATTTGTGGGTAAAGAGTATATACATTTTTATTTTTTTAAATAAAATGACCAATTGTTTTGCTATAAGAGCCTTATTCCTTGGCTGGATCGTGTAGAGCCCTTTAAAGCTGCATTGAAACTGCAGTTTAAACCTTCAACCCATTGGGTCCCATTAAAGTTTACTATATAGAGAAAAATCCTGGAATGTTTTCCTCAAAAACCTTAATTTCTTTTTGACTTAAGAAAGATCTTGGATGACGTGGTGGTGAGTAAATTATCAGAATTTGTATTCTGGAAAAAAATATCTGTTTAATTGCTGTCTTTCAAATTAGATGTTCCTTGGCACTCCAAAAAAAAAAAAAAAAGGTTACCACTATTGTATTAATAAACCGAGACTTTAAAGCATGTCTTTCTGGCTCCATACTGTCTCTGTGGACATTCTTTGCTTAGCTGGCTGTCCTATTGATGCCTTCCTTCCTGTTTGGTGGAGACACAGAGCTGTATGGCAGATAATACACTATCATTTCTCTGGCCACAATGTGTTTTGAATGATAAATTGGGGCTCCTTTTAAACACATCCATGTATGAACCTGATAATGAGGCCCCTGGTGTGTTCCATCTACCATGTTTTAGCTGGAAAAGCTCACTTGTGGGCAAAAAAAAAAAAAAACATTACAATTAACAGCGTTTTTAGCAGTTCTGATAACACGCTCGCAAGTGATAACTGTTTATACACATTTTTTTGATTCTCACATTATATACAGTCTCAAGTTTACTGTCCCACAGATGATCTTCAATTAGGAGCACATGCATTGGCTGAGGTTTCAGGAAGCACCTGCTCTGGGGAAAAGCATTCTATGAATTCCAATTTAAAGATATATGAGTCAGAGATTGAGAACATCCCTTTCAAAGCCAGTTGCTAATCGCTCATTCCAACATGATGGAAATTCAGTCTCATTAGCCAATTTATTTAGTACTTGCCACGACACTCTTCTGAAATTCAGTTCTGCACAGCTGAAGCCCACGCTTCATCTCTGGCTTTGCTGGCTCTGTGCTGTTACATTCCGTCCAAAAGCTCACACTGCTTTTAAAGAGAAGGAAATCCTGCACCAAATGGAGTTAGGGAAGAGAGTTTGTATAGCCTAGTATTAGGTTAAAGCAAATGGGTGCAAACAAGATCAAATGGACTCTAATTGGATTTAATACAATTCACCAAAAATCAGGTAAAGTCTGATATTAATACCTTTTACACTATAAAAAAAAAAAAAAATTTAAGAACATGTGATATTTAAAGGGATAGTTCACCCAAAAATGTAAATTCTATCATTAGTTATTCACCATCATGTCATTCCAATCCTGTAAGATCTTCATTCATCTTTGGAACACAAATTAGGATATTTTTGATGAAATCCAAGAGCTTTCTGTCCCTGCATAGACAGTAATGTAAGTACCACATTCGAGGGTCAGAAAGGTGTGCTTCGTGACACTCTTGTGAACATGCGTTGACTGACACAAAAGAGAAGAATTTGTTAAATAAAGTCTTTTTATTTTCTTTGCTTCATAATATTAAGGTTGAACCACTGATGTCACACAGAGTATTTTAATGATGTCCTTACTACCTTTCTGGGCCTTGAACGTGGTAGTTGCGTTGCTGTCTATGAAGGGTCAGAAAGCTCTCAGATTTCATCAAAAATATCTTAATTTGTGTTCTGAAGATGAACAAAGGTCTTACAGGTTTGGAACGACGTGAAAGAGATTAATTAATGACAGAATTTTCATTTTTTGGATGAACTATCCCTTTAAAACTGTATTTAACAACCATTTTCTAAAACAAATTTAGTTTTCAGAAACTAGATATTATAAAAAAAAGTACTGTACCTGTTTTTTAAAACAGAGGAAGTATGGAAAAAACAGGAAGGTTAGACAGTATGGCACTAACAATGCCAAGGTCACAGGCTTGATTCCCAGCAAACTGAACATACATGATAAACTGACCAACTGATAAAAACAGTATACCTTTTGATAAAACCATCTGTCTAAAACATGTAAACACCCTCAGAGGGTAGCTGGGAAACTAAAATAAGAAAATACATCCAAAAAACTGTTATACATTGTGTCTGTGAAGCTGCCTTTAACCATGAAAACCGTTCAAGTCAAACTGACCAGCAAACATCATAACTGACCTTTCGACAGGCGATCTGACCAATCATAATGCCGAATCTGCCATTCTGTCCGACAAACAAATCAGACAGGAGAGTAGATTAACTTTGTGGACTTGACCTTGAAACACTGTGTGTGTTGACGTCTTTCCATGGTTAAAATAAAATACGTTCTGATGTTCATTCATGTTTCTTTGTGCTTTAAGTAAAGACGAAAAGACACGGCTTCACGTGTCATTAATCTAATAAGCCAATACACTGATCTGTCATGATACATTGAAGAGCCATAAAATGGTATTTATCTTTTGAATTTCTTAAAGAAATGACAACAAAATGCTGAGACCTTGTTTCATACCAGAAGTAACCCGCTCTGTCTTCTCTGTCGGCGTGTTGTCAGTTTGCTCTAAAGGTCATTTGCAATAGAAATAATGTACACACAGTCAAAAACATAAGTGTGTTGACACTTGGCAGGCATGTTCATGACCCTAAATAAGAAAAAGGAAATAAAACTTAAAGAAGATCATCACAGTTTATCTATTTCAGACAACTCTTCAAATCCAAATGAGTCAAATTGACCAGCAATCAAAAACGAGGGCTAGAAACACATATTAAGTCCCAGTTATATCTCGTCTACACTAATAATTTAAACAGACACTGGCTTCTCTGTGAATTTCTATGTCTTGGTGGTTCTAAAATGGTACAGTAGTTAAAAAATCATTTGGTTTTGTATATATGGAGACTAAACCAATCTAAGATGTCTTAAGCTGCTCAAACAGATAAAACCTGTCCTGTTCATGACCTCACAGAGGTCAGGATCATTACTGAGGCAGCTGATCTTCAATGAGGTGACTCCTTGTTGCTGTAGCTCCGTCCTCAACCGCTTCCTGTTTGTCATTCTGAGTGTCTTCAGGACACGTAAACACAAGAAACCCCAAGCTGTTTTCCATTCCCACTACTTTCGTCACGTTGTGGAGAGTTATTCTTGTTATTGACCATACAGATGAACGTGGTCACACAGATAAGTGACTGAATACAATCCTTCTGGCCAGCCTGGTCATTTTGAGACCACAAGGACGCAGAGTGGCAAATGGAAATAGAACTTTTGGCTGTAGGCTTCACAATGTCAGTGTGATGTGGATTGAGTCCGCTCGGTCCCTTTGTCTGTTTTGCTTTCTTTGGCCTGATCTCTTTTCAAGGGTTAGTTCATGCAAAAAAAATGAAAATTCTGTCATCCTTTAGTCATCCTTGTGTAGGTCCAAGTATGTGAGAGGTTCTTTCTTTCTGTGGAACATGTATTTTGAAGAATGTTTCAAATGATTTTTCCCCCCACAACATCCACATTGACTTTCATTTGACAAAAAAATAAATAAATAAAAATAAATAAATAAAAACTGCTGACATTTTTTTCTTAGAATTGTGATATGAACTTGCAGTTCTGAGAAATTAAGTCAGTGTTGCATGATATAAACTTGCAACTGCGAGTTATAAAGTCAGAATTATGAGATATAAACTTTTAATTCTGAGAACATACCAGTCTTTTTTCCTCCTCAAAATTTGATTTTTTAACCCACAGTTCCAAGCTTACATCTCACGATTTGAGTAAAAAAGAATTGCAAGAAAAAAAAGTGAGAATCGTGATACAAACTCACAATTCTGACTTCATCTTTTTGCAATTGTGAGTTTGTTTCACGCATTCTGAGAAAAAAGTCAGAATTGTGACTTTATATCACGAAAGTCTGACCTTATAACTTGACAGTTGACAGTTTAAACCTCACAATTGTGAAAAAAAGGTCAGAATAGCAAGTTCGTATCACGCAATTCTGAGAAAAAAGTCAGAATTGTGAGATACAAAGTAGCAATAACCTTGTTTTATTCAGTGGCGGAAATATAGGCTTCCATACTTCAGTGAGCATCTTTGAAGTCTGCTGAGTAGCTGCAACTATTTCTGCCTTTCTAGCCGAAATATATAGAGTATACATATACGGTCATGTCATTTGCAAGCTTCAGACAAAGGCCGGCATGAACACACACATATGCACACACGCACATTTTTGTTATTGTTTTTGGAGCCAAGGAGACGTCTGGAGTGTGCCATGCAGGAAGGTAAAGACCCTGTCGCTGCTGACCTCCATGACCTTTGACCCCCTAATCCCTGCTGTTTTAGGATGTAAGTGTGACCACATCAAGGGGGCACAATAGGCAAGAACGTCAAACCACCAACATGCATCAAAAAACAGCAGGATACTCACATAAAACATGTTCATGGTCAAAGCAAACATGGACACACATACACAAATGCATGAAAATGTAAAGATTCATACTCACACATACATAACTACTATTCAAAAGTTTGGGGTCAGTGTGTTTTTTGTAAGTTTTTTTTTTTTTTGGAAAGGAAGAAATAAAAAAGAAATACTTCTATTCAGGAAGAATGTATTAACCAGAAAAGATAGTTAATACAATTATAATGTTTCGAAAGATTTATATTTTAAATACTGCTCTTTTGAACTTTCAATTAATAAAAAACCAAGGGAAAATCTATCAAAGTTTCCACAGAAAGTATTAAGCAACACAACTGCTTTTAACATTGAAGAAATGTTTCTTGATCGCCAAATCAGCATATCAGAAAAAAAATAAGGAATAAATTACATTTTAAAATATATAAAATAAATATATAATATAAAAAATTGGACTTTATAACTCGCAATTGCGAGTTTATATTTCACAGTTCTGAGAAAAAAATTCAGAATTGCGAGTTTTTATCTCACAATTCTAACTTTATTTCTCACAATTGTGAGTTTATATCACAATTCTCAGAAAAAAATCTGAATTGTGAGTTTTTATCTTGCAATTCTGACTTTATTTCACACAACTGAGTTTATGTCGTGAAATTCTAAGAAAAAAAGAATTGCAAGTTTATATTTTACAATTCTAACTTTATTTCTTGCAATTGTGAGTTTATATCACAATTCTCAGAAAAAAATCTGAATTGAGTTTTTATCTTGCAATTCTGACTTTATTTCACACAATTGAGTTTATGCCATGAAATTCTGAGAAAAAAGTCAGAACTGTGAGTTTATATCTAGCAATTCTGACTTTATGTCTCGCAATTGCGAGTTTATATCTCACAGTTCTGAGAAAAAGTCTGAATTGCGTGTTTATATCTCACAATTCTTCGAAAAAAGTCACAATTGCAAGTTTTTATCTCAAAATTCTAACTTTATTTCTCACAATTGTGAGTTTATATCACAATTCTGAGAAAAAAAATCAGAATTGTGAGTTTTTATCTCGCAATTCTGACTTCTGACAATGTCTGAGTATGTTTATATCTCACAGTTAAGAAAAAAGTCTGAATTGCAAGTTTTTTTCATAGTTCTAATTTTCTCTTATTTATGAGTTTTTATCTCGCAATTCTGACTTTTTTTTTTACTTCGCAATAGCAAGCTATTCAGTCAGAATTGTGGGGTATAAACTCTCAATTCTGAGAGCATGTCTTTTTTTCCCCTCAAAATTTGACTTTATAACTCGCAATTGTGAGTTTATATCTCACAGTTCTGAAAAAAAAGTCAGAATTGCGAGATATAAACTTACATCTCCAAGAAAAAAGTAAAATATTGTATTCATACATTCTAGTGCGCCCCTCAAAAATTGTTTATGTTGGGTACTGCCTGTTTTTGTTTTTTTCTATCCTTTGTTACTCACTACCATCAATTTCTTCTGTTAACACAAACCCACATGAAAAACATGCAAACATTTACAAACTCTCATTGACTGTTTTCTCTGCTGCAAAGCTGCTTAGTTCAGATATATCAGAGCTGACATCTCTCTCCCCAGACTCCCGTCTGGAGTAACTGCATTTTGTACTTGAACAAAGACACTAAATTTAGCCTGCAGAAGGAGCGAGAGTTGCATAGATGATAGGAATAGAGAGTCTTTTATCACTGAGTTTAATAATGCATCAAGCATCTCCATCCTAGACAAGTCTCATTGCAGCGAGGCTGCTCAGTCATGGTAATGTGTCCGTCATTCCTTCCAGACTGCTTCAGCCTTCGTTTGTAGAGACAATGTGACTGTCCTCCTCTAACCCTGATCCAGTCTCACAGTCAGTCACCCCCACAATCACACTCGCAGCCTGTGCACTGAATTCTAATGTCTACCTTTGTATTTCTCCATATATCTAACCATAGATAGATTCTCAGAAGCTAATAACCTATGAAATCCATTGTGCGACAAGCATTCCTTCATATTCCCTGTCTGTCTTTGTTTCATGGTGTCTAGTAGAGGCACTGACGGGAACTATTTGAAGTCATAATCCCTTGGACGAACAAGAGGGGGATGATCGATAAGGCTGTAATGAAAGTGTGTGTGCGCACAGGGAGCGTTTTGTGTGTGTTTGGGAGAGGATATTTCTAGATGCGCACATGCCGGCAGTGTGTGTGTGTGAGTGCAAGTCCCCATTGTGTGACAAAGGCTGCAGATACTGGTTTAAAAAGTGAAACAAATTGAGTCAGTGACTTAGTTTAGCATAAAACTACTTGAGTGTGATATATAGTAAACTTTTCAAATTATTGTGTATTTCAGCCCCTGTAGTGCACACTTCAGCCCTGCAGTTAGTTATGGAATGAGGGCCCAGTGTAACCAGATCTCAATGCATCTCTTTGCAGTGCAGTTGTGGTCAATATTTTTAGTCGCTGAGTTCTTTGTAATTACCTTCCTGCATTTATGTGTTTGCTTTCTGGATGGTGGCAGAAAAACACAGGAAAAGAGAAGAGGAACACAGAAAAGAGAAAGGCAACTTGCATGCAGGAATGCTAAATACATGGGAGAGCACACACCACACATATACTATGTGATTAAGAGCCTGACCTCAGTTCTGGTCTCATTCTTTTGGGTTTAAGATTTTTTTATGTGCTTTCAGCTAAATGTGAGGGGGACATAGAGACTGGCAATTGAAAAACTGAAAACTGACAGTTTAAAGAAATGAAAACAAGATGCAGCGTTTACACAAAATGTAAATACGCTATAACCTCACGTTGTAGTTGTTAGCTAATTAAACGTATCGGCAGCATCTTGAAAGATCATTTAGTAGATCTTAAGAGAAGGTTGGGTTGGGGTTGGCAGGTTTTGAGGCAAACAATTTTAGTTTCCAGTGTTTCCAGTATTGCTTGATGATGCTTAACTGCAAAGAAGAGAAAGAGTACACAAAAATAAACATGACACCATCACTATGGAGTGTTTTCACGCCACGTCGTCAGTCGGTCATATTGGCGGCACTGAACGTAAACAATCAACCGAATGGAACTTGCATATTTTGCTGATTGTTGCTGCTGAAAATGGTCAATTATTGTCATGTTTTGGGCTGTACTAATCGGTCAGAGCGGGAAAAACATTTGGAGTACTATAGACTGCCATAAGTTATAACAAATCAAGGAGAAGAGTGTAAAAAAGGCATTTGTGGTTGGCCAAACTGAACCAGGATTTCCAGGGCAAGAATCTTGACAAAATTCATGTTTGTTCATATCATTTCCGGTAGGTGAAATATTAGGGCTAATATCTTAATGAATACTGCTTGTACGTGTCTTTACCACCTAATAACTTTAGTTTGTCAAATATTACGTCCTTTCCTGCTTACTAAGTCCTATTCTATATGATTTAGCAGCTTTCACACATTTTTTCCATGGTTTAGACAGCATAAATTAGCAGAACAACATATTCGGTAGTATATTAAAGGAGAAGTTCAAGTCCTTTATAAGAAAATAACCTACATGTTGGAAGTTCAAACTCAGGGGCACCATAGAAGTTCATTATATGGATAAAAATCCTGAAATGTATTCCTCAAAAAACATAATTTCTTTACCACTGAGGAAAAAAAGACATTCTGGATGACAAGGGGGTGAGTAAATCATCTGTAAATTTTTGTTCTGGAAGTGAACTTCTCTTTTAACTATGCAACCATGCTGTTGTTTACATCTGAGTATATCCACTATGGATGCACATACAGGTAACTGACTAAACTGTGACGTAGCTGCAAACCCTCTATAGTCCGAATGACGATTAAATGACTCCGGACCAAAAACTTTGCGACCAGTGTAGTCTGATTCACAAATAAATTACTCATTATGATCCGGTTCTATTTAGCAAATCAAAACCGTACAGAGCAACCAATGATGTCTGAATTTCAAGCAGATTACTCTTTTGAGCAGGTTAGTCAATGAATAGTTTAAATGATGAGTAACCGGTTTGGAGTCCCTCACTAAAGTCAGTCGATTAGAGTACTTACTGAATCAACATCTGACTCACTTACTGAACTACAGGTTATCATTATTTTCAGTGATGTCCGAATCGAGATCAAGCAAGTTTTGTGTCAGTAAATTTACAAATTGATTGTGATTATGATATTTATTATTTTTACATTTACATTTATTCATTTGGCAGATGCTTTTATCTAAAGTGACTTACAGTTGAGGAAAAAAGCAATTCATCATAAGATGGTAATAAACAGGAAATGTGTCCGTTATGCATTTTTTAATGATAAATGGAAATATATTCCTTCCTTGCATATATAGGCTGTTTCTCAGCAATATATATAGTATATATATAGTAAAGGTTTTCTGCCAACCTCTGTATTTGTTTCCAAGATATTTAAACAAATATATAATTAAATTGTGTATACCCCAAAAAGTTGGGAAGTTGTGCTTTACTTTTGCATGTTTTGTCTAAGCAATCAGTAATGTAAACAAGAACAACCCTTCATTCTGAGAACAGTTTTTAAGCTGCTTCATTGCAGTGGTAATAGGAATCCATGTGCTGAAGGCTGATCTCAGAGCAGCGCTCTCAAGTGAATCCTGGCAGGAATATTAGTGATCTGTAGTTCATTAACAGACTGTAAGCAACCCAATCAACACATTCACAACAGGTCCTAGAGTAGCAGAAGAGAAACTAACACATGCATGCAGCCGAAGTAAAAATAGCTCACTACAAAACACTGAATATTACACATTACTGACTGGACTATTCATGTCTTTATATATATAGACACTATAGTAAAAATATATCCTAACCACAAATGTTTTTTTTTTTTTGCATCAATGAATCACTCAACATAAAACCACAAACATTTTTTAGGGTCAACAAGTTAATAGGGTCAGTTTTCATTCCATGTTGGCCTTTTCAGTTTGTGCAGTACTTCTCTTTTATTGCATGTGTCAAGGAAATACAAACCTTTCTCATGTGTCAGCCCATTTGTGTGGCCTGTACGATTTGCACAAGTTATAAAAATAGATACTGAAATTAGCATTGGCATAAATCCATCCATGTCCTCTGTTCTGAACAGACAGAACAGTGCGATGAGTCAGAATTATGAAGACACATTAGTAATCAAATGCGTGTAGGGGCCCTCTGTGATGTCATGGACCTCTCCGGTCGAGAGTGATAAGACAGGGAGTGGCCTCTTCCTCCCTGACACGAGAGACACTGATAACAAGTCTTTCATCTTGTGCCATCTGGGGCCTATAGCTGGACACTGTAGCTTTAAACTGGTCTGGGACAAATAGTAAAGGTCGACCTATAATCCAATGCTGGGGAAGCTACTTTATTTACTTTTTTTATGGTACTAGCTACAATATTCGTCAGCTACTCTATAACCAGGGATGCAAATAATTTTTTAGGTCAAGTTCTCATGAGAGCACCTGAAGATTTGGTTTTGGTGCTTACACTGCTCGTAGTGTGACCCATTAAAGGAACACTCCACTTTTTTTTGAAAATAGGCTCATTTTCCAATGATACAGCAGCAAAGTTCCTTGATTATTACGCCAGAATAAGAGTATAGTTCCTAGCCATATCAGCCTAGAAAATTGCAACTTTTTTATTTTCCGTCAGTCTTAGTACACAATGTAACTACAGAAGAGTCAAGTTTTAAATAGGAAAAATATTGAAATTCTTTGGTCATTTTTGAGCGAGATGCTAACGGCCTAATCAGATTCAATGATCTATGCTAAACTATGTTAAAAGTGCTACCGCCAGACCCAGCCATAGGCTGAATGAATTCAAAAATGGTAAAACTCAGCTGTTTAACTCTAGGGGAGTTGAAAAAAATGAGCCTATTTTTTTAAAAAAATGGAGTGTTCCTTTAAATATAAGAATACAAATAATTAATAACAGTAATTATAGTATTACTGCACTTTATTTAGTTCATTTTTAAAATAAATGAATAAACTTGGCTTGACAGATCGCTGTATTCGCCTCTGTTTAAAGGAGAAGTTCACTTCCAGAACAAAAAATTTACAGATAATGTACTCACCCCCTTATCATCCAAGATGTTCATGCCTTTAATTTCTTCAGTCATAAAGAAATTATGTTTTTTGAGGAAAACATTTTTTTCTCCACGTAATGGACTGCTATGGTGCCCCGAGTTTGAACTTCCAAAATGCAGTTTAAATGCGGCTTCAAACGATCCTAAATGCGGATCCCAGCCGAGGAAGAAGGGTCTTATCTAGCAAAACGATCAGTTATTTTCATTTAAAAAATACAATTTAAACTTTTTAATCTCAAACGCTCATCTTATATACCTCAAAAAAACGACAATATAACTTATGTTAATGAGTTGAAGTCCACTTCAACCTTTAGAACATTTTATTGTTGTTTTTAATTAAATACATGTGAGGAATAAAAGATTGGAGAGTAAGTGGTGGAATTTTCACAAAGAAAACAGTACAATTTAATGAAACAAATGTCTCATTGTAATCAAGAAGACAACTGATTTATGTGAATACAGCAATCTGTCCTGCCACATTAAAGAGCACGAAAAACACATCATTGCAAGACACATCGTTTGTATTTCACTATAACAGATTTTGAAAGCTGAGGTTTTGTTTTATAGTAAAAGTACCAAAAGCACAAAACTTATTGCTATTATTGGAAGGCTGGCACACTACAAATAGGCCTGAAGAATGCAATCGAAGACGTGAAATATTATTTCCAAGCGTACTGTCCCTTATAAGTATAACACATGGCATGATTTCTGCTAATAATCCCACATAAAAATAAAATTCCGGTGGCCTGGCGACATCTCCGGGTTCTCCCAGTCCTGGCCATTTTACTGCGCAGGCTATACTCTTAAAATATTATAACTTTAATTGCTACAATTTAATTCTTGTAATTTCGACTTTATTCTTAAAACATTTTGACTTTACTCTTAAAATATTTTGATTTTATTCTCAAAACATTTCAACTTTATTCTTGTAATTTCGACTGTATTCTCAAAATATTTCGACTTTAATCTTGTAATTTTAGATTTTATTATTTTCTAATGTTGCACTAAAATGCCGTTGTATGTCTATAATTTCCATAAACAAGTAGGAAATATAATAAAGGTAGGTCCTACACAGTCCAGGGAGTCAAATCAGTGAATCATCGTTTGAAACATTGATTTACATGAACCGTCTGAAAAAACGATTCACCAGAATCAATCTGGAATAACCAATGAAACATACGAGAGAGGACCATTTAGGATCAACCTTAGAATGAATCACACTTTTCAACACTATCCACCTTATTTTTCCCATAAGAGCGGGTACGGCCATTTGTACATTTTATGGGTCTGGCTTCCGATCTCATTCGTGTCCAGCTATTTTTAGCTGTATAAAACAGCTCATTTTGCTGCTTGATATTGCAAATTGGTGTCTTACCATTTTATTTTAATGTATTATCTTAAATATGAGCACACTGATTTGTAGTGCAAACAGGTTTACCGTTTACTGCACGTTGTTATTCTTCTCGTTATTTCTCTATAGCGGCTGAAATCTGTAAGATTAGCGAGTTTTATTCCCTCAGCTTAGACATTTTAAAGAGCGAGAGAACAGCTACACCGCTGTTGAAAAAGTGGAAAAAGAAACTGAGCTACGCTCACGTTTACTGAAAAGCATCACTAATTTTAGTTATTAGTTATTTCCTAACACCAGTATGACCTGGCATGAAGCTGGAGAGCAGCACAGCAAAATACAATTCAACAATAATTACAGCACTGTAAAGCAGAACTTGAGTTAGAAAGGCCGTAGTATCATCATAATTCAACATACGCAAAGCTAAGGGCATTTTAATAAACAGCACAGCAAATTACTAAAGTACAGCACATCTCAAGTTCACCCAGAGAGTTACTGTTTTGTTTGTCTTTGGTATTGTTTGGATGCCACAAAGCAAAGCGCATCAATAATTTACCGTTTATAAAAGTATGAGTCTGTGCACAGAATTTTGTGTGTGCTTAAACTACATGCCCTTTATTTATGGTTCTGAAATGCACACCAGGCCTAAGTAAACATTATCCGTGTACATTTTCTCTCTATATCTCCTCTTGGCTCACCATAAGGCTTTTCATTGATCGCCCGGTAAATTTATTAACTATTGTGACAGCTTCCTGCCAGGTTCAGCAGGCAATCAGGGGAAACACACAACTGCACAGATAAAGGGAGGGCACACAATACCTATTGTGTCCTAATTGCGGGTCAAACTATTACCCGCATGGAATGTTTTTCAGGTATGCGTGTCTATGTACGTGTGTCTGTGTTTTCTTAGCGTGGTTAGGCATGTACCTCCTCATTCAAGCTAAAGAATGAAGATTGACGCTAAAAAGGCTTAAAAATTCCAACCGCAAGGTCAGAAAAACAAGAGAGCGCGGATGAGGAGAACAAAACAGGCTAAGGGAAATGGATTCTAGCCAAAGGCAAACAAACGAGCGACAATGGCTTTAAATGAATTACCTTGACCTTCTGCGGTCAATAGCACTTCGAGTTTAAGTTCAGTGTTATGAGGAAAGTATTTGAAAGGGTGTGCACTGGACTACTGGTTACATAAATGGAAAACAATATTATCTGTCCTTCCAGTATTGCCAAACAGCACCGTTACAAAAATATCTTGACATCTATTAAGCACACGACTAATTTTAATCCTTGGGAATGAGCTTTGAATAGAGTTTGTCCCAGGTCTATTTGTATAAGTGATGACAAAATAACTCAGCGAGTGTCTCAATTTATGTTTGGAGGTCTGTGTTCGAGTGCATTGTTTTTATATATTTTATGGTTTATATGATATGCGTCAGAGGGTTTCAGGGTGTTAGGGCTTGCGTGTAATTGAGTTCATGTGTAATGACACTGATACTGGGCAAATAACAGTGTTTAGCTGGATGATTGACAGCCCTCTGTTTCAAAACAGGCAGTGTGTCTTACAGGCATCGAATACACAGATGCACACTCTGAGACCAAAATAGGATTGGCCGATTTATTTCCTAACCCTAACCCTAAGGGACAGCAAATGCTGAGGCTCATGTAAACGGTATGCATCTTTTCAAATATCAGCAACAGTTATTCAGCCCTCTAAAGCAATAATCAATAAATGAACATTCTGGACTGTACTGATATAAGATGACATGACAAGCCTTGTACAGATAGCTCCTAATATTGCTAAACACACACTACAGGACTTTGCTAATACATGCAATAGATTTTTAATTACCTTCATCAGGTGTGCTAATGAGCCTTAGGTTCTCTTAGGACCACCAAGGCAATTACCACAGGTTCAGCAGCAATGGCACATTGCACTTTTGTGTATCTTGGCACAGATGCAATGTTTTATTTTTGGTATGACACCTATGAGATATGTTTGATAAACTATTTTCATTTACCTCGCATAAAAAGAAGCTAGCTTAAACAGATCAAATTGGAGATTTTGGCTTGTCCCACCTTAGAGGTCCTGACTTTCTCTTGATTTTCATTTACACTACCAGTCAAAAGTTTCTGAACAGTAAGATTTTTAAGGTTTTCTATAGAAGTCTCATCTGCTCACCAAGCCTGCAATTATTTGATTCAAAGCACAGCAAAAAAAAAAAAAACTGTAAAATTTGGAAATATTTTAACTATTTAAAAAAAACTGTTTTCTATTTGAACATATTTTAAAATGTAATTTATTCCTGTGATTTTTAGCATAATTACTCCAGTCTTCAGTGTCACATGATCCTTCAGAAATCATTCTAATATGCTGATTTGCTGTTCAAAAAAATTATTATTATTATTATTATTATTATTATTATTATTATTATCAATATTTAAAACAGTTGGGTAAATTTTTGTCAGCATTCTTTGATGAATAGAAAGATCCAAATATCAGCATTTATCTGAAATAAAAAGCTTTTGTAACATTATACCATTTAAAAGCTTGGAGTCGGGGGGAAGAAAATAGAAATGAATACTTTTATTTAGCAAGGATGCTTTGAATTGATCAAAAGTGATGATAAAACATTTATAATGTTACAAAAGATTTCTATTTCAGATAAATGCTGTTCTTCTGAACTCTCTATTCATCAAAGAAACCTGAAAAAATTCCACTTTTTCTTCTTACTGTTTTCGACATAATAATATTAATAATAATAATAAATGTTTTTTGAGCAGCAAATCAGAATATTAGAATGATTTCTGAAGGACCATGTGACTGTAGTAATGATGCTAAGAATTCAGCTTGAAAATCACAGAAATAAACAGCATTTTAAAATATATTCAAATAGAAAACAGTTACTTTAAATAGGGGAAAAAATGTTTTGGCTGTATTTTGGATCAAATAAATGCATGCATGGTGAGCAGAAGAGACCTCTTTAAACAACATCAAAAATCTTACTGTTCAAAAACTTTTGACTAGTAGATATATTAAAAAGTGTACATTTTGAACAGGTTTTCAAATTTGAAAAGCAATAGGAAATCAATAGAAAACAGCTTATATAATTTTCTCAACCTAAGGTTTATCCTGAGATGCCTTATCCAACATTGAAAATAGAAATAACCATATTTAGAAATTCTAACTACCACATTTGACACTTATTCCTCAGTAATACTCTGTGTGTTTAGGTCATTAATGTTTTGCGGTGTTATAAACATAAGTATATTCTGCCACCTAGTGTTGCTTAGGAGTATAGGACAGCTAATGTGTATGCAAATTATATTGCAGGCAAACGATGAAAATAAAAAGCATATGCATTTATTTAAAATGTTCGTGCAAAAAAATGAAAAGGATAAACAGTACAATACAATAAAACAGTGCAATAAAAATAATAATGACCTTTAAATAGCCTATTAATTTGCTACACATTTCCAGTCTCAGTCTGTACACTGGAAGACTAATTTGGTACATACAGTATTTCAAGCTTTCAGTTTTAGTCCAGAAGGGGATGTTCTCTCCCTTGTTCCCCTGAGGCTCTCATTAGTAGCACACAGCTGCCGAGAGAAGAAAGCAGGACGAAAGCGCCTAATGACAAGTACATGGTACAGTCTGTCAACTTTTTGTTGAACATAAATGGGTAAAAATGACAAAAATATATCTAAAAAATCATAGCAGGCAGTTAATTTTTCCAGAAGGAAAATGTGTAAGCAAGACAATAAGACACAAGTGTAAGGCATCACTATTCAAAAATGTTTAAAGCATACAAACGCAGCCTTTATCTTACTAAGACTGCAGTCCAGTGCTTATGTGATGTAAACGTTTACATGTTACTCACATCCTGTTATAATGTTCCTATAAAATAACACTCACAGATTTTAAAATCTGTCCATCAATCCATGTCTCATCTCTTGCACTCACATACGCATTCACAAGTGTCTGCTTGATGCAGCAAAGCCCAGCCAAGGTGTTGGTTGGTGTTTAAAAGGTCATATTGACTCTGTGGTTGTCTCTTGTGGTTCTTGTGGTTGAGCTTGTCCTGAATTGAGGAAGACAGAAAGGAAGAAAACTATTCAAATATATGTATTTATGTACCGCTATGGAGTAACACCCAAAACCAGCTCCAGGACTGCATTCTTGACAGCCTTTCACATTTCAAAACGGACGCTTTGGACTGTGATATTATTAGATTTCGGCCCTCTGTAAATCAGAAATTTTGACAAGTACAGAAAGAGCTGCAGTACCTTCTGTTCTATCTAAACAAAGAATCAGCAGATATGGACACAGAGGAATTTTACTTATACCAGATCACAGCTAATCTCATTGTTTTTCCTCGCTTTATAGATATAAGAGAGGAAATCTTCTCACTCAAGATTTATAATTTAAAACAAAGAAACATTATACCATAAAATGAAATAGGAATAGTTCAGTTTCTATACACAGGATCATCTGATTCATTTGTGCAGCTTAAGCAGTGTTGGGGAAAGTTACTTTTAAAAGTAATGCATTACAATTTTGCGTTACTCCCTGAAAAAGTAACTAATTATGTTACTTAGTTACTTTTTATGGAAAGTAATGTGTTACGTTACTTTTGCGTTACTTTTTAAATCTGGAAGGGGCTTGCTTCTTTGTTTTTAATTTTGAACAACTGTAATGTAAAAGCCCTTTTACAACAAAAGTGAAATAAATTCACCTCAGGCTGAAAGAAATGTACATTTATGCAGGAGATCACTCTTCAGCTATAAAAAAAAAAATGAAGCACAAATGTTAGTTTATCTAAAGTGATTTTTGCTTATTAGTATGGTTGAATTGCATCATTAAAGGTCAGCAGCAAAGACACTGGTTAATAAAATGGGATAAATACATAAAGGATATTTGTTTTATTTAACATTTAATTATTGCATGGTTGCATCATATTCTGAGCTTGCATTTCACTGTTTTTATTCATTTTGAAGAATACTGAATGTTTTTTTTTTTTTTTTTTTTGTGAGTGAGATTAATTAATGCATGTTCAAATTTAGTCTAGAATACAGTAATGTCATATTTACTCCCAGTTTCCTGACAGGAGACTTGTCAACCAATAAATGGGGAAAAAAGTAACTGCCGTTACTTATTTGAAAAAGTAACTCAGATATTTTCTTAGAAATTCAAAAGTAATGCGTTACTTTACTAGTTACTTGACAAAAGTAATATTATTACGTAACTCGCGTTACTTATAATGCGTTACCCCCAACACTGAGCTTAAGTGCTACTGTCATTAGTACTGCCATTAATACTTTTCAGTATCAAAGAAATTCTTAAAGTTATGTACATTTAATTTAAATTTTAATAGATGCTCACTAAAGCTGCATTTATTTGTTTAAAAATACAGTAAAAACAGCAATATTATTATTACAGTTTAAATGTAACATCCAAAAAATAACTTTTTCTATTTTGTTTTCTATTGTGATATGTTTTAAAATAACAATTAATAATTTACAAAAAATAGTAATTTCATTAATTAATTCCTTAAAAACTATTCATTTCTTCATAAATTGCCCATTAGTCGAAATGGTCCAGCAGGACAAGAGACCTTTGTCCCAGACTCAACTTTGAGCTTTGTGTAAAAATCCCATTGCATGTTGCGCCACAGATTTGGTCACAGTGTAATCTTTTATACTTTGTCACTAGCTAGCAGATAATATTATCTGTGCCAAGTGTGTACGCCAATAGAGGTCATAAGGTGTTTTTTCAAATAATCATACAACGTCAAGATTGCAAACTTAATTAAAATGTAACATTTTAATAAACTTTTTACTGATTTCATCATTTAATAGCTTGACGTACCCGCTTTGTTGTCATCAGTTAATCAGTAACTATAAATTGCTCTATTAAAATACATGTCCTTTAATATTGTTGTTGTGTTTTTCAAATCTGCCTACTACTAGATTTGTCTCGTGCATTCATTAAATACTTTATATTTATTCTTTTTTAAACATACATAAAATCAAACAAGTTGATTATGTCCAAAAACATCAAGACAGACAATTTGGACAGTCTGTAATTACAATAGCCTGTTATTACCTGAAGCAAGGAGTTCTGCTGCTTTCCTGTCCTCTTTGATATACAGAGAGGTCATCAGGAAAAACAGGCCTCCCAGGACCCCAATGACAGGGCACAGAAGAATGCTATATTCCAGTCTACGGAAATCCCAGCGGGGAGATTCTGGATTGTACTTACGCAAAGCATCCGAGATCTGAACAAAACACGCAAAAAGATAACAGTCCTTTTGTTTATATAAATTACACTGTGAAAAAATGTAACTATGCTGTTACACAAGGTGCAATTTTGTATCCAGTAGTCATGTGTTCCAAAGCATTTCTGGATAGTGACAGCACAGCCTTTGACCCCACTGCTATTTTATATGAAAGTATTCAAATATGCTTACAGCACCAATGAGGTATGGACTTCCTGCATCTCCAAGGAGATGACAGACCATAATCTGTAAGGCCTCAGCTGTCGCTCTTCTAGTAGGCACAACAACATACTAAAAAAAAATAAGAATAAGATTTAAAAGATGTCTTTTATAAACAGTTTTTTTTTTCAGCTGTTGTAATATGATAATCACAGACTTCAAAACGAAGAACAGTTAAACAATACACCAGTGTTCTCAGCATTTCAAGTTCTTAAGCATAATGGTATTACTTTTTAATTTAGTACTTTTCGCTTTATTGAATCATTCAGCAGGTCTCCACACGCTCCTAACCATGTGCTAATTTAAAAGAGAGTGTGCTTCATTTCAGCACTTTTTATGTTGTATTTAGAAGCATAAAGCTCTCACCAGCAGAATGTCAGCCAGAATAGCCCAGTTGAGGGACAGCAATGTTTCTCCAATAGCAATGAATGTCTGTATTATGGCACAAAAATCAAACAGAAAAAAGTTTTTAGAAACCACATTGCACCCTGCTGGTCCCATTGTGCTATGACAGCAAATAATCTGTGTTATACTGTAAATTTTCGATCTGTATCTAAATAAGTTGTTTGAGTAATAGTACACTACCAGTCAAAAGTGTTTTACTGTTTTTTTTTTTAAAGAAGTCTCTTCTGCTCACCATTCTACTTCCGCTATTTCTACTTCAGCCGCCTGTGTTTATTTTGATTTAATTTTATTTAAGGTACAGAAAAAACAGTACAATTTTGAAATATTTTTACTATTTAAAATAACTTTTTTCTTTTTGAATACATTTTAAAATGTGTTTTATTCCTGTGATCAAAGCTAAATTTTAGCATTACTCCGATCTTCAGTGACACATGATCCTTCAGAAATCCTTCTTTTATTTTAAAATTACATTTTAAAATACAGAAAATAAAAAACTGTTATTTTAAATAGTAATAACATTTCAAAATTTGTTCTGTTTTTGCTGAACTTTGGATCAAATAAATGCAGGCTTGGTGAGCAGAAGAGACTTTTACAGAAGCTTCTTTAAAAAAATAACTGTTTGAAGTTATTGTTTAAAATTTTTTGACTGGTAGTGTACATTCTGTTTTCGTTTAATCACCCTCATGACGTTCGAAACATGTATGACTTTCTTCTATTTGTGTGTGTGTGCCTGGTTTTCTATGCTGGTGGGGACTTAAACCTGAAAACACACCAACTCATGTCTTAAATCATACAGAATGAGTTTTTGAGAATGTAAAAATGCAGAAAGGTGTAGGGTTGGTGTAGGGCAATAGTTTATACAGTTTGTACAGTATAAAAAACATTACGCCTAACTATCCCCACAAGGATAGTTAACCAGAAGTGTGTGTGTGTGTGTGTCCATACAATTAAAGTCAGTAGAGCGCAGTGTTGTTTTAAACCCTGTTCACTCTTATTGTATGGACAAGTTAAAACATCCAGATGAACTTCTCATTTTTTGTTTTCCACAGATGGAAGTCAGTCATACTTCATGAAATATTTCTTTAGTATTAATGCAAATACTAAATGTCACAAACTAAACCAACTGCAAGAAATGTGGCTGATCTTTGCTTACGTATGTCACTGGGATGCTGGTGGCCGCCAGGATGACGGCAATGAAAAAGCAGGGGGAGGAACTGAGCATGCCCACAGCACATATGAGAGGGTCTGCGTTGGGCACTTTGTCCCTCAGCTGCTTTGATATCCAGGTGCCCAGAAACACTCCCACAATCCCTGTCACTACTGTGATTGCTCCAAAGATGTAACTTTCACAAGAGAAAGAGAAAAACAGTGTTATGTTATTCAATTTCAGTCTCACAGTCTCTGTGTTTTATTCCTCACAGGACCTACCAGACCAGTCTGACTAGTCAAGCTCATAAATGAGCATGTGCTCAGCAGTCGTGAAGCTTCGAGTTTTTCTTTAGACTTTATAGGATTTGGGGTAAATTTGGACAGGCCCCTTTTCTAAACAACCCCGTTATAACTTTGCAAAGGGTACATTTCTTTATAATTATTTTTTTAGAATTATTGGCCTAGAGAGTCGAGAGAATTATACTGCAGTGTTTTTTGTTTTTTTGTTTTCAGATTGAGTGAAAAACCTAGGACTAGTTCGCAAAAGTAGTTTTTTTAAATCTCAATCATTTAACAAATAATTTGATTGACAGCAGTGGTTTTATGGGCAAAGTTGTCCGGAATGAGGAGTTCTATCGTATATTAGTGTGACCCCCATATGGAGTTAAAGTCACAGGAAAATTGATTTGTACATATTGTATTTATTATTTGCATATTTACTATTTGCACCTTTATTGTTATTAGTGTGTATTTCAAAGAGAACAAAGTTGCATTTTCTAAATACTGAGTGGCACAAATGCTTGACTAAAGGCAAACTCTTGTCTCTCTCTCTCTTTATTACAAAAAAGGTTAGTAAAATAATCAAATGTCAAGGGAAAAAAACTATAATTATTTTACTTATATTGAAGTGGTCAAGTTTATGAGTAACTGTACATAAAATAAGCATTTTAATATATTTATTGATGGGTAGTTTTAATGTTAAAGTTATCAACTGTCAGTGTCATTGATAGACGTTTGTTACCTTGTTTAACCATTTATTTGTTGCCACTGAGTGCTTGTATATACTGATACATGTTTTTTCCTCTGTGGAATACTGTGGGTTAAAGTTTCATGAATTTGTTTTGATTAAAGTCAACAAAGAAGGCTGCTTGACTAAAGGCAAACTCTTGTCTCTCTCTTTCTTTACTACAAAAAATACATTTCTCATCTGTTGAGTAGACTTCCAGGGCGGGGTCTGCAACATTAGGAATATCATGTGTATGTGTGAAAAACCACACGACGTACAATCGTTTACGCCCTTGAAAAATGCGATATCACCTCCCAGTGATCAAATAACAAATATCTCTTATACCTTTGAAGCCGTAAGTCGAACAGGCCCGCGAGTTTCATTCTGATCGGCCTCCGTTAACCTCATCTACAGGTGCTCAAACTTCATCGGCCATTGTCGACCATGTTTTTTGAGATACGTGAATGTCCTTGTAGACACTTGTGGCACTTCAGACCAAGACAGTGTACACCAATTTTCATGTTGATCGGACAAATGGTTGCTCAGTTATAGCCATTTTTTTATGTTTTTCCCTCTTATAACACCACCAAGAGGCCAAGCTCTGCGATTTTTTCCCATGTGACCTCAAATTGAGCTCTTACATAAGCGTTCTGGGTATAGTGAAGATATCTCATTCTGTTCAAGAGTTATAGGTATTTTACTAAAAGTGGCCCTGCCCCTTTTGAACGTTTAGGTGCCCCTTTGGGACGGTAAGTCGAAACTTCAGCTTTTTTTTTACTAATTATTGATAGTCACTCTCCAGAGAATCTTTCTGCACTGGTTTGGTCCCAATCAGGCAAAAAACCTCAGACTAGTTCACAAAAAGTAGGCTTTTCAAAAAAAAGCCAAATACCCAAAAATTTTGCCAGGCTCACGATCGAATTTGAGGTATGTGTTTTGTCTGGCCAAGGATTCCAATGACATAAGACACATGAGTCTGCGTCTGACAGTTTAGAAGTTATGAGCAATTTCGTAGATTTAATGACTGTAGCACCCACGTCAGGCCAATTGGAACGAGCCTTGGTCACGTTGTAGGCGTTGTGAGTGCTACCATGCCTCCAAGTTTCAAGTCTCTATGACTTGTGGTTTGGTCTGCACCATCGGTTTAATGTGGAAATCGCTGATTCATGACTATTCTAACAATTACAATAGGGTTTCAGCACTGCGTGCTTGAACCCCTAAAAAGTAAGTAAACAACTCACACGCTTAGATGTTATCATGTTGTTGTGTCAAAATAAGACTTAAAATGTATTGAAAACATGGTCTGTGGGAGGTTTTAGTGCGTAATCAGCTCACTTCGATCCTCTGAGGACTTTGCATCCTCATTTCAAAGAACCACCACACACCACTGGTTTGAAGGTAAAAATAGCAGAGAAACATCATAAACAAATATATATAGACACATATACCAAGGAACAGCCTGATATAAACACTATCACAGAGGAAGTCTCTGCTGTTAACCAATTTTGGCTAATCTCACATATACTAGTCTACTGCTAACCTCACTGCTTTCCTCTATGATCTTTCCATTTATTAAAGGCAGAAGAGACTTGTGGTACCTGTCTAAAGAGTTACAGGGCTCTTTTTCACAAGGTGGCCTGAGACCCTGTGTAACCTGTGCACGAGACAGAAAGGTGGGGGTCCAGAAGGCCAGAGCTCCTGTGACAAAAGCCATAGCAGTCACACCCAAAGAAGACCAGACAAAACTCCGACTGGAAAAGAGGCAAATTCAAAACACAGTAAACAATCATTTTGCTTCAGAACTACCTGTACTACTACATGAAAACCTAAAGATTTAGCATTTTAATATATTTTTTTTAACAATCATGACAAAAGTGTTATGAGCACATGTCGGATTGATTTACATGTATAGTTAATGTAACTTGAATCTCTACACTGACTTACTTCTTCAGGAGGTACTTGACGTCCTCAATATAAGAGGTGCTTTCCATGGTTCCTCCTCCTTGGGTGTCAGAGGCTCCACGAGGAGGATTAGGAATCAGAAACACCAGAAGCAGCAGACCCAGGCCTCCTAGAGCTGGACTGACCTACATCAGAACCAAACAATCAGCTCGGATTTCTTTTAAAAATGTGGAAGGTAATTGTCTTGATTAAATTAAGAAATGCTTACCTTGCAAAGCCACTCAAATAATCATTAATGATGTACAGAATCTTGTAAATTACATATTAATTTTTACTTGATTAAATTATTCATCTTCCACTTTAATTTAAGTCAACTTTGTTTCAAAAAGTTCACTTCCGGGACAAAAAGGAGAAGTTCACTTCCAGAAGGAGAAGTTCACTTCCAGAACAAAAATTTACAGATAATGTACTCACTCCCTTGTCATCCAAGATGTTCATGTTTTTCTTTCTTCAGTCGTAAAGAAATTATGTTTTTTGAGGAAACATTTCAGTATTTTTCTCCATATAGTGGACTTCTATGATGCCCCGAGTTTGAACTTCCAAAATGTAGTTTAAATGCGGCTTCAAACGATCCAAAATGTGGTTGTAAACGATTCCAGCCGAGGAAGAAGAGTCTTATCTAGCAAAACGATCAGGTATTTTTTTCTTAAATAAAACAGTGTATATAATTTGTAATGTCAAATGCTCGTCTTGTCTAACTCTGCCTGAACTCGAAAATACGATTGGATTTTTTCGACATACCCTAACTGTCTTGAACCAGAATACACAGAGTTCAGGCACAGCAAGACAAGATGAGCGTTTGAGATTAAAAAGTATTTAAATTGTATTTTTCTAATGAAAATAACTGATCATTTTGCTAGTTATGAAAATAACTGATCATCTTCCTCGGCTGTGATAGTTTAAAACCACATTTGGGATCGTTTGAAGCCACATTTAAACTGCATTTTGGAAGTACAAACTCGGGGCACCATAGCAGTCCATAATGTGGCGAAAAATCCTGAAATTTTTTCCTCAAAAAACATAATTTCTGTATGACTGAAGAAAGAAAGACATGAACATTTTGAATGACAAATCTGTACATTTTTGTTCTGGAAGTTCTTTAATACATTTCATTTGTTCATGTTCAAGATCAAACAAACTAGACCCTCTGCAGTACTGCTGGGAACCCGTTTAAGAGCAATGTTTTAGTAAGAACAGAGCTTATAAACTGCTTTAACACTGATTCACTTTAAAGTGTCTTTTTTTAGCTTGAATGGAGTACAGTTATGCAATAGGAGTCCAAGGAAATTCAATTAGACCTAAAATATAATGCAGTACAGTGTGTTTTTTAACTCAGCTACATTTAAGTTTACTTCATTATAATAAGATTAACAGAATATTAAATCTAACACAGTGAACCTGTAACCATGTTTCTGTGAAATAATGTCACTCTCTATATATTTAGAAAATATATATTCTCTTACCCTCAGGGCCCAACGCCAATCCCCTGTTGCACTAGCTATAGTTGCCCCCATAATATATCCAAGACCACTGTATGAAGATTTAAAGGAACAGTCAGAAAAAGAAAAAAAGAATCAACACAAGTATTGCCAATATGTAACACTGTGTATAATACCACACAAGCAAGAGCCGTGAATGTTGATTTTATACAACAGAAACCAGAGGTTAATATTTTGTAAAAAAAAAAAATTCGTGGGCAAAGCTTTTCTGATTGCAGCAAATTCTGACTTTACTCTTGCAATTCTGAGATTAAATCTCACAATTCTGATAAGAAAAACCAACTCATCATTTTCTCTTTTTCCATTAGCTTTTTTTTTCCCCTGATAATGACAAACTATTTTTGAGTTAAATCGACTGAACTACACGCTATAAACTTGCATTTGCAAGAAATAAAGTCAGAATTTTAAGATATAATTAATAAATGTTAATAGTAACAGGTTTAAATATTATGTCATAACTATAGGGCTAATACAATGCATCCCCTTCAAACAGCATATGTGAATATTATAGACATTGTTTAAATCAAATTTATGCTTTAAAAGTAGAGTAATCATAGTTTTCATCCATAGTCTGTCCATTTAAGCATCTGCGTTTAACTTGAAATGGCATCTTAGATGACAGTATTCTATAAAAATTATTTACATTCCGATTCTGGCATCAAAAAGCACAACATTTTTTTTTCTCTTATTCCATGGATTTTATCCCTCCACTTGTTATCAGTGTTTTTCTTCCACCACTATGCGTGCACAGCTGCAAGTGACGTAACTGTGACGTTTACTACAAATTGGTCTATTAGGTAAGCTACAATGACACAGTTTTGCAATTTACTTTGTATATTTTTGCTACAGCAAAGAAATGAGTTCCGAACAAACATACAGAATTATCTTTCCGTGTCTCAGAGCAACAGTATTTTGAAGTAATCAGTTAAGTAAATGACTCATGAAAAATGACTCATGAAACATGAAACGAGTTTCATTCCTAAATGAATCAATGAATGGTTTGAATAAATGGTTTGAGTCAATGACACACTCATAAAGATGTTCATTTGAAAAAAACACTCAGCACTAAAGCACAGACTCACAGTCTGAAACATGCAAACACAGATAAGCAGAGTCATGCAGACAGTGGAAAGTCTGTATAAGCCTTTATGTCTTTTTGCAGTAAAGCCTTCACCTTCCAACTGGTATGAAGATGTAGAAGAAGGAGATCATGAGAGTTCTCTGGGTGCCAGTGAACAAGTCACCTATGATAGTAGGTGCTATGGTGGAATAACTGGCTTCTCCTGTCCCAACCAAGGCTCTCGTCAGGACCAGAATCCAGAAGTCCTGTGGTAAGAGTAAAGACACAAAAAACTAAATTAAATTCTGCCCTAGTAAAATGAAGATATTGGTAATAAGTATAGGTACAAAACAAAACATTACTAACATTACGTGAGACTTCACTAAGATTACACTGGAATATCCTCAGAAAGACTTTATACTGTACCGTTTTTTTGACGAAAGAGCTGCCTAGTGTTGTCACGATCCACACAATCAGTCCAACGATCATGATAAGCTTCCTGTCATAGCGATCTCCAAGGTAACCAAAAACTGGTGCCAAGAACATAAAGCTGCAGATAAAAACTGTAAATATGTTAATACAGGGTTGATGGCAATGATACACTATAGTTCAAAGGTTTCATGCTGTAAGATTTTTTAAATGTTTTTGAAAGACGTCTCTTATGTACATCAGTCATTAGTAATATTTTGAAATATTATTAAATTTTAAAGTAACTGATTTCTATTCGAATGTATTTTAACTTGAATGTGATTTGAATGTAATTTATTCATGTGATGGCAAAATGTCGAATCAGCAGTCATTACTCCAGTCTTCAAAGTCACATGATCTTTCGGAAATCATTGTAATATGCTGATTTTGTGCTCAGAAAATATTTTTATTATTATCAGTGTTGAAAACTGTTGTGCTGCTTATTTTTTATATTTTTTTACTATGATACTTTACCATAGGGCTGCACGATTATGACAAAAATCATAATTGTCGATTATTCCCTTGAAATTGTAATTGCGATTATTAATTATGATTATCACAATTTACACTGAATGATGTTTTGAATAGCTTTATACCATTGTTTGAATAGTTGAATATAAGTTTACATACACTTGATTCTTAATACTATGTTGTTACCTGAATGATCCACAGCTGTGTTTTTGTTTGCTTATTTGTTTGTTTGTTTGTTTTTGTTTAGTGATAATTGTTCATGAGTCCCTTGTTTGTCCTGAACAGTTAAACTACCCACTGTTCTTCAGAAAAATCCTTCAGGTCCCACAAATTCTTTGGTTTTTCAAAATTGTTTTTTCAACAATGACTGTACAATTTTGAGATCCTGAGAATAACTGAAAGACTTATACGCAACTATTACAGAAGGTTCAAACGCTCACTGATGCTCCAGAAGGAAACATGATGCATTAAGAGTAGGGTGAAAACATTTGAACAGAATGAAGATATGTACATTTTTCTTATTTTGCCTAATTTTTTTCATTAATACTGCTCTATAGAAGATACGTACGTTTCCCAGAAGACAAAAGTTAAATTTACCATGATCTTCAAATTCAAAAAGTTGAATTTGAAGATCATGGCTCTTAATGCATTGTGTTTCCTTCTGAAGCATCAGTGAGCGTTTGAACCACCTGTAATAGTTGCATATGAGTCCCTCATTTGTCCTCAGTGTGAAAAAATGGATCTTAAAATCATACAGTCATTGTTGGAAAGGGTTCAAATACACAAAAAGGCTGGAAAACCAAAGAATTTGTGAGACCTAAAGGATTGAAGAACAGCAAGCAGTTTAACTATTCAGGACAAGGGACTCATGAACAACTATCACTAAACAAAAAAACACAGCTGTGGATCATTCAGGTAACAACACAGTATTAAGAATCAAGTGTATGTAAACTTTTAAACGGGGTAATTTTATAAATTCAACTATTATTTTCTCTTGTGGACTATATGTAAACGTCTTTTATGTGAAATATGTTATTCAGGTCAATACTAAATAAAAAGTAACATGCGTTTTGTATGATCTCTCTTATTTTGGTAAAATAATTAACATTTTGCAGATTCTGCAAGGTATATATAAATATGTTTGACTTCAACTGTATACACATCTATGAATTATACAAATCCATAAAACAAAGTATATATTATTTTAATGACTGCCAGTAAGCACAACAGTCAACCAACTAGCAGTTTAGAGATTAGAGCATGAAACTGTAAATGTGAAACTACAAAACAGATCATTATTAGATTAGATGATTTAGACTTATTGGTTCTTTTGACTAATACATGCTTCAAGAGCGACTGCTTCATTTACACATCCAAATCTACTTGTGTTTTGTGTAATTCTGGGTTTGTTATAGTAACAGACCTATTAGTTCATCCCCAGCAAGGAAGTACTCTTGCAAAATCCAGTTCTGCAATATTCTCCTTCTTTTTACTGGATTGTCAGTGCAATGTACTACAAACTCAAACTGATACCTGTCTGTAGGAGGCCAGATGTGCTGTCAGGGATTCCAAAGTAATTCTGGATGCTAAGCAGCACACCTGAAATAGAACAAGAACAACATCTGTCTCTTTTCATAGTGACTTTCTGTGAACAATCCCACCTGATATGGCTTTGATGACAATGTGCTCACCCGCTATAGTATAACGGTCCATATAGTTGAGGAGATTGACATAGCAGAGCACTGCCACTGCAACGTAGGCACGTTTTTTAGAGATGGAAGTTGGTGGCATGGAGGATGCATCACTGTCTGGTTGCTCAGAGCTCATTGAGCCGTAAGGTATTGTGTTTGAGCGGAGGCTCAAGCGGGTTCTTGGTCTGTGTTGGTTGGAAGCCATGATGCCCACTGTCTCTATGGCTGTTGAATGACTTTTCTCTGAGTCTATAAAATAGCGCAGAAGGTAAAGTGTCAAAACATTGTAATTTTCAAGCCGTCTAGCTTGAATGCTTTATGAGCTGTGGCTTTCATGTGATTCTAAGACAATGTTTAAGTAACCACAGCAACAAGGAAAAGCACAGGAATGTAGTCACAATCACTGAACAGCCGAGCTAGCGACAAATGCCTTATATGAAGATAAACACTCAACAGTATTTTGTCAGGTAATTTGTTTTGCTGGACTGGGACAACACAACATTTTTTGTGTAAATGATGTAGAACCGTGTTGGTGCTTGATGTTTAGTGATGCTAACCACAATGCCATTGTTCTTATTTATCATTACCAAGTTTTGGTTTGACTAAATTGGATTGGTTTATAAGTCAACCAATTTGGTGCAGTTGTGTACAAAGTAAAACTGTGGTTAGGCTTCCTGAATAAATGGGCCAAGCCCCTGCTGAAAAATATAGATTTTGATTTAAAATTATAATGGATAATGGTGAACAGAAGCTTATATGTCATGATTTGAGATGTAAAACCACACTGTAAAAAGGTTTCACCAGCTGCCTTAAAATTTTAAGTTAAATTAACTTAAAACTACAAGTCATTTTAACTCATTACAATAAAATGCGTTCAAATTACTTGTACTTTTAAGTTGATTTAACTTAAAATTGTATGGGTAAACTTAAGTTTTTAAGTTGAAACTGGTGAAAACTTTTTACAGCACAGAGGGAAAAAGAATTCTTAATCTGTTTCTACATAATTTTCGAGTGTATTCCTTTCTATAATGCTGTGAAAATACCACAAAAAGCATCAGTGTTTATGGGGCTGCCACGACATTTACTGTGGATATGGTAGTAGCTTGTCTTGAGCAGATCTAAATTTCTCCAGTATCTCACAAACAAATTTGGCCTTTTAATTCTAACACGTAAGTGCATTTGACTACAAATGTATTTTTCTGTATTACAGAAGAGGAGAGCATTTTGAGTTTCTGAGAGTGTAAGGTAGACTTGTTATCTAAAAGTTGGGTGTGATCTTACTAGTTGCACACAGTAGCCTGTTACCATTCTAAACCACAAGCTGATGTTGTTTCTCGTGTCCTATTTATGGCATCGCTTTTACCACAAGGAAGATCATTTGTATCTTATATATTTTTATGGGCAACATCTTTAACCTAATATAATTAATGTACTCTATTGTCTATTAAGAAGTTATATTGTGTATAGATAAAGCTTCCATTTTAGTGATAGTCTGAACAGACCATACTTCCAAAATGGGTATAATTTATAAGTTCAGGTCAGGACTGAGTTATTCAATGACATGCCAACAATGCCACTTTTGTGGTGATTAGCTGCATGACGACAACAGGACAATGCCATATGACTGTTCCGCTTCATGCAACCAGCCTTTTAGACACTGAGCTTATGCTATATTTCAGTTTTCAACTTAGCATTTTTATACAAGAACATTTCATTAGATCATTTTACCTTGACAGTTTCAGTAAATGAAGCATAAAGTTACTTACACTTTAGCTGATGTTCCCAAATGCCCCAGTGCCACTCTAATCCATGTTTTCTTTCTGTTTTTCAAGCTTTTTTCATCCTTTCCTTTTCTTTTTTGCTGTGTTCGTTGAGATGTCACTTGTAGAAACAGAAAGGCATTCCTCTGTGAATACAGCCCACTGCAGGGTTATCAAGTTAGAATCAAGCCCTGCCCCTTTTTCTCTGCTCAGACGCAGCAGAACAGTTCCTCTTGTGTTGCGTTACAGACCACAAACTGAAGATTTCTATCTACATGTTCACTTCATGCTTTTTGCTTCACACAGATCTGTTACCCAGATCTGCCAGGGCATTTGGCATTATGTTTCACAGTAATGTTCTGAACACCAGGACAAAGGTCTGACAAAGAAAGCTGCCAGAAAATAAACACCATGCTGTGAGGGACTTCTAATGTGACTTAATCTTGTATTGGGTGTTTAAAGTTTATGACCTTTGCTTTTATAAAGTAAGGACTTCATACTCTTGCATAGATAGATGAATCTAGATAAGACATAATCATGTTTACTGGTGATATCTTGGCAGTGAGAGTCTCTATTCAGTTCATAGTGGGTCAGTCTCATCTTTGCTTAGACTCTTGAATTTGTCATTTTGTTAAGCTTTTTTTTTGTTAAGGTTTCATTAGACTAGAATTGTACAAATTTAAAATGTCATATTCTGCTGTCCAGATTACTCATACGTTTGTCATTCTTGGGAAATTATCTGCCTAACAACTTCTCTAAAAACGCCCAGATGCATTGTACCACATGTAACACAATATGACCTACATATTCTCTAAGACCATTCTCTGAGCCAGTGACCTATCACCACATCTTTCCTGTATTGCTGATTTCAATGAATGATTTACTGATATCATGTAACATGTAGGTTGTGGTATGCTTTATAATTAAGCAGTGCAGGTTCCGAATATAATAAAACGTTTTACATATAGGCCAATCAATAATTCACCAACACTGAGCTGAAACCAAACTAAAAAAACAGTCCTTATTCAGAACATCTTGTCATTTATACTTACACGACACAAATTACACGACAAAATAACATTTTTAATAAGTCTGCTCACCAAGCCTGCATTTATTTGATCCAAAGTACAGCAAAAACAGTTTAAAATAACTGTTTTCTATTTGAATATATTTTAAAATGTAATTTATTCCTGTGATTTCAATGCTAAATTTTTAGCATAATTCTTCCAGTCACATGATCCTTCTAATATGTAAATATTGATAATAATAATAATATTAATAATAATAATGTTTCTTGAACAGCAAATCAGCATATTAGAATGATTTCTGAAGGATCATGTGATACTGTAGACTGGGGTAATGATGCTGAAAATTTAGCTTTGATCACAGGAATAAATTACATTTTTAAACATTCAAATAGAAAACAGTTCTTTTAAATAGTAAAAATATTTCTAAATTCTACTGTTTTTGCTGTACTTTGGATCGAATAAATGCAGGATGGGTGAGCAGAATAGACGTCTTTAAAAAACATTAAAAATCTTACTGTTCAAAAACTTTTAACTGGTAGTGTAGAAACATAATCCATGACATTACACATTTTAGGTAAACTTATTTATCACACTGATTTAAATAGGATAATCTTGTACCATAATGATGCAAAAATACAAAGAGTAAGAAAATAATTTGTTTGTTGTTATCAACAACATAAAGTGCATTAAACATTATATTAAGTCAAGGTTTCCCAAACTGGTGTTTGTGAACTGCAGGAGGGTTGATGAGTTTAAACTTACTAAAAAATAAATATTTTATTGGCTTTCTTGCATGTCATCTGACCACAACCAACATCAGAAAACCAATGAAAGTGCAAATATGATACTTAATTATTTTTTATTTTTTAATTTAATTTTAATGATTATATATTTGAATATCTCAGGGTTACTTCAGGTAAACATATTAGGTGAAAGAGGTTCATTTTAATGTGTTTGAAAGACTTAAACCTTCTAAAGACATAGAAATATATGGTTAAACAACAATGGATGTGTTCAGCAGTAGTTGATGCAGTGTTGAAACACTTCTTTAACCTGAAATTATTTGCATAAATCAGTGGTCAAACGCTATGTCGCCACCTGAATAATGACTGATCTTTGTGTGAATGCCCACAAAACTTGAGGACTTTCTGAATGTATATAAGCAGTAGGCTATTTTAGAGAGGAACATTTAAAAAGAAATTAGGTTGAATTAATAGCAATAATGTATTGCTAATGTGTAAATGATATGTAATCATGTGTATAAAAAAAGTATGTTTTTAAAATGTAATTTAATCTAATTACAAGTACATAATTTTTTTAATCTGATTATGTAATCCAGATTACATGTAATCAGTTACTACCCACCTATGCCTGTAAGACATTAAACTAGATTATTACACTTTACTGTCACCTAGTGGTTGAATAACACTGTGTTCCTGACATAAAATCAAAAACTTTTCAACTGAAACTGGCACAAACTAATAATAAATGCCCAAACATAAACTAATTACAGCATTAAGCAATAATGACAAAAACATGCACACACTTAATGATTTTTATTTGATCGTTTCTGCGTGAATTTGTCAACAGTGTTGTTGTTGACTCAACAACAGCACTAGAGTGCTAACATGTAATCTCTCACTCAAAGCCATTACTGTTTGTTATATATAAGTGTATGTGTTTGAGACATGCGCGAATCCTCCGCCCATAAGTACCCCTAGAGCGCCCTCTCCTTGCGGCCTCGCGGAGAGTCCAGCGCATGCGCACATTGGATCAGAATGTTGAGCAAAACGGACTAGAGCAGAGACGGAAAGACGCGCAAGCAAATTCAAACATATTTTCTCCTTAGTGAAGTGAACGACTTTCGTCCTAGAATATAACTTATAAAAACATGACGGAGCCTCAGTCAGCACTGTTACTCAGGAGACAGCTAGCAGGTAATTTTTCCAAAGGCTGTTGGCAAAACCAGGCTAACCGGTGAACATGTAGCCTGCCAATGCAGTCGAGACGGGGGTGTTAGCTGCTAGCCGCTAGTTTAGCTGCTAACGAGCGTTGTGTTTATCTCAAAGCACTCGTTAGCGAGTTAGCAGCTAAAACACCCGGCTAAAGGCTAACTTTGCCGTCTTTTGTTATTTTTAAATGGTATTTTGAAAGGGCTAACGATTGAGTATGAAATCTGAGAGACCTTAAAATACAAATAAAATAACAATACGACCGCATTCTTTTGAATTTATTCGGTTTGTTGATGTAAACGTCAGGCACTTTCGTCCGTGTCACACCGGCGGGGCCGTTCGCAGTCGGCTAGCCAGTGTTTTGACATCTGTGCCCGGACACGGTTTAGTTACACAGGCGCACCAGCAGTCGCTACATCGTCTCATTAACGTAGAGAAACTCTGTCATTAGCTCCGTTTCTGTTCACCATCTTATCATGATCCGTTGAACCAAAATCGTTATCACAAGGCGCAAAGGTGAGATTTTCAAGCCGTATATTGTGTGCCATGTACCCGCAGCGGGGTGATCAAATCCCTTTGTTTTTCTAGGTTGGCTAACAGGCTAAGCTAACAAATTGATGGCTGCTATTTGAGCACCAGCTCGCCGGTACAGCGAGAACTACAGACCCCCATTCCAACTATACTGTCGTAATAAATGTACATAAGCTTATAACGCCAACCTCGCTCTTTATTTGTATTTATTTCTTTCAACAGAGTCGTTATTAGTTTGTTTCTCCCATTCTTTGTCCAGTGAGCAATATGATCCGTGAGTGTCAGCTTTACTCAGCTCAAGCCAGAGGAGGATTTCTCCACCGGGCCCTATTTGCGCAGTGCAGCCAGTGAAGTGAATTAGTTGTAAAGGGGTCAAACTAAGCAGATTATGTGAGTTCTTGGTTTAAACCTGATGTACATATCAGACCATGTTGAAAAATGTTAGATCAGGTTCATGACAGCTGTCTCTTTGCGGCATAGACAGCTCAAGCAACCCCATCCCCCCCAAATTACTCATCTTACACAGGCATAGAGGCAACTCGCCTATTTCTTTCCAAGGGTCGACAGGGTGAGCGGCACCCTGGGCTTGTCATGGCATCAGGTTCTGCGGTGGCCTAGTGGCTGATTGACTGATTTGGGGGATCAGGGCTGTTTTGCTTGTCTCCTTTCAGCAGGACCAGCATGGTGAACTCATCGGCCTTGTTCTAAACTCAGTGAACCCTCTAAGGGAACAAAAGCCTCACAACATCCATTTATGCTAGATTGTAAAGATACGGGCCAGGAAAATGTGGGCACAACTTGTGAGATCCTAACTTCTTCAGTCAAAGGCCTGTTTACACCAAGAACAATAACTATGTAGTTTTGTATATTGCAAACGCGCACTGCAGTTATGTCATCTGCTTGAGCTCGTTAAATTCGGTTGGATTCTGATTGGTTATCAATGTTTTTATCATTTATCAGCAGGAAAACATTTTTGGAAGTTATTCCAATGAAATCGTTTCTCTGTATCGATGATGTGGATTCATTCTCGTAGAATTGCAGTGTTTGTTAAAACTTTATAATTATTGTCTTTTATGTGAATGGCAATTTAGAGTAATTGTGTGGTGTTGCTATGCAATAAAAACATGAATCAGTGCTTTCGCATTGAAGTTAGGTTTGTCGTAATGTGATTTAAATTGAGTAATTTATTAAGAGTCAAACAGCAGTAAAAGACTGTCTGTGTTGGCGCTTAGTGAGAATACCAGACTGTCTTAATGATTCATGTGCCCATAAAAATGACGCATCTACATGACTGGATTACCCAACTGTCAGCTTGTTTTTGTCAACAAGGTGGTCCAGTGATTTTGTTTTGCTCTCTCTTGTAAGAACACTGAAGTTCAGACAGCATCTGAGACCACAGAACATGCAAATGTTCTTTGGCTTCAGGCTCAGTCACTTGATCTGATAACAGAAAGTCAAAGTGGTCATTTCTTGTCTGAAATGCTGCACAGATGTGAAAACGGTTTTGGTTTTGCAACCGTGGTTGTAGGCCGTGCTGTCAGCAACCATGTGAAACCTGAAGTGCTACATTTGTTTTTCCCTCTGTTATTTAAAAGGGCTTATCAGTATCTTCATGTCCTATTTTCCTGACAGAACTGAATAAAAATCCTGTGGAAGGTTTCTCAGCCGGTTTGATAGATGATAATGACCTCTACAGATGGGAAGTGCTAATAATCGGCCCTCCTGATACACTTTAGTAAGTCTTTTTGCTGTTTTATTAAATGCTGTGTCACGTAATTCCTTACTGAACTTGAGCTGTTGAGTCATGAGCTGAAGGGTGAATTAAAGCAAAAATGGAAATTGTGTCATTATTCACTCCCAAAGAGTGAGTACTGTTATTCAAATATCATACTGGTTTGCAGCAACATGCAGTGAGTAAATTATGGCAGAATTTATTTCACTTCAATATTATAAAATTAATATCAGTATTGTGTTATATGCAACATATTTTAATTCAGTGAATGTACAACCACAATATTACTGCTGAATAACACTTTAAGCCTGCTGTTTTTTTTTTTTCTCTCCTGTTTTTAGTGAGGGTGGTGTCTTTAAAGCCCATCTTACGTTTCCCAAAGACTATCCTCTCAGGCCTCCTAAAATGAAGTTCATAACAGAAATTTGGCATCCAAATGGTAAGTATGGGTTCTTCCCACTGGGTCTTTTGTATATATATTTTTTGTTCTGTTTGCAGATTTCCACAGAATTTAAACATCTATTATTCTTTGTTACTAAAGTTGCCTTCAGTAGTTTTTCTCTAATTGATAAGGATGTAACTGTATGAAAATCTCACAATACGATAATATCACGATATAAACCCCACGGTGTGATATTTATTGCAATATTTAAAAAAAAAAAAAAAAAGAGACAAATGAAGAATTAGAAAAAAATTCTTAAATTCTTCTATCTAATGCACTTTGAGAGTTCAAAATGAAGAGCTCCAACCCATGCTCTTAACTAGAAAAGCTCAAGTCAGGAAAAAAGTCAGTGAATTGACTTGTACCTGAATTTTAAAGGGGACACAGCCATCTTTTTTCGTTGTGATATACTGTCTTAGTCTACATTATATTCACACTGGTGTTTTAGAAAACCAAACAAATTCAAATTTAATAACAGCAATTTTATATTATTATATTAATTTATATTTATATTTATGTTGTTTTTCCTATGACAGCAGTAGCCATATACTGTAAAACAATTGCACTGTAAAATAAATGAAAAATAATATTTCATAGGCATTATTTTTGCTTTACACTACAGCAGGGAAATTACAATTCTTCTTTTCTAATTTCTACACTTGAAAGACATATTTTGAATTTGTACTGCGGTAATGTTACTCTTTTAAACTTCTAGTTATCAGCAATTTATACTGCACTTTTAAGCTTTTATTTTGGAAATGACAGTAGAGCTTTTATTTTGAAGGAAAACTCCAGCTTCAGTGAAAACAGGCTTACAAAAATGCATCTCACTACAAACCTAGCGAAATGCCTTAATCATCTGCCATGAAAATAAAGCTTAACTGGTGGCCGTTGTGTTCCCAAATACACACTAAACTCACAGCACAAGCAATAAATGAGTTCACTGCATTCATTCACAGTGAACTGATCCATTCCGAAGGGTGGAAGACACCAGATCATGAGCTGATCGCCTGAACGTAGTGCGCACTTCGCTTTGGAACATGCAGCGTAAACAGACTTGAAGGAATTAAGCCATATTGTGCTTTTGGTTTTAGTTTGTTTGACAGATACTGTACCAAAGCATAATGGCCATTTTAAGACCTTTAATATATTTTAAAAACTACACTTTTTGCATGAATATTTTGTTTTTATATCGCCATGTGATCACGATAATATCGAGACAGTTTTGCTTTCGCAATATCACAACATTGATAATATCGTTACGTCCCCACTAATTGATAATGCAGCTCTCTTGGACTTACACCAACACCTGGCATTGTGAATTCAGCCTCATAAAATGATGGCATAAACCTTTAAAGCTACACTCATTTCCTTGCAACTTAGCCATTTATAGTGGTAATTTAATAATGCTTTCAGCCATCGTGTTTTTGATTTATGGTGGTCTAATAAAGTGGTTAACTGTAAGGCTCTGAATACATGACATCAAATCTCATGTCGTCTTTTTGTATTGTTTGCAGTTGACAAGAATGGTGATGTTTGTATTTCGATATTGCATGAACCGGGGGAAGATAAATATGGCTATGAGAAACCAGAAGAGCGCTGGCTCCCCATCCACACCGTAGAGACCATCATGATTAGCGTCATCTCTATGCTAGCCGACCCCAATGGAGATTCTCCTGCCAATGTTGATGCAGCAGTAAGTCTGATGCTCACTCGTTGGACATACTGAACTTGACTGACTATAGATGTTTATCAGTAGATATTTAATGAATAATATATGCTTCACGATCCATTGTGTCATGTTAGCTCAATGTGATGATACTATACTTTCCACCTTAGTCATAAATGAGATACATATATATATATATATATATATATATATATATTTTTTTTTTATCTGTTTATTATTACAGAAAGAGTGGAGGGAAGACAGACATGGTGAATTCAAAAGAAAAGTTGCCCGCTGTGTAAGAAAGAGCCAAGAGACTGCCTTCGAGTGATATTCATCTAGCAGCTTGTAGCTTCACTATTTTCAGGGTAAGCAAGTGGACTTTTACCATTTCGTTATACTGCCAAAGTCTTGTGATCATTTTTTTTTTTTTTTCTCCCAACTGACTGATTGACAACTCACAAGAACACAGCCAGAAAATGCAAAGAACAATTATTGTTCGTTTTTAAGATCCCCCGTAGCTGAACAGGGTTTTATCCTTGAGAAACAGCGGCAGTAGCCCACCTTCAGACTTTACGTAGATCTGCAGACTTTTTATTAGCATGTTGATTTACACAGGACTATTTTTACCTGTGGTATTTATATTTATTTGTTTTTGTTTTTTTGTTTTTCAGATAATTTAACATAAAAGTCTAATGATGCATTAAAAATTTAACTCATAGAAAAGTCAGGAAAATGTTACTGACATTTGTACAGGATTAAAATCTCATTCATATATCGCCTTACTTCCCCATACAGGGCTAATCCTCTCAGAATAGAGCTTTTCTCAGTTTGAGTAGAGTTCTGTCGTAGTAATGTTGTGAGCTAACCTGTTAGAACAGGTTCAAAATGGAGGTTCATGCTAAAGATTGTAAGACTCTGTTGTCTGCATAGACTGTCTTAGTAAGCTATAGGCCCTATAGAATTCTTAGGTCTGCAAAATGTTTGCACTATTTACCTCTTATTTACACAGTGGCAGTTTCCTTTGAAACTGTATACATATAGATTGGTGTTGGTAGAAAAAGATGTATCTTATGCTTGCCAAGGCTGCATTTATTTGATTGGAAATATAGTAAAAACATTTTGAAAATATTACAATTTCTGTTTCATTATTTTTAAGACTAATTTATAAGATGAATTTTTATCAGCCATTATTCCAGTCTTCAGTTTAACATGATGCTTCAGAGATCATTCTAATATGATGATTTGGTAATCAAGAAATATTTGTTGTTTACTCACTTATATTTACAATATATATTATTATATAATGCTGCTTTGCTATAGAGGGGTATTAAAGGGATAGTTCACCCAAAAATCTAAATTCTGTCATTAATTACTCACCTTCATGTCATTCTAAACTCGTAAGACCTTCGTTCATCATCTGAACACAAATTAAGATATTTTTGATGAAACCCTCCATAGACAGCAAGGGTACTACCATGGTCAAGGCACAGAAACATAGTAAGGACATTGTTAAAATGGTCCATGTGACATCAGTGATTCAACCGTAATTTGTCGAAGCTACAAGAATACTTTTTGTCCTTACTACATTTTTGGGCCTAGAGCATGGTAGTACCCTTGGTCAGAAAGCTCTTGAATTTCATAAAAATATCTTAATTTGTTTTCCAATGATGAACAAAGGTCTTGTGGATTTGGAACAACATAAGGTTGATGAATTAATGACAGAATTTCCATTTTTTTGGTTGAACTGTACCTTTAATTGTGTAATTAAGTGTATGTTTAAAATTTTATTTTATTTTTTTTTTTAGCCTTTAAGTTTTGAAGGCTTTACTTGTCTAAAGGTCTAGTTAGTCTTGCATTTGGTGAATTACATTGTGACATTTGTTGAGTGTCTCTAATATCTTTGTCTGTGTCTTTCACAGGTCTCCAGTTGAGAAACAACATGGCACTGTTTTCTTGCACTCTACCACCCTATTGCTGGACTGGTTTTCATTGAATGTTGGCAGTAACAGACTGGCATTAATAGGCTGCAATAGAACATAAGGCCATCACAGATGCTGACAGAACACGCCAAGCAAGTGCCAACAAAAAGAGAAAAAACCTAAACAATTACGCTTTTTTCATTTTTTTTTTTTTTTTTTTTTTTTTTTTTTCAAGTCTATGAACTGATACAACTTTTCAGGAAGAGATTGTAAAGATGTGTACATAGCACAGACATAAAAACCGGATAATATATAATAACTTGTTCCTATCCATCCAGCAAGACTTAGTACCAAATAAAATAGCAGTTCTGTAGTTAGAGTGTGACATCATGTAAAGTTTTCTCGAAGACTATAGTTCATCTCCCACCCTCCCCCTCCTGCTGCCTCACATCTAGTGTGCATAAGATCTGTTACAGGTGCAAGTGGCCTCACATACCCGCTTGCCAGATTGAACAAAAGTCTGCTTTGGTATTTCTCACTCAGACTCGATCCAGTTTTAGGGTGGGGAAGGCATGGTTAAGCTATCGTTAGGATTCATGCTCGTCATGTTGGAAGGCTTTCTCAATCGGGACACTTCAGGTGAAATAGCTGTAAAGCACGGTCATTTTCTTATTAATTAGGGGTCATGAAGGTGTTTCTCTGATTTGGTTTTTAAGCGGGGTGGGTGGGGGGAAAGGGGAGCGCTCTTATTTCAGCTGAAAGGATGACTGCATTCTGAGTGTCAGGTTCTCATCTTTTCTCGGTTTGTCCATTTGAGGCGGGGAGGCAATGGCAAGGAAACCCATCAGATGTGATTTTTCTCTTTTCTGCATGTTTTAAGTTCTTTTGTTTTCAAAAGTGCCTCCAATTTAAATCGCTTGGCTTGTTACGTGCTCTGCATCAAACAGGAGCTAAAGGGAGGAACATGTTTAAGAACTGCTTAACAACATCCTCTCAAGCTTGTGTGAATGTGAGGTTTTTTTTTTTTTTTTTTCATAACCCTTGTACCAGCATTCTGAATTACTTTGGTGTAGCAATAACTCTGCTTTGCCCACAATATGTGCAGACATCTTAAAATTGGATATTGATATATATGATTTCTAGTAAAGATCTCCCTTGTAATCAGAGCAATTTTTTTTTTTTTTTTTTTTTTTTTTGGGCTTGACATCTCTTGATGTCTTTTGTGTGGTTTCTTTGATAGGTTTCTTAGCCATGCTTTAAATGCAGATTTCTTGCAACACAGTTTTTGGGATTGCAGATGAGGTGTGTGTGTTTAAGGACGATTGAACAGAGGCGTGTGCGTGTGTGTGTGTGTGTGTGTGTGTGTGTGTGTGTGTGTGTGTGTGTGTGTGTGTGTGTGTGTGTGTGTGCGCGCACGCATGCCTGCCTGTATCCCTCTCTCTCTCCTCCCACAATCTTTAATTCTCTGGTTAATTTTATTCTGGCTCTGACAGACTACTGCAGTTCTTTTGCCTAATGTACAAAGACAAAATACCGATGTATATTTTTCATGTTATGAAAATTGTCACCTCTAGTGAGTTCTTCTAAAATATAATTTTTTTTCCAATACTTGTTTGCGTGTGCTGCCTGTGTTCAGTTAAATATGTTGCCATAAACTTGAATGTCTTACAACACTCATCCATTCATCAATACCAGCATAACTACAAATGAATGTGCTTTTTATTAAGGTTATTCTTCTCAAAACATGCCAATTTTACATAAACCATTGACTGAAAAGTGTATCTACTGTTCTGTAGTTTTTAAAACATCTTTTGTCTATCCACCTTCCCATTTGTAAACGTCATGGGTCTGGCTTCCAGTCTCATCCTTGTCCAGCTATTTTTAGCTGTACAAAGCAGCTTGTTTTGCTGATTGATATTGCAAATTAGTTATTTTGATGTATTATCTTAATTATGAACACACTGGTTTGTAGTGCAGTTTTAGCATTTACTGCACACTGTTATTCTTCAAGTTGTTTGTCTGTAGCAGATAATGAACCTTGATTCTGTGTTTAAGTAAAAGCTGGAGTAATGTTGCCAAGTCCGCGTTTTTTCCGCAGGATTGGGCTACTTGTACACTGTTGCCGCAGATAGTTTTTGATGTCCGCGGGTTGAAGCGACCCCAGTAAGGTCATATTTAGCCCCTGAAATGCGAATTTACCAGGGGAAGCCCGACAACAACTGTGTATTGTATCCCCCGAATGGGGGATCCCCTCGAACTACTTGGACTAGTTTTGAGTAGCAATTGAAAAAACCTGGCAACCCTGAGGTGGCTATATCTTCAGTAGTTAAAGTTATTTGAGTTAGATGCCAAGACAACAGTTGTAATTTTCTTTTAAGTCTTTTATCTAATAGTCAATTCAATTTCAGTGTCCCAAAAAAGTTTTAATACTTTTAAATAACAATATAACTGTCTAGGACGATAGAACATAGTGCTTGGGCGTCATAAAGACAATTAAATTTAACAAAATATGCACTTGAATGTGCAACAGATGCCATGCTCAATGGTGTGAATGCCTTGAAGGTCTACTGAGACTTTTATACAACAGACTAGGCCCTATTTTTAGAAAAGGTTTGGGACGTGCGCCAAAGAGGGCATTTATCTAAATGTAATTCCCTATCCTTAATATCTCTACAACAATCATCATGGCTTTGGTCAAAATGAAACTTAAATAAGAGTGCATATTAAAGAAACCATTTACAGTTGGTTTACTTGGCACACAGACTTACGCATTATTTAATCTGTCATTGATAATGCACTTCACAAATGTAATTTTTTGGCTCAGTGCTTCCACACACACACATACACACGCTCCTCCCAAATCAAAACCTTCCTCACGCGGTCTCTCGCGGTATTAGGCGACCAGCCACGGATCCAACATGGCGGAAGGTATGAGAATGGTTTCTTTCTTATTTTTCACGCCCTTTCTGTTTAACACATGCAGCGGTTTACCTTCACACGATGTAATGACCTAATAATGCATGTAATTGATATCAGCACAGTCGGTTGATAATAAATATCGCGTAATTCTGAAACGAACCACGTTATTGCTTAGCTTGTTTTTTCCAGCTAGCTTGTTGCAAGTCAGGTGGTGGGCTGGGCGGTGGTAGTAATAATTTGCCGGGTGATTTGAGCTCTCATGTAAAGAAATATCAGATAAATGCTTTTCTAAAAGATGTATTCAGTTGTCTTTATCGCGGGGCATCCAACGTTATGATTTTAAAAGGGAAATTGTTGATTTTAGAAACACTGTCGTCATGTATACTGATTTTACGCTTGGTTTCCATGTCAGTTCTAGTCAGAATTTCTCCTTTCAGTCTTTAATTCTGCTCTTCGTAATCTTAAATGAGAATTTCACCTCGGTGTACAAATATGTCGGTGTGTTACACTATGTATTTGAAGTACTGGATTATATATCATGACGTTGGTATATGATACCAGTAGAAAAGAGATAAATATATGTATACATCTGCCATGTTGTTTATATGGATATGTTTATATGGATATTTTGCACATATCTTGACTGCTTATATAAGGCGGTTGCAACCGTTACTTTTATCAGCTCATATGTGACATCTCCCTTCTTTATCTTTACACAACATGCTGTAAAATCATATTGAATTTAAACGCCATCTCCTTCAAACTAATTAAGAACGCGTTTAGAATCGGTCATTCTGAAAATTCTGTTTAAAAGACGTGTGTGGCTTCTTATAACAGTCTAGTGCAGTTGTATAGTAATAATGCAACCATGTATTGACGTGAATGTCGGAAGCTATAGCTGGTGATTTTCTGAGTATAGATTACTAAAGCAATTTATTGTATACTAATTACACAATTTCTAGATAATCGAGAATGATTTATTCTTCATCTGAATTCATTGTGTAATTCCTGTGGTCTAACTCATGTAAATGCTTGTTGTAATTTCATTGCATCACAAGGTTTCCTGTCATCTGATTGGCTGATGAGCTTTTTAAATACTTTATGGGACCTATTTGGACACCTCTGAGTTGTTGATTGCTTAGGCTGAAGGCAAATGGCTGACATATTAAACTGAAAACATGTTAATCCTATGCTTACACCACACACAGATTTAATAGGTTGCAATGACTAGGGTGCTTTTCTTTTCACAAAACTTGTAGCTTTCCTACAGTGCATTTGTACTGGGTGCTGCTTGTTGTTTTTAGAAACTTTTGACGATTTTCTTAGATGTCAAATGATAGTATTATTAGACTGGCTTTCTCAGCACCTGAGCTTATGTGGTGCAATGGCAAAGTGTAGACTCAGCATTCTGGAGAGACACAGAGAAATAAATTCAAGGAAAGAGGAAGGAAGCGGGCCATGCTGGAATGTAGGTTAAGCTGTAAAATCCTCTAGTTACAGATCCAAGGCAATTACCACACTGATGATGGCGACTTTAAAGTTATTTTGTGATATGAGTGGAATGAGACAGATCCTGAGGCTGTTTCTAAACTTTTGTGTTTGTTGTTCATGAATTAGATCATGTTGAAAGTGTTTTTACTTCTTAAAATGCAGAAAGACATATCGTTGATCCACTTCTTCCTTGAGCGTTCTTAGGAAGTCTGTCTGTGTCAGCAGTTTTAATGTGAAATATGTGTTTTGTCCCTCTCTCTCTTCTTCGTGGCATTCCCACTTCCCTTTTGCATTACACGTCATGTTTCTTTTCACTTTAACTGTTTGTTCTTATTCATTCACCATTATTTTCTCCTTGTATCTCCTTGTGTTTATTCCTTGTGTTCTACTACTATAATCTGTCCACTTTTTGCTCCTCATCTCTTCATTATTTCCATCATGCCTGCAGAGGAGGTGCAGAAATTGCAGAAGCACCTTGCTCTGCTGAGGCAGGAGTATGTGAAGATGCAGCAGAAGCTGGTGGAGACGGAGAGGCGGTGCTCTGTCTTGGCCGCCCAGGCCTCTCTCCCTGGTTCCACCTCCCAGGCCAGTGACTCCTTTATCAGCCGCCTGCTGGCCATCGTGGCTGACCTTTATCAGCAAGAGCAGTACAGGTGAGCGCTGGATGTGAACTGTCACGTACTGTTAGATGAAGTCGCATTTAACCTCAGAGGCAAAGGAAATAAGAAATAAAAAGATGCACAGCATTAAACGTTTTTATCACTGTTTTGTTTTTTTGCGTTTTGCTATTAGATATTTTTTTGTAACCATGAAACCTTTTTTTTCAGTACTGTGTGAGAAAAGATTGCATTTATAGTAATTAAGTGTATTTATTTTCTTATTTAAATCAGCATTGGTAATAAATGCCGAAAGATGTATAGTAATATGTATATGTATATATACACACTGCCGTTCAAAAGTCTGGGTGTCAGTATGAGTTTTATTATTTTTTTAAAGATGTTTCTTCTGCTCATCTAGGATGCATTTATTTGATAAAAAATACAGAAAAACACTAATATTGTGAAATGTTATTACAATTTAAAATAACGTTTTCTATTTTAATATACTGTAAATATAGTTTTTTCATGTGATGGCAAAGCTTAATTTTCGTCATCTGTTACTCCAGTCTTCAGTGTCACATAATCCTTCAGAAATCATTCTGATATGTTAACAATATGCTGATTTATTATCAGTTTTTTTTTGGAATCTGATACTTTTTTTCAGGATTCTTTGATGAATAAAAAGTTACAAAGAACAGTATATATTCTGTTAATAATCATCGTTTCATACACAATCAGAATCTTAAAGGAACCTGTCAAAATAAAGTTTGTTTTAACTTGAAGAAACTGTGACAGGAATATATTACTTAATGTAATTTTAGTACTACTAAAAATAAAATTATTATTAAAACATTTTAAGGAATGTTTTTTTTTATGGAATGAAAAAAAGTAGTGAAATGGCAATAAATCTTTTTTTTGTTATACAATCAGTTATTCGGATATGCTTAAAATTTAATGAAACCATTAAAATGGATTCCAAAAAATTAATGGAAAACAAAATTTGGTCAAAATGAAACTAAAGATGAGAAAAATAAAATGTGTTTCATAAGGCCTTAAAAATGTCATTTTTGTTCAACTTTGCATAAATTACGATTAAGCTGTGTAAGTTTTATTTGATTAATTGATTTACAGTTTTTGCTGCTTAATATTTTTTTTGGAACCTGTGATGCTGTTTTCTGGATTCTTTGATAAATAAAAAGTTACACAGAACAGTAGTTATTCAAAATAGAAATATTTTCTAACAATGTAAGTCTTTACAGTCACTTTTTTATTAATTTAACACATCTTTACTGAAAAAAAGAGAATATTTACAGACCCCAAACATTTGGACAGTACTGTATATTATTACAAACATTTTTTTTAATAAATAAATGCTGTTCTTTTTATTCATCAAAGAATCCTGAAAAAAGTGTCACAGGTTCCAAATAAATTTAAGCTGTTTCCAACATTGATAATAAATCAGCATATTAGAATGATTTCTGAAGGATCATGTGACACTGAAGACTGGAGTAATAAAATCTGCTGAAAATGTAGCTTTGCATCACAGGAAAAATGATATTTTAAAGTATATTAAAATAGTAAACGATTATTTGAAATTGAATCAATAAATGCAACTTTAATGAGCATAAGAGACTTCTTTAAAAAAACATAAAAAATTTTTCTGATCCCAAACTTTTCAATGGTAGTATATATAGTTTATAGACATTCTCTCTCAATATATAAATTAACGTTTTTTTGTTTTTTTTTGGTTGCAGTAATGAAAATGTGAGGGACATTTATCTTTTCTATTCCTAAAGACAGGCTTTATTATATTATGCAACATATTTTTTAGTTTTTGTGGTGAAATATGACCTAGAAATCTTTGTTCAACTCTTGACAGTTTTTATAATATTCACACAGTTACTGAAATATGTAGGATTGTCTGTGGTTTTGGCTTGATTTTAATTTTTTTTTGGAACCAGTAGGGTAATGAAGTTTCGATTTGCAGTTTCATTTAGCTTCTAAGTACATTAAAGTTGCCTGAAAGCGTTTTATTATGTCTGCTGGGTCTGTGAAGTTAGGATGTTGTATTACAGTTGTATTTCTTTATATTGCACCATGTTCTTACGAGGTTACAGAATGATCCGTCTGAGATTCGAGTCTCAGATCTGACCTCACTGAGACCAATGCATAATACATAAGCTCTAATGCATCAAATGTGGTAGCTGGTGACTGCACATTTCACAGGGATGCTTTGTAAAATCAGTATGACAATATAAATGTTTTTTTTTCTCACAGTGATCTGAAGGTGAAGATTGGAGAGAAGAGGCTCAGTGCTCATAAATTCGTGCTGGCTGCTCGGAGTGAAATCTGGAGCTTGGCCAACCTGGCCTCCACCTCAGAACTGGACCTCTCAGGTAACAACAGCTTCTCTGTTTCCTACAACCTGCGCTTGAAAAGTAGAATGTCTAGATTTTGTTTGTTTTATTCTCCTTATTGTTCTAATGCAAGCAGTGTCAAATCCTTCAAAACTGAAGCTGTTGTTGTATTCTTTCCTGTTCTTCCCCATGTGATTTCCTAGATGCTAAACCAGAGGTTTCCATGGCAATGCTGCGCTGGGCGTACACGGATGATCTGGAGATGAGTGGAGACGATGGCTTCCTCATCGACCTGATGAAGCTGGCCAACCGCTTCCAGCTCCATCTTCTGCGAGAAAGGTGGGAACTTTAGAATAATTTGACTGGATAGATTTATGAGTCATGTTGCATCTATCTTTAAATCTCATTATGATTCACCAGCAAAAGCACCTCTGAGCATGGATTGATGTGAAACACAAAGGCTTTTGGTTATAAATGTTGCACTTGATTAATAAAGCATTTGCATATGCATCACACCATCATTTTTAGTCACTCTGGTCCTTCACTGAGTCATATTCATCTCCCTGAAAGCATGTGCTCTTTTACCCTATTTGCCTGAAAGAGGCTTATAGTTTAACTGGAGAGTTACGGTGATGCCCCCATCATCAAAGTGCCCTTGAGTCAAGTATGTAATCCTCTCCCGTCAGTGGGTATGCTTTAAGTCACATTGGATAAAAGCAGTTGCTAAATGGCAGGCAAACAGCCTATATGCTTTGTGGTTTCATGCAAATGATTAGCTTTTATTCCTGAGTACTGGGACTACAGAACAACTTTGATTCTTTGATCAATTTAGTAACATTATGCATGTTTTATACATTATACATGTCACTTTTGATTGTTTCAGTACATACTTGCTGAATAAATGTATTAATTTCTTAATATAAAGCATAGCGTAGTTTCTGTGACTAGAAACTATTGACTAGTTGCTCTGCTAACTGCTCTGGGAGTCACTTCATGACCATTTTACTGTTTCAGGAAAACCAAAACTATCACCGTATCATATATACAATCAGAAACTTGAACCCGTCAAAAAATTTTGATTTAACTTGAATGACTGTGACAGAATACATTAATGTAATGGTAGTACTACTACTAATAAAACTATTATTAAAACATATTAAGGAATATTTACCAGAAAAATGTAAATACACAACACAATTCATTTGAAAAAATGAAATTGCAAAAATTTTTAAAAAAAAATTATCAAATCAATTATTCAGATATGCTTTTGAGTATTAAAATTTAATGAAACCATTCAGTTGGAATCCATAAAATTATTTGGAAAGTACAGAATTTGGTAAAAATAAAACTAAATGTGAGGAAAAAATAAAATTTATTTTATAGAGCCTTAAAAATGTCAGTTTTGTTGAACAAATAGCTGTTAAGCTGTTAAGTTTCATGATTTCAATTAATTAGGCATGCTTTTTTTTTTTATAAATCACATTTAATTAAAAAAATATAGAGTCTAGTAAAATTAAATAAAAACCAGAGGAAAAAATAAATCCAGAAACTGAATAAAAAATAAAATGGACTTTATAATAAGGGGCTAGGAAACAATTCAGTGTAAATATGCTTTCCATTGGGGTGAAAGAAGTCTGATTTTTCGCTGTTTCACACGAACCGCTGCAGCACGCGCACACACTCTGCTCTGGTCCAGAGACGCAATAGTATGGAGCGGATCATATGCGTAAGTCGGTGACCATAAAACGTATTGGACCCATTCGATTTCTACACAGGATGCTAGCATTTATAGCGATATGGATGAGATTGTGGTTGTCATTTGCTGTCAAATGGAGCTTTACTGAGCTCAATGTCTCTGGTCCAAGCTGTTATATAAGCGAAACACTATTGGCACTGATGGATATGTCCCGCCTTTCAGATATGTCTTCCTGTTTCAGTTGAAATTACATCAACACATAGAATAACACTGCGTGTTTCAAAGCACTTCAGTGGACGTTTAAAGGATTAACAGTGAGCTCTAAACACATATTGTTTTTAAATGCAGATGTGAGAAAGGAGTGATGTCATCAGTGAATGTGAGGAACTGCATCAGGTTCTACCAGACAGCAGAAGAGCTGGATGCCACAACGTTGATGAACTATTGCGGAGAAATCATTGCCAGTCACTGGGTGAGTCAGAAGAGTAGAGTCATCATCCTTGTTGGTTCTATAGATACACACATACTTGACGTTCATTTAATTTTCCAGTAACACACTACAGTTCTAGGCATCATTTAATCAGCATTAATAAAATAAATGTTGATTAATAACCTGACAGATTTACTGTGAAAAATAGCCGTCCTCCATTTCATGCAAGCAGCAGGATCTTGTTGTTCTCCTTGATGTTTGGAGTCTCCTTTATGACTCCTTGTAAATCCCTACAAGGCGTAATGATTGATTCTCAAGGTTATGTTTATGACCGGGATGGTAAAGGAAACATTGTGGTGGGTTTAAAGATGCTCTCCCCACTGGGTAAAACCAAACATGTCGATACGGGCTTAGCAGACCTTGAATAAGACCTTGATATAGACCAGAAGGAGATTTGCATAATTATTAAGTAAAGTCGCCTGCTGTTTTGAGGGAGAAAATCATTGTGGGGTGATTTTTGTTGTTGTTGTTTTGAGAGTATAATAATGTAGAAGGGAGGGTTTCCTAATGAATAAGTGTTTAAATATCTTTAATATTTACGTTTTCTTTATCCTCTCGCACAGGATGATCTTCGGAAAGAGGACTTCAGTACCATGGATGCTCAGCTGCTCTATAAGATGATCAAATCCAAGACCGAGTACCCCCTTCACAAAGCAATTAAAGTTGAACGAGAAGATGTGGTCTTCCTTTATCTAATAGAGATGGACGCCCAGGTAAAAAGCCAGCGCTAAATCAAAAATCTGTTACTGCTATATATACAGCAATTATAAAAATAAATCATACCAGGTGATTCTTGAAACATGATACAAAACATGATATTTGAATAGTCTAGTATAAAATAATTTGTAAATGACTGATTACATTTTGAATTACATGCATAGGTCCAACAAGTTGCGAAATAATTATATAAAATAATTTATATTTATATTTAAATGCTATTTATTATATATATATATATATATATATATATATATATATATATATATTTTTTTTTTTTTTTTTTAAACATACTCATTTGATATTAGTCACATTTCACTTATTTACACTTACATTTTCTGTCTGTCTTTCTCCAGTTGAAAAGAAATTAAGGTTTTTGTGGAAAACATTCCAGGATTTTTCTCAAAATAGTGGACTTCAGTGGTGGACAATGGTTTGAAAGTCCAAATTGCAGTTTCAATGCAGCTTCAAAGGGCTCTACATGATCCAGGCTCTGTGATGCGCATGCGTGTCTTCATGCATTACGTTATTACATTGGAAAGGTCTCATGTGGTTAGTTCTTTGTCTGTGGACTTTGGGTGAAAAAAGGATAGGGTAGGGCAAAAACTCCATCTAATTTTTTTCCTCCAACTTCAAAATCACCTGACATTGTTGTTTTACCTTTTTTATGTAAAGGCCGTTTGACTTTCTTTGCACATTTGCTTTGTAAACACTTAGTTCTTCCGCCTACATCATGTGTGTGTAATTACATAGTGTGTGAAGTTGAGCTAGTGCAAGATAAACATTTGTGGTGCAATTTTTTTTTTTTAAAAGTTTAGAAAATCGTTTTGGTAGATAAGACCCTTATTCCTCAGCTGGGATCGTGTAGAGCCATTTGAAGCTGCACTGAAACAACAATTCGGACCTTCAACCAGTTGATCTCCATTGAAGTCCACTATATGGAGAAAAATGTTTTCCTCAAAAACCTTAATTTCTTTTTGACTGAAGAAAGAAAGACATGAACATCTTGGATGACGTAGGTTTAAGCAAATTATCAAGACATTTTTATTCTGAAGTGAGCTAATTCTTTAAGTTTAGGTATAGAATAGGAGAAAAGGATCTAAATACGGTCATGCAGAATAAGGCGTTAATATGTGCTTCATAAGTGCTATTAAACAGCCGAAATCCTAGTAATATACATGCTAGTTAATTTTGAGAATTAGTCCTTAAAGTGTTACTGTGTTTTTTAAAATTGAATTCCCAAGTTACCAGGAAAGCTGAACGAGCTGGACAATAATGGAGACTTGGCCCTGGATCTGGCTTTGTCCAAGAAGCTTGAGAGCATCGCCACCACACTAGTCAACAACAAGGCAGATGTAGACATGGTGGACCAGAGTGGCTGGAGTCTCCTACACAAAGCCATCCAGAGAGGTGATGAGTGCTTGTATTTGGATAGAGAGAATAACTGAATGTGGCCCTTTTACAAAAAAGCCACCTTCGCTGCTGAAACTTTGGAATCCTTCGAGATTCTTTGAGAATTTTTTTTCTTTTGGTGGTCTAATTACTCTCTCTGTCTTGTGTGTTTCTCACTCTGTCTTTTTAGGAGATGAATTTGCCTCCACTTTTCTGATCCGTCACTCCGCACAGGTGAACGCTGCCACAGTGGGGGCAGTGGAGACGCCTCTGCACCTGGTCTGTTCATTCAGCCCTAAGAAACACAGTGGTGAAGTTATGGCTGGCATGGCCCACATCGCTGAGGCTCTGCTTAAAGCTGGTGCCAACCCAAACATGCAAAACAGCAAAGGAAGGTGAGTAACATTAAGTGTTCCTGCAATAATGACTATGTTTATGGGGGTACAACTTATTCATTGTATTAACTTGGTCATTTTTCTTGTGCAATTCTTAGGACGCCATTACATGAGGCTGTGGTGTCAGGAAATGAACCAGTCTTTAACCAACTGCTGCAATGCAAACAGTAAGCTTAAACAGTTAGTTCATGGAAAAGTATACTACTTGCACTGTTACAGCAGTATTTGAAATATCTGTATGCATGTAATACATAAAACTTGTATTTTAAAATGTACAGATGCAACAGAGTACAGTGTGGGATAGTGTATCCCATGATGCATTATTTGACCTTTCATTGCAATAAAGCAACTGGGCTTTGGAATGCCAAAAGTGATTTTTGATTTTAAAAAATTCATTATTTGACACTGGCGTAACACACTAATTCCTCAACTTCCTGTTTAGATTGGACCTGGAGCTGAAAGACCATGAAGGCAGCACTGCACTGTGGCTGGCTCTGCAGTACATCACTGTGGCCTCTGACCCCTCGGTCAACCCCTTTGAGGATGAAGCTCCTGTTGTGAATGGAACCTCATTCGACGAGAACAGTTTTGCAGCACGTCTCATACAGAGAGGGAGCAATCCTGATGCACCAGACTCCAACGGTAACAGACATCTTGCACTTTATAAAAAGCTTTACTGTGTCCGTTTAGACATTACCCCTTTCACACCTGTTAATCACATCATCTCCTCCTCAGGGAACTGCCTCATGCAGAGAGCAGCTATTGCAGGAAGTGAAGCAGCCGCAATCTTCCTGGCCACACATGGAGCTAAAGTCAATCACACCAACAAATGGGTAAGTCTGTCAGCTTTGATTAGAAATAGACTGCCAGTCGCATGTTTGAACATACATGTCATTCCAAACCCGTAGGACCTTTGTTTATCTTTGGAAGACAAATTAAGATATTTTTGATTAAATCTGAGAGCTCTCTGACTCTGCATGAACAGCAGCAGCTAACACGTTAAAGGCCGATTTCTTTGCGCACAAAAATATTCTCATAGCTTCATAAAATTACGCTTGAACCACTGATGTCACATGGACTATTTTAACGTTGTCTTTACTGCCTTTCTGGGCCTTGAACGTGGTAGTTGCATTGCTGTCTATGCAGGGTTAGAAAGTTCTCTTTTTCTCCATCTGATATTTTATGATCAAATTTTCTTTTTTTTAGGGTGAGACCCCCCCTCCATACAGCTTGCCGCTGTGGCTTGGCAGGGCTGACAGCAGAGTTGCTCCAGCAGGGGGCGAATCCTAACCTCCAGACTGACAGCGCCCTGCCTGACGGAGTCGAGAAAAGCCAAGGAGTCTCCCTGCAGAGTCCACTCCACCTGGCCATCATTCACAACCACCCAGATGTGGTGTCTGTCATACTTGAGCAGAAAGGTGAGAGATGAGAGAGGATGTTTGATTTGAGTGCTGATCTATGCAGCTGTGTCATTTCTTGTCACTCACAGCTTTATTTTTGCTCTGTCTATCAAAGCCAATGCACTACATGCCACCAACAACCTGCAGATCATCCCTGACTTCAGTTTGAAAGACTCAATGGATCAGACCGTTCTGGGTCTCGCACTCTGGACTGGTGGGTTCTGTTTAAAACTGCTCCTGTGAATTCACTGCTTATGCAGATCATTTTAGTTTTTCATGTTTTTTTTTTTCTTATTTACATCATTAGGTATGCACACTATTGCCGCGCAGCTACTTGGTTCTGGAGCAGCCATTAATGACACCATGTCTGATGGACAGACACTACTGCATATGGCCATAAAAAGGCAGGACAGCAAGAGCGCCCTCTTCCTGCTAGAGCACCAGGCCGACATTAACGTCAGGTAATACATCTACCTGTTAGAGCTCTAACAACATTGGTTAACAGACATCCCACAGACATGTTGAGCTGTTTGAGTCCTGCCTGCTGTGTGTCTCAATTCCATCCCTCCACTGTTTCCCCAGAGATAGCCATTACTAAAAGAGCTGACATATACATTAGCTGATAATTCTTGAAAGCAGGCAAACAAACTAGAAATCATGCTTTGTTTCAGGACCCAGGACGGGCAAACAGCTTTACAGTTGGCCATCAGTAACCAGCTTCCTTTAGTAGTAGACGCCATCTGCACGAGAGGAGCAGACATGTCAGTGGTGGATGAGAAGGGTGATCCTCCACTCTGGCTGGCTCTAGAGAACGGTTTGGAGGACATCGCTTCCACATTGGTGAGAACTTTTTTTCCCCATTTACCAGTTTGCATCATTAAAATGCAACTGCTTAACTTTCTATTATTTTTAACTTTGTATATATATTGTTGATCTTTAAATATTTCGGTTCCCAAAGTTTTGTTAAAATAATGCTTATGCATTAACAATGCTTGTTTATGATGAGTTGATTTGTTTTTTGGATTAGGTCAGGCACGGGTGTGATGCAACCTGTTGGAGTTCAGGGCCTGGAGGATGTCAGCAGACTCTTCTCCACAGAGCCATCGATGAGAACAACGAGATCACTGCCTGCTTCCTCATACGCAGGTTTGCAAAACCTCTCCTTATTTTATCTTGCTTTTGAGCCGAATTTGCAGAATTTGATTGGTGGTGCTTCATTAAAAGGATGGTTCATCCAAAAATAAAAATTATGTTGTTAATTATTTACCCTCATGTCATTCCAAACCCATAAGACTTTGGTTCATCAAGAGCGTCTATCGCTCTTAGCCGTTATTTTTGTTTCCTTTTCGCACAAAAAGTATTCTTGTAGCTTCGTAACTTTGAACCACTGATGTCACATGGACTATTTTTACGATGTCCTTACTACCTTTCTGGGCCTTGAATGTGTCAGTTGCATTGCTGTCTATGCAGGGTCAGAAAACTCTCAGATTTCATCAAAGATGAACTAAGGTCTTACAGTTTTGGAATGACATGAGGGTGAGTAATTAATGATAGAATTTTCATTTTTGGTGAACTATTTCTTGAACTTCATTTCTGTAGAGTGCTGCTGGGATGGCATATTTTAGTAGGCCAAAACCCAGAAATGAGTCAGCATTTTAGCACTTCTGGTTCCATTGTCCTAAAGTCAATGAGTTTTTTTTTAAATTCTTCTTTGGTGAAAAGCCTTAGTTGTTTATTACCAAAAAGTTTATTGATTGTTGAAGTCATGTGACTCTGGTATAGTTTGTTTATACTTTAACTTTTTACTTCAGGTAATTGCATTTGGACTTGAGAATCCATCCAAGCTGTTCATTTGTGAAGACTGTCATTATGAACAAAAAATATAAGAATCAAATCTTTGTTGGTCAGCTAACCTATTGGGTTTTTGTCAAGGAAACCAGGGTGATGTTAACTTCCATTTTGTCCTACAAAAATGTCATCACTGCAGTGCTCCATTTAGGCTGAGACTAAGACTGGCCTAATACACAACAGCCTGCTTTCATAGATAGGGCTTTACCTAAGCCAGGATTAGGCCACAGTTCAAATGAGACATTTAAGTAATGTTTATAAACATTCTTTAGGAAAAACATTACTGGTGTGCATCTTGAGACAAAACAAAGGCACTGATATAATATAAAATATTAATATTTTAATCAGTCAATGCAAATTTCTTTCAGTTGAAACAGCTCAGACTTACACTTTAGTCTAGGACTAGGCTTGATGTTAAAAACTTTTATATAAAAGATAGAATTGTTTTTTGTTAAAGAATGTGTTATGTTGGTTAAATTTAATATAATCAATTCCAAATAATCACATGCAGAAATGAATGTAATTGAAAACTGTTTGAACAGACATTTCAAAAAGTGGCCTTTGAAGTAAAATATCATTGATCTCAACATGTGTTTTCAGTGGCTGTGATGTGAACAGCCCGAGAAGGCCTGGTGCTAACGGCGAGGGAGATGAGGAGGCGAGGGATGGTCAGAGCCCACTGCATCTGGCTTCATCCTGGGGTCTGGAGGAGGCGGCGCAGTGCCTTTTGGAGTTTGGAGCCAATGTGAACGCACAGGTTCATACAGATGCATACGTTCACTCTCTTTTTCCTTTAGATGACAGAACGAATTTGACAGGTGCTTTACTCAGAAATGTTCCATGTATGCACAGATAACTACAGTATCCATTTCTCTGTATGCAGGATTCAGAGGGTCGTGCTCCCATCCACGTCGCTATCAGCAACCAGCAAAGCGTCATCATCCAGCTGCTCATCTCCCACCCTGAAATCCGGTTGAATATTCGAGACAGACAAGGCATGACACCATTTGCCTGTGCTATGACCCATAAGAACAATAAAGCTGCCGAAGCCATTCTCAAGAGAGAGCCTGGCGCTGCTGAACAGGTGTGCAGGCCTAATTACGCCCACATACAAAGATGAAATTACTCCACATTGTTTCTATATGCGTGATGTCACAAGCCACTGGATAAATATTTGAGCTCTTTGTCTAGGTGGACAACAAAGGACGCAACTTCCTGCATCTTGCCGTGCAGAACTCAGACATAGAGAGTGTGCTCTTCCTTATTAGCGTACAGGCCAATGTGAACTCCAGAGTGCAGGACAGTGCTAAACTTTCTCCTCTACACCTGGCTGTGCAAGCGGGATCAGAGATCATTGTCAGAAATCTGGTAAAGCAAAGATTGTTTTATTTTATATTATTTTATTTTGCTTCTTATTTCCACCGAAACATATAATTGTTTTCTCTGATGTATGTGTGGATTGAAGCTCTTGGCTGGTGCTAAAGTAAATGAGTTGACCAAGCATCGTCAGACAGCACTGCATCTGGCTGCACAACAGGATCTTTCCACAATCTGCTCTGTCCTGATCGAGAATGGCGTTGATTTCGCTGCAGTAGATGAGAATGGAAACAATGGTAGGTTATTGTGTTAAACTTGCAGTAATAGGCCTCAGTAGTCAGTGTAAATACTAGCACAAAAAGTACATTACTATAATGTTCTTGTAGAAATTAATTCCATTCTATCATTTCTTTATATTTCCTTCTAATAGCACTTCATCTGGCTGTGATGCAGGGGCGTCTGAATAACGTGCGTGCTCTGCTCACCGAGTCCAACATAGATGCAGAGGCCTATAATCTCAGGTTTGAATCTCTCACCCCACACTTTATAGGAGTTTTTTCACCCCAAAATTAAAATTTGCTGAAAATGTACTCATTATCAGGCCATTCAAGATAGGGTTGTTTCTTCTTCAGAATGGATTTGGAGATATTTAGCATTATATCACTTGCTCACCAATGGACAGAGTTCAAACAGCTGATTAAAAACATCACAATAATTCACAAGTAACCATTGCTTCCAGCTAAAACACAGGTCCTCTCTCCATAATGTTGCTTTTTCCAATGAAATGGTCATCTCGTCGGAATCAGGAGAGAAATATGAAGTCGAAAACGGTTCAAAAATAGTTCTGAACAGATATTTGGTGAATTTTGATGTCAGAGGACAACAGAGTTGGACATTTTTACTATAGGAAGCATTATTATGGATTGTGGACTGGTATATTTCGCCAGAAGTCATGGCTTGAAGTTAAAGGGGTCATGAAGAGGCCTTTTTTATTATTTTATACTCTTCTCTGAGGTCTACTTATAATGTTATCAAGATTTTTAAATCAAAAAACATAATTTAGAAGTAATGTGCTATTTTCTGTCCTGATTTCTTAGTTCATGACCCCTTTAAAACACTTTAATGGTTTTGTCAAACACAGCTTTATACTTAATAAGACATTAATTGATGGACTGGAGTGTTGTGGATTGCTTTTGGATTATTGTGATGCTTGTATCAGCTGTTTGAACTCTAATTCTGATGGCACCCATTTACTGTAGAGGATCCATTAGTGAGCAAGTGATGTAATACTAAATTTCTTAATATCTGTTCTGACCTTTTGTGAGAACTATTCCCTGTATATTTAAAAATGTGCAGTATTTATTGAGATTGACATAGATTTTCCCTATGTTCTTTTTTCTAGAGGTCAATCTCCCATGCACGTCCTTGGCCAGTATGGGAAGGAGAACGCAGCAGCCATCTTTGAGCTGTTTTTGGAATGTATGCCTGAATATCCCCTGGATAAACCCGACAATGAGGGAAACACAGGTTGGTGAAGTACAAAAGTTTGAGTATACTGAATGTGCATTTTTAAATAGATCATTTTCCATAATAATAGCTAGGGATGTGCCCGAAAGGAAATGATGTGTACTCCTGAACCCCTAAAAAGAATAAATATGAGGTGGGAGGAAAAAATATATTTCAATTCTTTCTCACACAGTTATATTGTTGAGTAATTGGACTGTATCCACTTTATTCTCCAACACAGAAGTAAGCCTATGAGCGAAGAACACAATATGCTATAAACCGTAAAACTGTTTGCACTACAAGCCAGTGTGTTTATAATTAAGATAATACATTAAAATAATATAGTAAGACACACCAGTTTGCAATATCAAGCAGCAAAATGAGCTGTTTTGTACGGCTTAAAATAGCTGGACGCGGATGAGACTGAAAGACATAAAATTTACAAATGGTCACGCCTACTCTTACAATAAAAATAAGGTGCCACTATTAATATACGGGACATTGAAATCGTTTTTGAATGTGCACTCGCTTTTTACTTTCACTTTCGAGATTCGCAGTCACACATACTCTGTGTATACTATGGAGTGGCAGTACTTACCACACATTTTACAAGATTAGATGTTTGTCAGTGGTGGATTTGCAAATCAATCGCCATTGTCCTATCAGTAATCTCTTCCGACAGTGTTTATGTGGTAAGTTAAATTTTATGTACTGTAATGTAACAGGCAACCGCTAGCCAGCGGCTAACCATGTACCTTTTCAAATATGGATTCACTATTTGTGCACACCTCTAATAATAGCAGTCATGCCATTTTAGTTTATGCCGTTTTTAGATCAGTGATAGTGGATGTTTTCTCTGTACAGTGCTTCTGCTGGCATATATGAAAGGAAACGCTAACCTGTGTCGTGCCATTGTGAGGGCTGGAGCCCGACTTGGCGTCAATAACAACCAGGGCATCAACATCTTCAATTATCAAGTTGCCACTAAGCAGCTTCTGTTCCGTCTACTAGGTGAGTGATACAAGTTTACTGTTTCAAAGACATTTACAATGATGACAGTAGCTATATCTAACTAGTCATATGTGTCACATTTGAACGGTTCAGATATGCTGTCCAAAGAGCCCCCATGGTGTGATGGTTCAAACTGCTATGAATGTATGACCAAATTTGGAGTCACCACCAGGAAACATCACTGGTATGTAATCAACAGAAAGTGTTAAGTCTGAGCTGAATTATAACTCTTCACACCTCCATTTATGATGACGTTCAGTTTTGTCATCCTCCCTCATCCTGCCACCTAATAACTCATTCTTTGTTTTTTCTCTCTCTCTTAGCCGCCATTGTGGGCGTCTGCTCTGCCATAAGTGCTCTATAAAAGAGATCCCCATCATCAAATTTGACCTGAACAAACCTGTGCGCGTATGCGACATCTGCTTTGATGTGCTGACATTGGGCGGCGTGTCCTAACACACTGGAGAAACATGAAGGACGGGCACCAGCTGTGCTGAGCATGAAACCACAGGCTGGGCCTAGAAGGATGAAGAAAAGGAGTAAGACACAAAGACAGGAAGAGCCCTTGAACAAAACCATTCCATTCTTGTCAAAGGACAAAATACAACCATAACAATCTGTGTTTGTTCTAGCAGTACATTTTAGAACCAAACTTATGTGTCGAGGATCCAGATTAAAACTAGTGGAATGCTGATGCAAATGAAAACTGTAGTTCAGCTTTTGGCAGAAACCAAGTGTGATAGGAGAATGACAACTGTTATTTACTACTAAAAAAAGAACCATAGGGGTTTTTTTTACAGGGCTAATGTGCTATATGGACACTCTATGATTATTATTAGCATTTCATTTTTCATAAGAATGACAAGTCTATACATGATTCAACGAGCAATCATGCCGTACTCGAATTGACTTTTTTTTTTTACAGATTGATCAACCCCAGTTTAAAAGAGATGCAGCGTCTTGTGAACATTTCAAGTTTGTTTAGGTGTTGAATGCTGCTGGATATGACTGGATGTGTGAAAGGTAGCCATGTTTGAGTAGTGTAAAGCCTTAATCATACCATGCAGGGTCTTTCAGTTGTTGTATTGAGGTTTTAAACACATTTTAACCTCTCTGGAAGGAAATTTCAAATCAAACACTAAAAGAGAGAGATGGAGAAATATTCCTTGCTATGTTAATGTTATGTTATTAGTAACATGATCACTTAATCATTTATTAATCTGCATACTCAGTGGACTTTATTTTAACCGATACATTAGTTTACGTCATACTAAAAATTGAGAAACACTTCAGATGTGGTAGTGTTCTGAATTGTTTCTTGTGATTCTATTAAGCCAGACAGGTGCAGAAATACAAGTGCAGAATTTGATATGCTTCCTATGCATATGCATGACATCATTTGTAGCCCGTTGTTAGTCATCATTGCATCATAATCACACTTTATTCATTTCTGATCACCAAAGGATACATTCCAGTTAACGTTTGCCCTGCAGGCTAGCGGTGGGGGAGCTGCTCGCTTAGTTGTTGTTTTCAAAAGTCTTCTTGGTGGCGTAACGCGTCATTTAATGTTGACTTATCATATTTTAAATGCTTTTTCCATGTCCATGCTTAACAGGTGCACTTTATCAAAGTTTTTTTTTTTTTTACTTTTCTGATCATATTTCAAAGGAGATTGAGTTTTTGGTTTGTTTGTTGGGGGGGAGGGCCAAGTCCACAGTCTGTTATTGGTATTGTTAAATTGTACAGATAAATGTATGATATTTTTGACCACTACAACTGTTTTGTACTTAATGCAGGTTGTGCTTTTTTGTCTATGTGACAAACCTACAATTTGGCCTCTGTTTAATCTTTCTGCACATTGTATGGTATCTGTATGCTCAGATATTTAGCTTGTCGCCGCCTCTAGTATCCTTTTCAAGAAAGGGAGGACAACTTTACATAAAGGACAATTGAAAAAAAGTCTATAAAATTGTCTTTTATTTAACAATCTTGATTCTTAATAAGTATATAAGTATAGTGTTTTCACAATGCGTCATTAGTCGTCTATATTGGCAGCACGGAATGTAAACAATGCCACTGAACCGAACGAGAAACACATATTTAGCTGATAATTGCTGCTGGAAATGATCAATTTTTGTCATGTTTTGGGCTGTACTGATCGGTCAGACCAGGAAAAACATTTGGAGTACTATAAACTGCTAAAACGTATAACAAATCAAGGAGAAGAGTGCAAAAAAACTGTGGTTGGCCAAACTGAACCAGGGCAAGAATCTTAACATTTGTGTTTGTTCTTATCATTTATGGTCAGGTAGGTGAAATATTAAGCTAATATCTTAATTAATACTGCTCATACGTATCTTTACCACCTATTAACTTTAGTTTGTCAAAATATTGTGCCATTTCCTGTTTACTAAGTCCTTCCCTATATGATTTAGTAGCTTCCACACATTTTTTCCATGGTTTAGACAGCATAAATGAGCAGAACAATGTATTCAGCAGTACATTAACCATACAATCTGTGCTGTTGTTTACATCCGAGTATCTCCAATATGGCCACGCATCTAGGTAGCTGACCAAATTGTGACATAAGCGCAAACGCTCTATACTTGGCCACAAACTGCAATGAAATTTGAAGTGAAAAACAAAATCAGAGGCAATTAAATTAGAAACACAAATACAAATAAAGAGCAGGAACGTGCTTTCTATAATAAACCCATCAAAAAACACTTTGTCACACTGAAGAAAATGGTAGAGAGTCCTTGAAATCCAAATGAAATGAAATGAAATACAGCGATTCTTATAGCGTTGTGAAGACTTGTAGCTCAGTCTTTAGTGATACGGCAGGACTCTGCATGAGGAGCACAGTCTTTGTACTCTCTGAGGTTTCGGTTCTCTGCGTGAACAGGATCTGATAGTCGGATGCACACACATCGAGAATGGCCAGACCCAGGGGAGAAGAGCATTCTGGGTACTCCAACCCAGTCCCTCTGAATGCCACCACTTTAAAAAAAAATAAAAATGAAACTTGTTACACATTTCTCCAGGAAATATGTATATCAAATGTTGTGCAGTGCATTGATAGATTAAAAAGTAAAATGATCACCTCATTGTAGAACACCATACCCGTCCCCCACTGGCTTCGCTCCACTCCGAGTTACAGGCTGGGTACAGTTGCATCTCACTCTGAGCCTGGGCCTTTTTCTTCAACCCCTCAGACAAGAAAGCCTCAACATGTAACAAAGCGTCAGTGGGCTGCCCGGTTTCTGTGTAGAATCGGCCTATCAGTTTACCTGCAGCGCACGGGCCATAAAGACAGAGACCGTTCAGGGACAGTTCACCCTAAAGTGAAAAATTTGCTTAACTACTCATTACAATTTTCGTTTGTGGATGAAATGTCTAATATAATATGATATGATTTATATGCATAAAGACAATTTACAACAATTATTACAAGATAAATGAACTAAAATGCATGATTACAATTCTTACAAGCTATTTAAATTCAAATACACCTTTCCTGAAAATAAAATTTCTTTCTAATTTGTTTATGAATGTAAAGTTCTACAAGAAATAGAAATAAAACAGTTAGACACTCACTGAATGTCATTTGGTACCCACCTACTGGAGTGTAGTCCTTCTGATAAAATGACAGCCAGTCATAAAGAGCCACAATCTGTGAGTCAGTGAAATCCGAGACGTCGCTAGTCAAGCCAGCCTCTGTGAAATCGCCTGTAATGAACGCCCTTGATGCGTCTTTCCCTGCAGAAACCACACGCAAATTTTAGCATCACTCCAACTCTGGCCTGTAAATCTCATGATGAACTAACCTGTAAAGAAATGATAACCGCCGCCAGGGCCGTAATGTTTCCGCCCCTTTTCGACGTCAAACACCTGTCCTAAAATCGCCAGGTACAGTCCTTTACTGTTCTTTTCTCCGTTGTATAAAGAAAGCTCATCTTCGGTCAGCATGCGACCCGGTGCAGAAGCGGGCACATCACTGACCTGCAGCTGCAGCCACGACTCTAGTACATTCACAACGTTGCCGTAGATCGGGAATGTGAGCCACTCCGGGACAGTCCATACGGCCAGGACCATTGAAATAAGAGCTACTAAATATTTCAGCATTGTGCATACAGTGTATAAAGACGAGGACGAAATGTCAAGCAGTCAGCATTTAAAATAAGAAGCAACGGCATTCCGTACCGAACAACACATCGGTATTATCAATATCACATTTGTCGACATGTTTCCGGGTATGGAATTGCGCATGCGCAAATATATATGTTTTTTAATTTATTTTTTTTATAAATATGGAGCTGAAAGGAGATTTTATTTTATTAAATCTCCTTTTTATTTATTACAACAACATTTAACACTATAGATAACAACCGAGACAAAAAAGTGTACTAAAATATACACAAAGACAATTTTCAAAATAATGTAACTTTTTAGCTACACAGAACTCGAATGAATATGATTTGGCTCCTGATGGCCTTTTAATGAAAAAGTCTATAAACCTGTCAAAGTATGGCCTGGTTACTCATAATAAGACTATTAAATTCTATTAGTAAATGTATAAGGTACACCTTAAAATTATTTCATTTTTATTTGCCAGAGGAAATTTCAAGTGTTTGAAATAAAGAATCTTTTTTTTATTTAGTGCCACAAGAACAAGAGGTACATAGTCACATTTTTAACAACAAAAGTTGCCAGAAAACAAAGTTTCAGTTTTCAAAATTTCAATGTTTTTTTTTTTTTATTACTTGTTTACAGATTTGATTATTTGTTGTTTTCAGTTTATTACAAAAGGTTTATGTAAAATTATAAGGTTTATGTATAATTTTACCTTTCATAATTTTAGAAAAGGTAAGAAATTTGGTTTTCAGAGCACTTCCTAATAAAAGAAGCAACTGCAATGTATTGTCAATGTCATTGTATTATTCTTTATAATCCAAAATGCCATTCTGAAAAAAAAAAAAAAATATATATATATATATATATATATATGTATATGTATATATGTATATATATATATATATATCACACACCCCAGTTTTCTTTTAATATACACTACCAGTCAAAAGTTTTTGAAGAATAAGATTTTTATATATATATATATATATATATATATATATATATAATTTTAATATTAAAATAACTCTTCTGCTCACCAAGCCTGCATTTATTTGAACTAAAAATACAGCAAAAGCACCAATATTGTGAAATATTTTTACTATTCAAAATAACTGCTTTCTATTTGAATATATTTTAAAATGTCATTTATTCCTGTGATCAAAGTTACATTTTCAGCATCATTGCTCCAGTCTTCAGTGTCACAGAAATCATTCTAATATGCTGATTTGCTGTTCAAGAAACATTTATTATTATTATCAATATTTAAAACAACTGAGTAAATTTCAGAATTCTTTGATGAATAGAAAGACCCAAAGATCAGTATTTATCTGAAATAAAAAGCTTTTGTAACATTATGCACTACACTATTCAAAAGCTTGAAGTCAGTATTTTTTAATATAGAAAATATTATTATTTACAGAAATTAATACTTTTATTTAGCAAGGTGATGATAAAGACATTTATAATGTTACAAAAGATTTACTGGACATCAGCTTCTAATATAAGCATTTATTTATTTATTTACTTGTTTATTTATTTCATGTCCAACATCAAAATATTACATAAAAACATATAATTCACAACAATGCGAATACTGGAGTAATACGCTAGGGGGCGTGTTTACAGCGTAGCGTGCGTCGCTGAGCTCACGGAAGGGACCAAAGTTTTTTGCTGACAAACATGACGTCAGCTGGCGGAGCCCGTCAATGCGGTAGTGACAGCGGAGGAACGCACTGACTGGAAAAGCACCCTGGACCAATCAATCCTGACACTAAAACTTAGCTCGAAACCTGGGCTGAAGGCGATCGGAAGAGAGCCCGAGGCCGCAGAACACCATGGGGAACGCGGAGGGAGGCTGTGGCGCTGGGAGCGGCGACGAGGAGGACGTAGAAACGGAGAGTCCCGTGTTCGCTGAGGGCAGCCCGGCCTCTGCGGCCACGGGCAACAGGGCCGGTAGCGGAGGTGGTGGAGGTGGCGGCGGCAGTGGTGGAGGTGGTGGCGCAGGAGGAGCAGCAGCGGCAGGCTCAGGTCCGGGGAGAAGCGGAAGGGGCACGGCGAACCCGCCGGCCCCGAGCTATGGACTCCCCACTCCTGAAGCTCTGCTGGAGCAGGTGAAGCTGCGAGAGGCAGCGGCCCGTATGAGCGACTCGTGGGTCGCCATTTCGGAGTCGGTGCTGGCGCGCAACGAGAGCGCTCTGGTCCGCTGGCTGGAGGAGCGGCTGGGCCGCGGAGAGGAGTCTGTCACACTGGAGCAGTTCTGTGAAATGCTGGAGAGCAGAGACGCGCCCAGAGATGAGTGCGAGGAGGTGATGATACATGTCACTCAAATGAGCAATCACCTGCTCTAGCCTAGTGGTTCGTGCCACGTCTCGGCTGGCAACTAAGAGTTTGTTGGTTGAAGACCAAAGAAGGGAGAATAATAAATAGTACACTTTAGCAAAACGTCACTGTCACCTAAATGACTAATTAGTAAATAAGCAGTATTTATCTGTGTCAAACAGCTCAGAGTTGTGTAATTGACCACATAGCTTGCTCTCTACTCTGAATGGTTATATTGTGTAATCTCTATCTTCGTATCACACATTTGATAAAGGCTGTATATTGACTGTCCCACCTAGTTAACTTCCAATCTTGACAGCATTTCAGCACATCATGGGACTGTCTAATTAGATTTGCTTTGTCTTTTTTTGATCGGTAGCTATATTGTTTGATTACACTGATTAATTTCGACCAGAGTAAAGTAGTCAGACTCATCTAGTGCCAGTATAGAATAGGTCTTGCTGTGCTGTGGTTCTTATCAATACAAAGATTATAAATACTTTAGCAAATAAAATTTCCCAATATCATATCTATCTTTTGACACAGATTTCTACAGTTGAGGTTCTGCTTATTGATTGCAGATCTGTGTAAGCAAACTAAATGTTTCTCTATATATTTTACCTATATGGTTTGTCAGTAAATAGTCAGAAACTCGGCTGTAGAAATCTGTTTTAGAAGTTAGATTTGTGATTGACATTTAATTTTTGTTAAAGCTATTTATACATATATAATCACAGGGATAATGTCCCCACTCCCCCCAACAGTGATTAAATTTAAAGCCTATCCTGGAGCAAATGATATTGGATGAATGTGACCCTGGGCCACGAAGCCAGTCATAAGGGTCATTTTTTCTGACAGTGAGATTTATATGTCATCTGAAAGCTGAACAAAGCTTTCTATTGATGTATGGCTTGTTAGGATAGGACAGTATTTGGTTGAGATACAACTGTTTGAAAATTTGGAGTGTGAGGGTGCAAACAATCAAAAGATTGAGAAAATCACCCTTAGAGTTGTCCAAATGAAGTTCTTAGCAATGCATATTACTAATCAAAAATTAAGTTTTAATACATTTACGGTAGGAAATTGACAAAATATCTTCATGGAACATGATCTTTGCTTAATACACTAATGATTTTTAGTATAAAAGAAAAATCGATAATTTTGACCCATACTATGTATCGTTGGCTATTTCTACAAATGCACACATGCTACTTCTGATTAGTTTTGTGGTCCAGGCTCACAAATGAGTTTTTTTTTTAAGGATTGGCTGACCGCACACTTTCAGAACCCTGACAAAAGTAAAATAGTTCAGTCATGTTACTGTGATTGTATCCATTGTTAATAGTGTGGTACTTTCAAGAATAAATCTTGTTGCTGATTGATAACTTTATTCATGTACCATCTTATTAACATGGTTTTTAAAAAAACATTATTGTACTATTTTACTACTATTTTGTTAGTGTGGTGCTTTCTGGAAGCACCTATACTGATTTAAACATGACTCGCTTTCATTTGCTTTACAAATGATTCACATGCTGAGTCAAGTGTGTTTAGGTAGGTAAAATGGACAGGTGCTTTGAGAGAACTAGAGAGACCAGTTGTCCTCCTTTTGTTTTCTGTTTGCTTTCTCTTTTGTGTGATTCCTCAACCTAATATAATAGAAAAAAAAAAAATCCTCTCTTCCATTTGTGCTCTTTAGGCCTTCGGTCAATTTGATGCTGAGGGTGATGGGATTGTTGATGTGGAGAACATGCTCATGGCACTGAAAAACTCCAATGGAGCCAACCTGCAGGGAGAACTCAGTCATGTGATCAGGCAGCTTCAGGCGTGCTCTTTGACTCCAGGTGGGGAAGCAGACATGAACGTGCTTATTTATTTGAATGCAATGGCAACGGGAGCTCAAATGTCCAAAGCTGACCATGCTGAGTGACTATGCAAATGATTTTCAATGTTTGACCCAGTCGTTGTCCTGTTTTACCCTTCATGCTCATCCAGGATTTGTGGATATCTTCTCCAAGTCCAAGGACCGTCTCAAAGCACATGCCTCCAAAATACTGAAATTCTTGCACCGGAATCGCATACCCAGCAGCGCCATCCCCTTCCCTGTGCTGGAAGGCTATAACAGCATCTGCACCATGAGGTCATCCGTAGTGCAAGACTTCTTGGATTATCTGTTACAGAAGGAGAAAGGTAAATGGCAGAGTGGTAACAACAATTATTATATAGTTCTGTGGTGATGAAATATTTTTCACCCTGGAACCATTTGCTAGTTATAGGGCTTACTCCTGCAGCACTCTATTGGAAAGATTATTATTAATTTAGCTATTTCTATTTTGTGTTGCTAGAGCTGCAGTGGATAAAATGTGAGAACAACATCTCCTTTGCTCTTCATCTTCTTATTCTGCTGACTCTTTCCTCTCAGATCTAGACATCCAGTACAGAGCGGAGCTCAATCATGACCCAGATGTAGATAAGGTTAAAGTGGTCACCCAGTGCTACAGCTTCATTGAAGCTTCGTCCAATAGTGCAGATATCAACAAGCTGACCAATGGTGAGACGGTGTCTTTCTGGCAGTCTGACGGTAGCGCTCGCTCACACTGGATAAGGTAAGTTGTCCATTTCACTGGAGTGGAATTAAATTCTAGCCGATGATGTAACACATTCCATTACCTTCGCTAAATAAGTAGTTAAATATTACCACTTTCTCTGACTCACTTTCACAGGTTAAAATTGAAGCCAGACATAGTTTTGAGACGGCTAGCCATTGCAGTAGCGTCTAATGACCACAGCTACATGCCACAGCTGGTATCTATAGCTGTAGGAAAGAACCGGAGATCCCTGCAGGAGATCAGAGATGTGAGGATCCCCAGTAACGTCACGGGTTATGTACCGCTACTGGATAACGCCAACATCAGCCATCCTTGTGAGCATACACTTGTATAGCAAAATCCTCTGTTCAAAAGTTTGGGGTGGAAGAAAGTCTCTTACTTTAATATACCTCAATATCACCCTTTCAGAATCTGCAAAATGTTAATTATTTTACCAAAATAAGAGGGATCATACAAAACACATGTTGTTGTTTATTTAGTAGTGACCTGAATAAGATATTTCACATAAAAAAAAAACATTTACATATAGTCCACAAGAGAAAATAGTACATTAAAATTACCCCAAATTGTCCAAAAGTTTATATATGCTTGATTCTTAATACTGTGTTGTTACCTGAATGATCCACAGCTGTGTTTTATTGTTTAGTGACCGTTGTTCATGAGTCCCTTGTTTGTCCTGAACAGTTAAACTGCCCACTGTTCTTCAGAAAAATCCTTCAGGCCCCACAAATTATTTGTTTTCCAATTTTTTGGCATTTTGTGTATTTGAACCCTTTCTAACAACGACTGTATGATTTTGAGATCCATCTTTTCACACTGAGGACAACTGAGGGACTCATACGCAACTATTACAGAAGGTTCAAACGCTCACTGATGCTTCAGAAGAAAACACGATGCATAAAGAGCCAGGGGTGAAAACTTTTGAACAGAATGAAGACGTGTACATTTTTCTTATTTTGTCTAGATATCCTTTTATTGTCATTTAGTACTGCCCATCAGAAGCTACAGGAGATAGCTACATGTTTCCCAGAAGACAAAATAAGTTAAATTTACCCTGATTTTCAAATTCAAAAAGTTTTCACCCTCCGGCTCTTTACGCATCATGTTTCCTTCTGGAGCTTCAGTGAGTGTTCTAACCTTCTGTAATAGTTGCATATGAGTCCCTCAGTTGTCCTCAGTGTGAAAAGATGGATCTCAAAATCATGCAGTCATTGTTGGAAAGGGTTCAAATACACAAAAATGCTGAAAACCCAAAGCATTTGTGGGACCTCAAAGAAAGGTTAAACAGCGGGTAGTTTAACTGTTCAGGACAAACAAGGGACTCATGAACAACTATAACTAAAAAAAACTCTTGTGAACTATATGTAAACATCTTTTTGTATGATCCCTCTTATTTTCGTAAAATAATGAACATTTTGCAGACTCTGCAAGGTGTATGTAAACTTTTGACCTCAACTGTATGTACTTTGAATGCACACAGAATTTGCATACTATGAGTGGAGTGTAAAGAGTGACTGTGATTTCTGTTTATTCCTAGTATATACTAGTCTTATCGACATGAATATTAGGAGTCAGAAATTGCACTGATCTTCCTTTTTTTTCTCTCAGATATTCAGATAAACATTAAGCGCTGCCTTAGTGATGGCTGTGACACACGTATTCATGGACTGAAGACAATGGGCTACCAGATCACCAAGAGTAAAGAGGTTTCGGTATCCGACGCCTCGGCTATATGGTATCTGTCGCTCCTCACATCTCTGGTCACCGCTTCCATGGAAACCAACCCTGTGCTTGCGCAGACCGTCCTACAGAGCACACAGTAAGTCAGGAGAAATGACTAATGATTATTGCTTCTCACGAAAACACGGCAGTAATGGTGCTATATTGTTGTGTTATAGTCACATGCTGCACAAATCCTTTTTTGATTCATGTAGTGTGTTCTAGATGGTAGGTGTATGTTTCTTTCTGTGTTTTGCATAGTGCATTTTGATTTTAAAATTGAATTTTAGTTTGTTGACACATGTAAACCACCGTTCGAAAGTTTGCAGTCCTTAAGATTTAAAAAAAAAAAAAAAAATTAATACTCTTATTCACCATCATCTTATTCTTGAGAATAAGAAAAGTGAGAGTATGTTTTTTATCATGTTACACAAGCTTCTGTTTTAAACTTGTTTTTTTTGTTTTGGTGAATCCCTTCAATTCAAAGCAGTTTATTTTACTGTGTTTTTTACATTTTTTTTGTTCTCTAGGAAAGCCTTACAGCACATGCCGCCCCTGTCCTTAACGCCATCTTCAATGGAGTTCCCCAAATTCCTCTCTGCAAACATTCTGGAAGAGGTGGACGGCTTTTTACTGCGCATAGCAGAGTAAGAATCAAGCTCGGCTCAACTCAGCACATTTAAATCTGTTATTAATAGGTCAAAACAATGCTGACGTGGAGGGCGATCGCGGCAAGCCCCTTTCGGTTTTAATTATACAATACGAGTCAGTCTGATAATAATGGAAAACTGTTTTCTATCAGTGAATAATTACAGCTGTTACATCTGAACGTAATTGGACACTCTGCCCGTCTCTGTGAGAGAAATTTTCGGAAGAGCTTTGCTTTTAACCCTCCTGTCTCTCTCTAGCTGCTGTGTGTCTCCTGACGCTGAGCTGACTCTGTTAGCGTTTGCTCTGGCTCGGGGCAGCGTGGCTAAAGTCCTCATCTCTCTGTCTGGTATCTGTGAGCATCTGGATTCAGAGTACAGAGCTTCCTCACTGCTGGCCTCTATGGCGTCGGTTCGGTTAAGACTACTCTACCGTAACGGTAATGCACTTTAGTTCCAAAGGATTTTCAACGTTTTTAATGCGATCCCTCAGATATGATGATCCTAATAACTGTTTATGAATGTACACTGCAAGAAAGGTCAAGCACAATTTTAACATATTTAGATTGTTGCTATTTTTGTATTAAAGGGTTAGTTTACTCAAAAATGAAAATTCGGTCATTAAGTACTCGCCTTCATGTTGTGCCAAACCCGTATAACCTTCGTTCATCTTCGGAACAAAAATTAAGATATTTTTGATGAAATCTGAGAGTTTTCTGACCCTGCATAGACAGCAATGCTTCATAAAATTCACATAGTCACAGGGACTATTTCAATGATGTCCTTACTACTTTTGACATGGTAGTTGCATTGCTGTATATGCAGGGTCAGAAAGCTTTCATATTTCATCAAAAATATCTTAATTTGTGAACGTAGGTCTTACGGGTTTGGGATGACATGAGGGTGAGTAATTAATGACAGAATTCTTTTTTTTTGGGTGATCTAACCCCTTTAATTATATGGTGTTATAACATAGTATATTATATATAATATAGTATATTACTGTATACTATTATGGCAAATTTTATTTCAGTTACACTACCAGTCAAAAGTATTTGAACAGTAAGATTTTTATTGTTTTTTTTGTTTGTATGTTTTTTAAAGAATTCTCTTCTGTTTACCAAGCCTGCATTTATTTCATCCAAAATACAGCAAAAGCATAAATTATAATCAATACTTTTATATAGCAAGGATGCTTTAAATTGATCAGAAGTGATGATAAAGATATTTATGATGTTACGAAATATTTTTTTAGATAAGATTTTTTTTTTTTTTAGATAAATGCTGTTATTGTGAGCTTTCTATTCATCAAAGAAACCTAAAAAATCTACTCAGCTGTTTTTTTTTACACAATAATAATAGTAAATCATTTTCTGAGCAGCAAATCAGAATAATAGATTTCTGAAGGATCATGTTACTGGAGTAATGATGATTGCATTTTAAAATGTATTCAAATAGAAAAATGTTATTTTAAATATTTTTTAAAAAATATTGTAAAAAATTGTACTGTTTTTGCTGTAGTTTGGATCAAATAAATGCAGGCTTAGTGAGCAAAAAGACTTCCTTAACAAACATCAAAAGTCTTACTGTTCAAAAACTTTTGACTTTTAGTGTAGATGCAAAAACAATTTTTGTTTAAGTTTTTCATCTAATATTTATATTTTATTTCAGCTTATTTCGAATAATGATTTTTTTTTTTTATGTTTTTAGTTAACAGTAATAACACTGATCTAGATGTGTTTTTTTACTCACTACTGTTTTGTAAAATATTTTGCTTTTTCATACATTTTCCATGGACTCTTTGCAGTCCAGTTAGGACAATCTGCCCTAGATCATCTTTGCGTTTGTTTTGTTTTGTTTGCTTTTTATGATTTTAGCGCAAATTGCTTTGCAAATTTTATAATTGTAGCTTCACATGTGAATATGGATGAGGAGAGATTAGTCCTTTTTAGGAGAAGTTTATATTTTCATTTGTTTAGAAATATAGGGATTAACTGCATTTATGTTACAGCATTGTAATAGTTGTAGTCTTTGTGTGTGTGTGTGTGTGTAGGTAAACCCATCCAGCTCCATCTCCAGGCATGTGATGTGAAAAGTAAAGAGGAGAAGTCTGGCCCAGAAAACATGCTGATGGAGCCCAACACTGGAGATGGTATGCAAATAATACATAACATTCCACCCGACCCAGTCCTGGTTTTATTTGGAGTAGAGATGGGTATTTTGGTTGAGTGCTTCTCAGATAAATCACTAGAAAATGGGGTGAATAGCAGTGTCTTTTAAAACAGATGTGTGCTTTTAAAGGAGTAGTTCACTGCCAGAACAAAAGTTTACAGATAATATACTCACCCCCTTGTCATCCAAGATGTTCATGTCTTTCTTTCTTCAGTCATAAAGAAATTGTTTTTTTCTGAGGAAAACATTTCAGGATTTCTCAGCATATAATGGATATAAATGGTGCTCATGAGTTTGAACTCCCAAAATGCAGTTTAAATGCAGCTTCAAAGGGCTGTTGTTGTAAAGGGCGTTTGCACGTTCACTTGTTCACATGTTCACATGTTCACGTCTTTTGCATGTTCACTTTGTAAACAGTGGGGCGGTAGTTCTACTGTGATTTAAGACTATTTTGAAGTTGGAGGAGAAAATGAGATGGAAGTTTTTCGATATACCCTGTCATAAACAGGAATACACATAGTTCAAGCAGAGCTAGAGCAAGATGAGCATTCGCAGTTTAAAAGTATATAAATTGTAATTTTAAGATATGACCCTCGGCTGGGATCGTTTAGAGCTCTTTGAAGCTGCATTGAAACTGCATTTTGGAAGTTCAAACTCGCAGGCACTATAGATATCCATTATATGGAGAGAAATCCTAAAATGTTATTTAGGACTAAAGAAAGAAAGAAATTAATATCTTGAATGACAAGGGGGGTACATTATCTGTAAAAAAAATTTCTGGAAGTGAACTACACCTTTAAAGAACTTTATCTGTAAAGAAAAGCAATATGGTTGAGCTGGTTTATTAGGTCATCTGTAATGCTTAGAAAGAAACTAAAGTAAAGTTGACACTATTTGCTTCATTTGTAACCGCAGGTTTTCTGACAGAAAATGGAAAGAGGAAAGCCAGTGTGATTCTCTCCACTGAAAACCAGAGTTGCTTCCAGGTCACACAGATCAAGATAAAAGTGAGAGACTTGAGCATTTGTGTTTGAAATGTTTTAAACATGAAATTAGAGTAAATTCTGTTAGTATGCTAGTCAATAAATGTTCAGTTGGAAACTGATTTAAAACCCTGCTGTCTTCCTACGCTCCAGGTGCGTAAAGGAGCGATCGGTGCTAAATGTGGCTTGGTGTTTGCCTACAATGACAGTGAAGCCTTTGATGCAGAAAAACACTTCAAAAGATTCAAAAAATACGACAGCTGGGACTACAAAGACTATAAAGAATTTGTCCAAGACAGGTATGTCACATTCTTAGTCTGTAACATGATTAGTTCGTAAGAGACAGCCAATATTGATCACGTGAACTTTAAATGGTGGTTGTTTAGGAGTATGTGTGAGAGAGCAGCTTGTTTGAGTGTTTGAATTACAGCGTGAGAATGCATTGTCTTGCCCAGTGCATGTGAGAGTGTATTTTGGTCTGTGCACATGTGCACAGCCAAGATGGCTGTAAATTCACTGAGAATGTTTCTGAGTCAATTGACCTCCCACTGTTATCTGCCTCTGTACCTGACACACTGTCACGTGCATTACATTCACAAACAAACACACACACTCCAGCACAAGGATGCCAGACACCAGTGAGGACGAGCCCATTGGCTGGTTTGAGGTGGAAGAAGACTGGAACGACGTGGAGATCAAGCTGCAACAATGCAGAGTGTCAAAAGTATGGCTTCTTTGTTTGTTTCTTTGTTTGCTCTTGACATTGCCAGAATAAAATTAGTCTAATCTTTTTTTAAAAGCAAAACTCAAGGTTATGGTAACGCTCAATGGACAGTGAACAATAACGTGCAGACTGTTTATCTTTTAGCTTTTTTGTCATGACAGTATAACACAGTAGCTTTCCCACAAAAAGTGCAAAGATACCAGAAAGGCGAGTGACGTAAATGAGCAAAAAAACCCTAAACCCACAGGAATTACAGTATGTTATTAACTCTGGGAGTTTGTCCACCTACTGAAGTCCTCCCACCTCAGACTGAAGTATTAGACATTATTAAAGTTCAAATAATAAACAGTTTTTACTCTATGACTTTCTTAAATGATTTAAAGGCACTTTGAAATAAAATTAAATCTTAATTTGAGCTTGCAATTGATCATTTTAAGTGCAAGTCTGTCATTTTGACATTTTAATTAAAAATTATGAATTGTTAACATACACTTAATTAACATCCACTTTTTCTGTCTCTCTGTGTAGTTTCTGATGGTGAAGTTCCTGTGTGCTAGACAGGACACAGCAGAGCGGGTGGGGGTTCAGCAGATGAGTTTCAGTGGTTATTTGTGTCCAGACTCAGAGCGGATGGAAGATGTGGAGGATCTGAATGCTCAGGCTGAGGGGAGCATTTCAGGCCTTGTTACGGGTCTTGCGCTCATGAAGAAAACCCTTTATTTCATCCAGCAGCTCACCAGAGATATGGTACACCCACCAAATGTCCTTTTGCAAGTGACCTGATTTGTTTAAACACAACTCTGAAAACACTTTTTTTCAGTGAACTTTGCATGCATTTCTAAAGAGAACTGTAAAAACCCTAAGCCTATGTTACAGGATGTGTCTCTGTCCAAGCAGAAGTCCCTGCTGGACTTCAGTGACCTCAACCTACTGCTATTCTGGAACTTTTACCGCAAACTCAGATCTATGTGAGTAAAACTAATGTTAATTTATGTTTATATTATATATATCCTTCAGGTCCAACAAATTCTTTGTTTTTTCAACATTTTTGTGTATTTGAACCCTTTCCAACAATGACTGTATGATTTTGAGATCCACCTTTTCACACTGAGGACAACTGAGGGAACTATTACAGAAGGTTCAAACACTCGATGCTACAGAAGGAAACACAATGCATTAAGAGCCGGGGGGGCGAAAGCTTTTTGAATTTGAAGATCAGGATAAATTTAACTTATGTTGTCTTCTGGGAAACATACTTCTGTAGCTTCTGAAGGCATTACTAAATGACAAAAATATATTTAGGCAAAAATGTACACATGTTCAAAAGTTTATGCCCCTGGCTCTTAATGCATAGTGATTTATTCCTTCTGGAGCATCAGTGAGCGTTTGAACCTTCTGTAATAGTTGCATATGAGTCGCTAAGTTGTCCTCAGTGTGGAAAAATGGATCTCAAAATCATACAGTCATTGTTGAAACGGGTTCAAATACACAAACCTGCTGAAAAGTTTCTGGGACCTGAAGGATTTTTCTGAAGAACAGCGGGCAGTTTAAAGGAGAAGTCCACTTCCAGAACAATTTACAAATAATCTACTCAACCCATTGTCGTCCAAGATGTTCATGTCCTTCTGTCTTCAGTCGTAAAGAAAGTATGGTTTTTGAGATTACTCTCTGCAAGACCTTTCGACGTGACCCTGTAGTGTGTAGTGTCATGGATGCGCATCCCAGAGCTAGTGCTACATGAGCTTTTGTGCTTTAAAAGTATACAAATTTTTCTTTAAAAATTGTTTAGAGCCCTTTGAAGCTGCATTTAAACTGCGTTTTGGAAGTTCAAAATCGGGGGCACAATTGAAGTCCACTATATGGAGAGAAATCCTGAAATGCTTTCCTCAAAAACCATAATTTCTTTACGACTGAAGACAGAAAGACGTGAACATCTTGGATGGCAAGGGGATGAGTACATTATTTGTAAATTGTTGTTCTGGAAGTGGACTTCTCCTTTAACTGTTCAGGGCAAACAAGGGATTCATAAACAACTCTGAATCACTGAACAACAAACAAAACAAAAAAATCACACAGCTGTGGATCATTCGGGTAACAACTATTAAGAATCATTATTAATAGTATAATCATTATCAATATTAATCTAAAGTATTAAGAATCAAGTGTATGTAAACTTTTGAACAGGGTCATTTTATAATTCAGCTAATGTGTTGTCTCTGGACCTATTGTAAACGTCTTTTTTGTGAAATATCTTGTTCAGGTCAGTACTAAATAAACAATAACATGCATTTTGTATGGGCCCTAGGCCCCTAATCAGATAAGTACATTTGTAATGCTGATCATGTGACTCTGTCTACAGATGGTCACATTTTTTTTTGCTTTCTGTGGATTATGATTTCTCTGAAGTCCACTTGACATAAAATGTTTTAATATGATGATTTAGTGCTTAAGAAACATTTACGAACGTATGCAATAATGAAGAAAGAAAGTGTTTAAAAATAACATTTTCCAATGTTTGCTGTGTATGTGCATTTACACTTTCAGTGAGGGAGAGGAGGCCGTAAAGACAAGAGTTCTCCTGCTTCAGCTGCTCCAGAACTGCTTCCCAATGCTGCCTAGCCTGACAGAATCCCAGTCATCAGACATCACAGCCTCAGCCACAGCTTCAGCTTCAGCTTCAGCTTCAGCTTCAGCTTCAGCATCAGCATCAGCATCACCCTCACCCAGCACAGACGTGGACCCTGCAGAAGCTGTCAGTGAGCTCTACAGTCACTTGTGTCAAGGTAAGACTCGCACACTGCTCTGTATGACTCAACAGCGTGGCAGTGTATATATATATATATATATATATATATATATATATACGCTGTAATATTACTACAATTTAAAATAACTTGTTTTGTTTTGATATATTTTAAAATATAATTTATTCCTGTGGCAAAGCTGAATTTTCCTTCAGAAATCATTCTAATATTCTGTTTTGGTGCTCAAAACATTTCTTTTTGTTAATGTTGAGAACAGTTGTACTTTTTTTTTTTTTTGTTTTTTGTTTTTTTTCTCCTGTTTGTTTGTATTTTTCCCAAGACTGATGAATAGAAAGTTCAGAAGAGCAGAATTTATTTGTAACAAGTCTTTTGTTACATTATACTTTTGTAAACACAAAACCATTCATTAGGGTCTTTATACACCATCTCTGCAAGCTGAATAAATAAGCTTTATTGATTTAATGGTTTGTTAGGATAGGACAATATTTGGCTGAGATACAACTATTTGAAAATCTGGAATCTCAGGGTGCAAAAATATCAAAATATTGAGAAAATCGCCTTTAAAGTTGTCCAAATGAAGTTCTAGCAATGCTTATTACTAATCAGAAATTAAGTTTGGCATATTCAATCATTTTGACCCATACAATGTATTACTGGCTATTTCTATAAATATACCCATGCTACTTATGACTGATTTTGTGGTTCAGGGTCACATTTTATACTGTAAATTGATCAATTTAATTGTTCTTCTCTAAATAAAAGATTAAAAATAAAAAACAACAACATACTAACCCCAAACTGAAGTGGTGTAATTTCTAGTTTGAAAACACACTGTGAACTCTATAAAACATTCATTTGAATTGGTTAAAAGCCATGTAATAATGCCATTTTGTTTTGCATGGTGGTTGAGAAAATAACCAACCGTTTTTGTGCTGTGCTGTGCAGTGGTGGATGGCCCTGAAGGAGAGACTGCAGTGGAGAAAGCTTTGAGAAAAGAAGCTGTAAAAGCTATCCTCAATGGAGCAGCCATTTTCTTCCCCGACAAGCAGAGCCGGAGGGACAAACTCTTCCACATGATGGTAGGACTGTGAGGGTGTACTTGTCTTAGCTGAATATTATTGTTGAATTTTTTTTGTGTGAGCAAGTTTTATGTTGATGCTGAGTTTTATGTCTCAGAAAAACATAACCGAGGAAAATCAGGCAGAGTCTGTGAAACTTACATTTGAGTCTCTCTGCAGTTACTTCAGGTATCAAACTCCTCCCTTCAAACTAGTACTCTTTTCTCTTCCTATCCTGTTTTGTGAAACTGTATAGCTTACTTTCTGCTCTCGCTAATCTCTGTTTGCAGCGATCAGGACCCGAAAGGTCTCCTCTTGCTGCCTACTAAAGGAGCCCCATCTGACTTTGACATCTCACCTGTCCTGACCGTCATGGACACGCTGCTCATTGTGGCCACTAGAGAGGTATGTCTGGCCCATGCCGACAGCCGCTGACCTCATCTAGTCACCCCTGCGCACATATATAAGCTCCTGCAAATAGCTGACACATGCTTTAGATGTTTACATTGTGCTTAATGCACAATGTATCTGTTAGCTGACACCTCATATTTTAATGCGTGGCATTACAACTCACTAATAGTTTTCCCTTGTCTAGGTTTATAAAGAGTCATGTGATGTTGATCCATGTAAAATGCCCCTCTCCCTTTCTTTAGTGTGAGGTGTTGATGTTGGATTCCAGAGGAGGGTCCATTTGGAGGGTCCTGCTGTCTCTGTTCTGGGCTTTACAGGGCAGCCTGCTGTCCTGGTGCTTCCTACAGCTCAAAGGAGGAACGACCACCTCTGCTGATCTGGCCAGGGAAATCCTGCTTAAATGTTAGTGTGCTTTTCTTGGCTTTCCAGTAGGGCTGGGTGACAAAAATATTGATTTCTCAGTTTTAATCGATTCTCATTTTTACAAAACAATATTGATTCTTAAATCCCAAGAATGGATTAGTCTAGCTTGTTTTCAGTTAATGAACGGAACGTTGTAGTGCGCCTCCCATCCAATAAATCGCAATAAGCTTTGTGCTTTTATTACTTTTGATATGAAACAAAGTCACATTTTATAACAATATTAAAAAAATAAATGTTTAATGTTCTAAAATGTTCATCAGCTGTTTAATGTAAAGTGACAGATCGCTGTAGCGCCTCAGTTCAAGAGAAACGACAGCGCGAACCGCACATAAACTGATCACCTCTACTTTAATACCAGTTTCAGCACAAAATAAACATTAATAAACATCCAAAGGTATGTTAAAAGAAAGAGTAGAGTTTACCAAAATCTGTATCCTGTCTCATGTAATCGCTCAATCAGTGTTTCATCCATGCAAAAATGTCAGTATAACAGCTTATAAACAATGTCACGTAATGTCACTTTTACCTCAGGAAAAAACATTTTCAGTGACCATAAACTCATTAGTCAGCTAGAAAAATTAACTTGATATATGCTAAATATATGCACTATGACATTAGAAATATAATATAATATGTAACTGTAAAACCTCATTGAGTGTAGTTTAAGTGTTTGTAAACAAATCAGTTTGTTTTAACCTTCAGTATTATATATCTAACCTTCATTTATTTATAACCTTCATATTTTACAGCATTAGTTGAGAGGTGTTTTTTTCCTTGAGAAAGTTAGGCATGTATTGTACCGGATATATATCAAGAATGATCTATATCAAATCGGAAATCAAATCGATTCGCAAGCTTGTGAATCAGAATCTAATTGAATCGTGAAATTTGTGTCAAAACTCAGCCCTGTTGTCCAGTCTGCTTTTTAGAGCCACTGAAAATATAGTAGGGTTGAAAAATCTGAGACCACTTGTGAAAATGCTGATACTGTGGTAAATGTGTATATATTAAATATTTACATTTTAATGCCTCTTTAATTATAGATTTTATTACGAGTATCTTAGTAACAAAGCTGAACTGAAGAATTGCCATCAGGCTCTCAAGTGACATGGCTGTGTAAAATCTAATAATTAGAATGTTTGAAAGAGCGTTTTAAATGTAGTTCAGTTTAATTGTTGATTTCTAAATTTTCAGTGGTCTCTGTTCTTTTGCAGTCTCTGTAAAGATGTAGTCCAGTTCCATGTGTTGTTTTTTTTTTTTATCTTTGTGTTTTTACATATATTTATTATAGATATTTAAGCTCTGTAAAACAGCAAATGGTTGTACAACACTCCAGTAACACTTTTTAGTCTATTACTAAAGACTGTGCTGTCAACTTTATTTAACTGTCAGACAGTGGTGTGTATTTCAGAGTAAACAGTAGTTACACATGATGGAACATGACACACGCATTTTATTAAATGAAATACTTAGAATCTTAAAATTCTAATTATTTGCTTAGTCTGATGTAGTGTGAATACATCTGTGTTGTTTCTCTTGGATATTAGATGTGGAACAGTTCCTGTCAGGTACCAGAGACATACTGAGTCCTCTTATTAAGCACTTCTCTGGAGCTGACATCATGGAGAAACTCAGTGGATCCATTCTTGCCATGGCAACAAGACAGCTGGTAGTGGACCACTTTATCCCACTATATCTATTCATTTAGGCTTCTGTTTGTATTTTTGCATATATTAAATGTGGATTGTGTGCTGTTGTAGACCATCTTCCTGCTGGAGCTGTGCACTCTGGATATTCCTCACTGTGTGCTGCTCAAGAGATTCTACCCTCTGGCAGACCTACTCAAGAAGCTGTCTAGTGACACAGAGGACATCTTCTCCAAGGTCAGTTCACTCTGTGTCTTAAAGCAATTTGACACATTCACGTTCAATTAAAATAACTGAAAATGCTTGTGTGTTTGTAGGTTGATATGGAGGGCCGTCAGCAGACTCAGCAGCCTGTTGTATTAAGGACGTGGCATATGGAGTCACCTCACAACTATGAGAACAGCAGACACGAGACCACCGTCTTTGTCTGTCCTGGTGCCACGTCCTTCGAGGTGGAGTTTGATGATCGTTGTGAAACAGAGAAAAGGTGAAGGGCTAATTCTACAAGTCTGCTGCCACCTTCTGGTGAAATCAGGAGTCAAACTCACACTTTTCCTGTTAAGGTGGCTTGAGTTTGAATATGCATTATATTTACACTAATTGAGTGTTGTTGTTGTTTTTTGTAGGTATGACTATCTGGAATTTACTGATGCTAGGGGTGGAAAAGTGCGATATGATATGAAGGTCGGCACCGAGAAATGGCCAAAGGTACAAAAATGGTTTTATTGGAGTATTTTAACTGTAGTTGTCAACCGAACGTGTTAATTATGTGATTAATTATATTAAAAATATATTTTTTAAATGAAAGCCGTTAATTATATCCCTTGCTAAAAATAAATTTTATGTATAATTAATCATGCTTTTTTTTTCTTTAGAAAGTGACGTTTAAAGCAGGTCCCCAGCTGCAGTTTCTGTTCCACTCAGACAGCAGTAATAATGAATGGGGTTACAAGTTCACAGTGACAGCATATGGCCTTCCAGATGTCACCGTGTCCTGGACCTCAGACCTGCAGCTCCTCGTGTCCAGGCTAATGGGCCGTCTGGCTTCCCGCACCATGGCTTTGAAATCACCTTATGGTGTGATAATCGATTATTTCTCTGTTAAATAATTTTAAAAAGGCTAATTCTATCCCTTGTATTTAAACTATTAAAAGGTTGTAAACAAAGTAAATGTATAAACCAACGTTGCATTTAAAAAGAGTTTAAAATCTAAACTGTGAAGATACACTGACTTACATGGTTTTGTGTTATGTCTGCCTTCCTCTTGAAGAGATCCGTGGTGTAAAAGAGTTACCTGCGGGTTTGATGAACCACGTCCTGTCCTGTCCTCTATGGAAGCCTATGTTTAGACATGGTTTGAGTGGACTTCCTGGAGATAAAAAGTTAGGCCTGGCCAGCCCGGACACCGACAAGGTGAGAGTACTTGGATTATGACTTTGTGTGTGTTTCAGTCCAAAAACAGTGTAATCATGTTTGTGCATCGTGGGCAATTTTTGTTTTGCAGGAAGTGCCAGCTCCTTTGGGAGATGAATTGGTGGAATTCCTGAAAGAGTTTGCCAGCTGGGATCCTTTGCAGGATTCTTCTGATGGCAGGACGGAGCTCATGAGGGCCCTTTTGATGACCTGCAAGAAGCAGCTAATCAGGAACGAGATTGCTGCAGGCTCAAAAGTGGACCAGGCTGTGAACGCCACCTGGGCGGCCATGGTGTATCACACTCCAGCACTTCACAACAGTCTTAGGAGCTTTGGTAATTAAAGACATTTTAAGACTGCCATACAGGTTCAAGAGAGCACGCTGATTTATTATCAATGTTGGAAACCGTTGTGCTGCTTAATATTTTTTTGGAACCTGTGATACTTTTTTCAGGATTCTTTGATGAATAAAAAGTTAAAAAGAACAGCATTTATTCAAAATAGAAATCTTTTCTAACAATATAAGTTATTATTATAACTTTTTATCAATTTAACACATCCTTGCTGAAAAAAAGTATTCATTTCTTTCAAAGAAAGAAAAAAAAAACATTTACTAACCCCAAACTTTGAATGGTAATTAAATAAATGCTGTTCTTTTTAATGTTTTATTCATCAAAGAATACTGAAAAAAGTTTCACGGGTTCCAAAAAAACACTGATAATAAATCTGCATATTAAAATGATTTCTGTTGGATCATGTGATTTGAACTAATGATGCTGAAAATTCAGCTTTGCATCAGAGGAATAAATTCTATTTTAAAGTATATTAAAATAGAAAACTATTTTTTTAAATTGCAATAATATTTCACAACATTACAGTTTTTTCTGTATTTTAGTCAAATAAATGCAACCTTGGTGAGCATGAAAAAATCTAAATCTTACTGATCCCAAATGACGGTATACTTTCGTTTGGGATCAGTAAGATTTAGATTTTTTTCATGCTCACCAATATATATTTGTAAAAAAAAGAGCATTTGGTCAATGCCACAAATTTGATTAATGGCTTGAAAACAGGGTCGAATTTTATATTTTTTTTGTTCATTTTGTTTCATAATGGTTAATGTCAAACTCCAAGGCAATGTTAAACCATCAAAACCTTGATCCCTTGGTACAAACAGTATTTGATCTGTTTCTGTAAGGTGTTTGTATGAAAAGGACAATTTGGGAGTCATACCATTTGGGAGTCATGTCAATCCCAGTCCTAATGTCCTTTTGATCAAGCTTACTTTTGTATCTCCTCCGCATTAGTTGCTAAAAACGGTCAGAGCAGTCTTAGTGAGGACCTTCTCCAGGTCTACGCCCTTGCCGATGGCATCAGAACATGGATGGTTAGTATGGCTTATGATTTTTGGCTTTAAAATAATATTTCTTTTTATCTACTTCTAACCTTTGATCTGTTTCGGTAGTTGGAGATGAAACAGCGCTACCTTATGGGTAAAATGAATGGAATAGATGAAAAAAAAGATGGACAAAGTGAGGTTACAATGGAGTCACTTGGTAAATATTGATGATAATGCACCTTTGATGCAGTTTTTTTTAAAACAATGCTGCTGTGTTCTCACTGTCTCTTTTTCTCACTCTCTTAACAGCTGAAATTTGCATCAGTAGAAGTTTGTTCATCTTCCAATTTAGGCCGAGTGGAGGAACGTCTGCGCTTCCGGAACAAGAGCCTTCCAGACCAGAAGATGGTGCTTGTGCTGCTCCTCTTCTTCAGTCTGTTTCCACCTCAGAGGGAGACTTCCAGCCTAGCCCCTCTGCTCCCTCCATCTCTCAGACTCCTGAGGGAGCAGAAGCAGCGACGCCCCCAGGGGCATCAGTGGATGCTGGACCCTCCAGCAGCATCAGTTCTCAGGGTGCCACAGGCTCCTCAGAAAGTCTTCAGTCCCAAACAGGAGAGCCCCTTTCCCCGTTAGTCTTCCCACGTAAAGCACCTTTCAGTCGGGGGCGCTTGAGGCTGCTTTCCTTACGATCTATGGAGGAGCCTCGCATGGCACCGCCTGTTAAAGAGCGCTTCCCGATTCTCAAACACATCCTCAGCTTTATGAAGGACATGGTTATTAATGAGAGCAGGTATTTGTTGTTCCATTCATTTTTTTCTACTGTTTCCTTCTGCTTATTTCTAGGTTTAGTTGTCCATTTCCAGATTTTCAGTGTGTACTTTTGCATATATATTGTAACATGTCTCTTACCAGCAGTAATGAAGTGTGTTTGTGTGTGTCTTCAGTGTTCTTCATACTCTGGCTCTGAAGAAGGCCCAGGCTCTGAGTGTGTGTGAGGTGCTGGAGCTCGTGCAGCAATGTATACTCACCCTGGGGAAACCGCACCTCTTCCAGGCACCCTGTATTTTGTTTCTCCAGGAACTCTTGGCATGTCAGAAAGATTTCACCAAGTATGTTATCTAAAAATGTCGATTTCCACTGCTGATGGTACTAATATCAGACTACGGTCCTAATATCATTATTTTAACTCGATCTGTTTTTTTCAGTTACTTTTCTCAGTTGGCGGGCAGCGGGCAGGAGATGAGAGAGCTGGTCAGGCACTCGTATCATCAGCTGGTTCTCATGCTAGTAACGGCCGTGCAGGGCTTCAGTGCACTGAACGAGAAGTGGGTTCTCTCAACGCTGTTTTTAAATACTAAATTGTGTGCTTTAAAAGTTACTAATAATAAATATGCTATACAAGGGACTGCAGATGCATTCTTGATGAAGACAAGTGCTTTAGTCCTCATTTACAACAGTTTTTTTTCTTTATGTCCTTCTTGTCTTATGTCTGTTATATCTTCTTTATGTTTGTAGGGTCCTGCTGCCTGCCCTGTCATGTGTGCAGACGTGTCTGCTGCATTTGCTGGATATGAGCTGGGAAGCAGAAGATTTGTCACTGTTTCTGGACATCAAACTGCCTGATCTGTTGCTCACCATGTCCCAAGAAAACATCAGTGTGCATGATATTGCCATTAGGTATGAGACAGGGATCAGAACACAAACAGTTGAAGTCAAAAGCTTCCATACACATTGCAGAATCTGCAAATGTTAATTATTTTACCAAAATAAGAGGGATCATACAAAATGCAAGTTATTTTTTTATTTAGTACTGACCTGAATAAGATATTTCACATAAAAGACACTTGCATATAGTCCACGAGAAAAAATAGTATTTGAATTTATAAAAATGACCCTTTTCAAAAGTTTGCATGCACTTGATTCTTAATACTGCGTTGTTACCTGAACGATCCACAGCTGTGTTTTTTTTAAGTGATAGTTGTTCATGTATACATTGTTTGTCCTGAACAGATAATAACAAATAATCTGTCCGCTGTTCTTCAAAAAAATCCTTCAGGTCCCACAAATTCTTTGGTTTTTAAGCATTTTTGTGTATTTGAGCCCTTTGTAACAATGGCTGTATGATTTTGAGATCATGTTTTCACACTGAGGACAACTGAGAGACTCTAATATGCAACTATTACAGAAGGTTCAAACGTCTCACTGATACTTCAGAAGGAAACGCATGCATTAAGAGCCAGGGGTGAAAACTTTTGAACAGAATGAAGCAGAATTTGCCTAAAAATCATATTTTTTTCATTTAGTACTGCTCTTCAGAAGCTACAGAAGATACTTACATGTGTTCCAGAAGACTGAATAATTTAAATTTACCCTGATCTTCAAATTCAAAAATTTTTCACCCTCCAATTATTTTCTCTTCTGGACTATATGTAAACAACTTTTATGTGAAATATCTTATTCAGGTCAGTACTAAATGAAAAATGACATGAATTTTGTATGATCCCTCTTATTTTGGTAAAATAATTAACATTTTGCAGATTCTGCAAGGTGTATGTAAACTTTTGACTTCAAATATACTTCAGGACTTCAGGACTTCAGCCTTTATGTGGCTGTAAAAAAAAAAAAATCAACCCTCTGGTTGAGAAACATTGCTTCTCATTTATTAAAATGAGATGTTATTACAAAAAAGACACATGAAGTGTGCCTCTTGAGATTAGGGGAGTGAGTTTTACCCACACAGCTCCTACCAGCTGGCCTCTGTTACACATGGGCGTTATTAAAACAGTGTATTTGTATAACCACATTGTTTTTTTGAGATGCTCATGTTGACTTTGACAGACAGTGTGCCAAGACAAATGTAAGGAAAGATTTGCTGTAATCTAAATTTTATTTCACTTTGTATCATAAATGTGAAATATCACAAAGACTTCAGTATAAAAGAAGGGTTAAAATGAGGAGAAAGAATGTTTCAGTAACAATGTATGAGTGGATGTCTAAATTAATCATCAGTTGACTTCTAACATTAAATTGTTGAAGACACATTGAGGGCACATTTGGTGAGCTTCATTGTGATTCTTGTGTTATTGACACTGTTAATCTACACTTAATTTTGATCTTGCAAACTAGGCTTAAATGTATCCAGTGTTTTATTTAGCTTCTCTTCTGTCCTGTGTAGTCAGTGGACGGAGGAAGATGAGATCGCTGACTACGAGAGGAACTGTGAATGGATGGATGAGTGCTTGGATGGCATGTTTGAGAAATGGTTTGACAAGATCAGTCAGGCCTCAGTAGAGGACAAGAGAAAGGTAAAGGTATATCAAATCAAATAAATGTTTTGCTGTAGAATTAAAACCATAGCTCACAAAAATGATTTTTTAATTTATTTTTTTAATAATGGAGATGGTTAAATAAGAGGGCAGCTGAATTAACACAAAAACTAACCTTTGGGTGGAGATATAGCATTATTATTTATGCAGTGTTAATGTTTATTAAATGTATTCCTGCAAACCTTATGTTTAGTCTCTGCAAACACAAGCAAATGTCAGCACCCATCAGTGCCTGATCATAAGACAGTCACTTTATTCAGGCAAAACAAATATTTGGATTGAGTTTAGTTTTAGTATATGACATGCAGTTTTCTGCTAAGTCTTTTTTTTAGTCAGGCTAGTTTAACCTTAAACAAAAGCACAGATAGATTTTACATATTTAGACAGAAGTTACTACAAACTGCCCTGAAAATAATGTTATTTGCAAAGAACCCCATATGAAACTAAACATATTGTGCATTTTTCACTGACTTTTGACCTTTGCAGATGCACATGTTCATTGCACGCTACTGCGACCTGCTGAATGTGGAGATTTCCTGTGATGGCTGTGAGCGGATCGCACCGTGGCATCGCTACCGCTGCCTGCAGTGCACAGACATGGACCTCTGCAAGACCTGCTTCCTCAGTCAGTCACACCATCATAGTCAGCAATGGCTTACACTATAATGAAGGAAAAACTAATGTTAATGATACATTAATACTATTTATTTATTGCATTCATATGAAGTTAGACACTACACAAATAATGTTTTGCAGCAGTATATTTCTCGCACTTGATCAGTTGGAGTGTGTGTAATGAACAGCTTTGTTGTTGTGGTTCAGGTGGTGCTAAACCAGAAGGCCATGAGGATGACCATGAGATGGTAAACATGGAGTATGCCTGTGACCACTGCCAGGGCCTTATCGTGGGCAGTAGGATTAACTGTAATGTCTGTGAGGACTTCGATCTCTGCTTTGGTTGTTACAATGCCAAAAAATACCCAGACAGGTAATAAACGTGAGAAGACCATTAAACAATGAAAATAAAAATAAAAAAAAATTGAAAAACAGTATTCCAAACCTAAAACTATCCACATCAAATCAAATACAATTACAGAGTAAAATGATACTGGAAATATGAAAAATTACAAAATAAAATTATATTGGAAATTACATGGAAAAATAATAATAAAAAAAATATATATTTTTTTTACTCTCTCTCCAGCCATCTGCCCACCCACCGTATCACAGTGTACCCTATGGTCACCATCCGCATCAGTGACCGCCACAGACTCATTCAGCCCTACATACATAACTACTCCTGGCTCCTTTTTGCCGCGCTCGCCCTGTTCACATCCGAACTGGTCAGCGAGAAAGCACAGGATGGAGAGCCTCTGGATGATGTCACCCTCGGTTATGCCAGGGCTCTGCAGACTCACTGCTCTGACATCATCAATGAGTGCCTGCTGAAGGGACAGACAGGAAAAGGTAATCAGTATATCTGAATGTTCATGATCTATTAAGAATTAAGTTGTGTGTTAGAAATGGAAAAGTCTTGTATAGTCAAGTTTGCTGTTGGTTTCCTGTAGGTTTGCGAGCCTCTGCTCTGCTGTCCCTGCTTTCTTCAAATGAATCGGCCACAGAGAGTGAGCTGTGTCCTGCGACGGCTGGCTCTTGTCAGGACATCAGCAGCACAGACACCTCCTCGCTTCCCAGCAGCACTACAGCTATTTGCACTCCACCGCTACCTAGAGACAAAGTCAGTCACTGGACATACTACATTGCTTAAGCTATAAGCGTTATACTTAACAACAGTGTGATAAACATACTGTTTAACTTTTTCAAACAAGTCCTCATAATCTTGTTTTTATTTCTCTTCTCAAGAAACCACAAGAGCAGGAGCCGAATACAGAAGGGGATGAGAAGAGAAGAAGGAAGCTTGTCTCTCAGGATACATCAGACTCGTCCAGTGCAAGTCAGACACCTTCTGTGTCTAGTGAAGACACACTGTCCCCTGGAGTCAGAGGTGAGCCTCTGGGAGTTTTGTTGTCTCTTAGTAACCTTCAGTAGTTAAGGAGGTCTATAATATGTGACCTTGGACCACAAAACCAGTCATAAGTAGCATGGGTATATTTGTGACAATAGCCAACAATACATTGTATGGGTCGATTTTTCTTTTATGCCAAAAATCATTAGGATATTATGTAAAGATCATGTTCCATGAAGGTATTTTGTGAATTTCCCACCGTTAATATATCAAAACTTAATTTTTGTTTAGTAATATGCATTGATAATAACTTAATTTGGACAACTTTATAGACGACTTCCTCAATATTTTTAATTTTTTGCACCCTCAGATTCCAGATCTCAGACAAATATTGTCCTTTCATAAACCGTGCATCAATGGAAAGCTTATTTATTCAGTTTTCAGATGATGTATAAATCTCTGCTTATGACTGGTTTTGTGATTTATGGTCACCTATCTTAATGTAGTAGAAGTTTAGTCTGCATTAAGTGTGTGTTGCATTTGAATGTCTTGAGGGGTTTAATTGAAAACAACAGGACATAGAAGATGTCAATGGGGACAAAAATGGCAAAGCACAAAAGTTGTTAAATGGATAGTTCACCCAAAAATGAAAATTCTGTCATTAATTACTTACCCCCATGTTGTTCGAAACCCGTAAGACCTTTGTTCATCTTTGGAACACAAATAAAGATGAAAATCATCAATTAAGATGACATCTGAGAGTCTGATGTGATGTCCTTACCATGTTTCTGGGCCTTGAACGTGGTAGTACCGTTGCTGTCTATACAAGGTCAAAAAGCTCTTGAATTTCATCAAAACACCTTAATTTGTGTTCCGAAGATGAACAAAGGTCTTACAGGTTTGGGTCGACATAAGTTTGAGTAATTAACAACAGAATGTTCAGTTTTGGGTGAACTATCCTTTTAAACTTTCTGTATGCAAATTTTATTTCCTTTTTTTGTGCCTCAATTTCAGAGTCAAGTGGAGACACTATCACATCTCCTACCTCAGAGACTATGGACGCATATAAAGACCAGGAGGAAAAGACAGCCCGGGGACCGCTACAGGAACATGTGTTTGCCGAATGCTCCAGAGAGAGAATTCTGGGATTGTTGGCAGCCATGTTGCCTGCAAACAAACAGGTAACAACAAAGATTCCAGTTTAATTTGTAATCGTAGGCTTTTGGTTTTAAAAATGACTTGGAAAATGTTTAATTTGTAACCTGCAGTGAAGCCATTTTTGTCTCACATTCACATCCAAGAAACAAAGAAAATGCTAATATAAACATTTAATCCTCTATAGGGCAGCTCGCTGTCTTTGTCCAGCCTGAGTCCCATCCTGCCACTGCTCTTCAGAGTGGTCATCTCGAACGCTGGCTGTCTGAATGAAACATACCACCTGACACTAGGCCTTCTGGGACAGCTTCTGTTAAGGATCTCTCCTGCGGAGGCCGATGCAGCTGTGGCGGAGGCACTGACAGACAAATTTGAGTTACTCGCCCTCGGAGATGGAGCAGCACTTGATGTTCCCGGCTGGAAGACCACTCAATTGCTCTTCAGTCTGGGAGCAGTGTGTCTGGACAGGTAGTGTGATGTAATGTGTAAAATATGGTTAAATATAATGTGTATTAGAGATAACTTAAAGGAGAAGTCCACTTCCAGAACAACAATTAATAATGTACTCGCCCTCTTGTCATCCAAGATGTTCATGTCTTTTTTTCTTCAGTCGTAAAGAAATTATGTTTTTTGAGGAAAACATTTCAGGATTTTTCTTCATATAATGGACTGATATGGTGCCCCAAATTTGAACTTCCAAATACAGTTTAAATGCGGCTTCAAACGATCCCAAATGCTGATGTAAATGATCCCAGCCGAGAAAGAAGGGTCTTATCTAGCGAAACGATCGGTTATTTTCATAAAAAATAAAAAAATGCATATATGTTTTAATGTCAAACACTCGTCTGGTCTTACTCTCCCTAAACTCTGTGTATTCTAGCTTAAGACAGCTAGGGTATGTCGAAAAACTCTGACCGTATTTTCTCCCTCAACTTCAAAAATCATGATTTTGAAGTTGAGGGAGAAAATACGGTCAGTGTTTTTCGACATACCTTAACTGTCTTGAGCTAGAGTACACAGAGTTCAGGGAGAGTAAGACAACACCAGCGTTTGAGATTTTAAAAAGTATTTAAATTGTATTTTTTGAACGAAAATAACCAATCGTTTCGCTAGATGAGAGCCTTCTTCCTTGGCTGGGATCATTTACAACCGCATTTGGGATCGCTTGAAGCCGCATTTAAACTGTATTTTGGAAGTTCAAAATCGGGGCACCATATCAGTCCATTATATGGAGAAAATTCCTGTAATATTTTTTTTCTCAAAAAACACAATTTCTTTACGACTGAAGAAAGAAAGACATGAACATCTTGGATGACAAGGGGGTGAGTACATTATCTGTAAATTTTTGTTGTGGAAGTGGACTTCTCCTTTAAATAATCTTTATTGATTATAGAATGTCATTTACACTACCGTTTAAAAGTTTGGGATATATTGTTTTTACATAAGTTTTTTTTTTTTTTTTTTTTTTTTTTTTTTTTTTAAACATTTTTTAAATATGACAGTTAAGACATTTATAATGTTATTATATTATAAATGTATCATAGCTTCTACAAAAATGTTAAAAAGCACAACTGTTTTGAACTTTGATAATGATGTTACTGGTACACAAAATCATTATGTTAGAAAGATATTTTATTTTATTTTATTTTTTTTGTAGGACCATGTAACACTAAAGGCCAAAATATTAAATTGTACCGTTGGCATCAATAGCCTTGTAGGCAGCATGTCAACTTTAAACTTGTGTACAGTAGTGTATATGAAACATTTTTCTTTGAATACATTTTAATGTGTGAGGGACAATCAAACATTTAGATTGTTAGAAGTTTTTTGTATTTTAATTCATACATTTACAGTTTTTCACAAAACAATGTCCATCACCTGTTTTACAACAGTCGTATCGGTCTGGATTGGGCGTGCTCTGTGGCAGACATCTTGCGAAACCTGAACATTTCTTCTCAGTGGTGTGCTGTTGTGGCATCTTTCACTGATCACTGCATTCAGCAGTTACCACAGCAACTCAAGAGAACCAATCTCTTCACTTTGCTGGTGCTTGTGGGATTCCCTGAGGTATGAACAAAGACTTCACATGTGCATGCTAACACACATAATATAGGCCTGTATGAAGTTACACTCATTTAAAGCCCTAATGACATTTTTAAAAGGGCTGTTTAATGATGAATGCATCTGTTTATATTAGGTGCTGTGCATGGGGACTCAGGCTGTTTTCATCGATAACGCCAACGAACAACATAATGTGATTCTGCTCAAACACTTCACTGAAAAGAACAGGGCTGCTGTGGTGGACGTGAAGACTCGTAAGAGGAGAACAGGTGCGAGACAAGCTGCCAACGGGTTCTTCACACTGCTCACACTCATTCAAATTTTCTTTGCTGTAAAAATAACTACTTTCAAATCACGTGACTGTCAAGGACATTCAAACCCACCTTCATTTGCAAAGGGTGTGTCTGTTTTACTCCCTTGTTGCCCAGTTCTTGGTTTAACACACTGTTGAGTAAACCTTCTGGCTTCTTAGGCTTTAAAGATTACACTGCAAATATTTGATGACCACTGTGTTTTTTTCTCAGTCATATGTTGAAAAAAAATTGTATTGTAAGTGTTTGTTGTGATCCAACTGGTTTTCACATTGTGGTTGTTTTAGTCAACCACCAAAGATATTGTGGGTTATAATGGGTAACACCTTCACAGATATTTCAGTACACAGGATGTTATATAAACATTCAATTGCGATTTCCTAGCCTCAGTTAATGGCTGCTTAGAGAAAACACCCATGGACACTCAATAGCAAAAGAGTACATAATAGGTGTGCATTAATGCAATTCTACTTTCTAAATGTCTACTTTTCCTCTCAGTGAAAGACTACCAGTTGGTCCAGGCACATGAGAGCAGCAGCAGGAATGATGCAGATTCTCATGAGGCACAAGCCGTTTCCCCGACCTCCGCCCACCTGAGCCGCTACATGAAGAACTTCACCTCCATTGTGAGTCACCTGCTGCAGGTCGGGGTGGAGAGCAGCGCCCAAGATGCTGTGGAGGCCACCTGGGTACTTTCTCTGGCTCTTAAAGGACTCTACAGCACTCTCAAGGTAGCAAAAAGTCATAGAAACAAATTACATAATGTAATTACATTGTTTTGTATAATTGTATGTGAATATTTATGAAATATGTATGTGTGTGTGTACATGTGTCTTTTGTTTGTTTTTTACTTCTTTTTGTAACATGTTTTGCTTGAAAAGTATGTTGTGTTAGCTTGTCTTAAAATGAATGCTTAGTTTTGATATTGTATTATCTAATGTAATTACATTTTTATATCTTTAATTATGTTTTTAGTTTCCAAATGTGATCCTAGAACACAAAACCAGTCTTCAGTAGTCTTGTATTTGTAGCAATAGCCAGCAATACATTGTATGGGTCAAAATTATCGATTTTTCTTTTATGCCAAAAATCATTAGGATATTATTTAAAGATCATGTTCCAAGATATTTAGTAAATTTCCTACCATAAATATATCAACTTAATTTTGCATTAGTAATATGCATTGCTAAGAACTTCATTTGGACAACTTTAAAGGTGATTTTCTCAATATTTTGATTTTTTTTGCACCCTCAGATTTCAGATTTTCAAATCTGTTGTATTTCAGCCAAATATTGTTCTATCCTAACAAACCAAACGTCAAAGGAAAGCTTATTTATTCATTAAAATCTTTTAAAAATAGTCTTATAATTGGTTAGTGGTCCAGGGTCACAAATGGGTTTTGGGGACATTGCATAAATATTCACCTTGAACAAGTCATGAGTGTGTTGATTTTTCCTCTGTTTCTTGCAGAAGCATGGGGTGGATCAAGCCCAGGAGGCCATCCAAGGCTCTGGCCTGATGCAGCTCCTGGTCCGTAAGTGCAGCAAGGGCACAGGCTTCAGCAAGATGTGGCTTTTGCGAGACCTAGAGATCCTCTCCATCATGCTTTATTGCTCCAAACGAGAGATTCACTCCATGGCAGAGGATGCAGATACTGAGACAGATGGAGAGAAGGAGAGAGAGAAAGAGCATGACTCTGATCACTCCAGCTGCTGCGCCGATGACGCTGATCCAAACAGACCGGATCCACTGGAAGGATTGGATGAAGAGACAAAGATCTGTTTCCAGGTCAGTTTGTATCGTTTGATTGAGTGTTGTAATTTCTCTTCACCAGTTAGGAACTGGAGAAGGAAAGATGATTCACTGTACTGCAATGTAGGAACAAGTATATAGAGCTCTGTTATTTGTCTTGCTCTTAGATTACTCATGACGCCCTGAATGCACCACTGCACATTTTGAGAGCCATGTATGAGCTCCAGATGAAGAGGACGGATTCTTTCTTCCTTGAGGTGCAGAAGAGGTGGGTTTCACTTCGCATTATAATTTCATTTATATAGTCAAGGTTTTGAATTTATTACTAATAATGTACATGCCCCTTGCAGAATCAGAAATTATGTAAGAAAAAATAAGAGACATCATTTTTTTTTGTTTTGGATTGAGAAAGCTCCATACACAATGTTTGTGTATTCCAAAATGACTGAAATAACAAAAATCCTTTGGTTCTTAAAACCCTATGTTGCTTCATTGTATAACCTGCTTATTATATAAAAAATTATATTACATTTAGTAAAGAAAATCTAACATTTATTAATAATGTAATATAATAATTTAAGAAAATATCATTTAGAGCCCAATAAAATCCATTTAATTTTTTCCAAAATCATTTTTTTCCATTTTAATTTCACTGAATTTCTTCTTTTTTTTTTCTCCTATTTGAATTTTTTAAGACTCTGTTTTAATGGTTAATTAAACACAAAGCTTGTTTAATTTATTGAAATCATGAAACTTACACAACGTAGCAGCAATTTATTAATAGTTTAACAAAAATTACATTTTAAGACCCAATTCAGTTTTATTTTTATCAACATCTGTTTTCCATAAATTCTCTGGTTTCCATTTTAATGGTTTCATTAATTTTGAATAATGAGCATCTCTAATTAATGTATTTGATTAAAAAAATGTATTTATCATTGTATTTATTTATTTATTTATTTATTTTGAAATACTGTGTTGTGTGTTTACATTTTTCTGTTACATAAATTCTGGTTAATAATTTATCTGGAAAATATTCCGTAAAAATAATGTTTTAATAATAATTTCATTATTATTATTAGTAGTAGTAGTAGTACTATCACTACATTAAGTAATATAGTTTCTTTCACTTTTATTTTGACGGGTTGCTGTGAAGACCTTTACATTTGTATATGATATGACAATAGTTTTTTCTCAAAAGAAATGGTAAAATGCTCGTGAAATGAATCTCAGAGCAGTTCTAGAGATTATGTTTGTGTTCATGTACTTCTATATTGAGGCAGCAAAAGCTAAAAACGTTTTAAAGCATCTTAAAATCTTAAAATAGCATCACCAATTTCAGTTGATCCCTTTTTCTATATTCTGTGTAAACTTGTGATCACAAAATAAATAAATCTTCTGCATATCTCAATTGTATAAAATTAATTCAAGGAATTCATCTCGAATAATCCTTTTTTTTTAAAATGTCATATCTCAGGTTTGACGGTGATGCTATAAAAACCGATGAGACTATTCGTACGCTGGCACAGAAGTGGCAGCCATCTAAAAGACCTCGTTCTGAGGAAAGAAGCACCAAGGCTGTAGATACCGATATTATCATTGTGCCCTGTGTGGTAAGACTAAGTTTAAAATAAACACATTAAACACAGTCCATTTTGTGGTCTAAAGTAAATGTTAATTCATTCAGTTGTTTTTCAACCCTCAGTCTAAACCAACCCGGTGTGATCGAGCCACAGAAGAAACAAATGTTGTCACACAGAAACTCATCACCAACACAGAGAGTGACCTCCAGCTGAGTTATGCTAAACAGCGGCGCACCAAAAGCTCAGCTCTGCTGCATAAAGAGCTGGACGCTCGCAGTAACAAAGCAGTGCGACAGTATCTTTTCAAAGTGAATGAGGCCATTGCTATTCTGTACGCGCGTCACGTGTTGGCGACGCTGCTGGCCGACTGGCCCTCTGACACTCCCATCAGAGAGGAAGACCTGGAGTTGAGCGGAGCTTCTCACATGGCCTACATACTAGACATGCTCATGCAACTGGAGGAGAGACCGATGTGGGAGAAGGTGAGAAGGGAAAGGAGTGTACGAATTTGTAGTCAGGATCTAAAGTTAGCACTTTGCATTTTTTATGTGTGATACTGAATTTATATGTACTGTATAATAGTTTAATATGCATGTAAATAAATAAGCAATTAAATTAGATTTTTGGTATGCATATAATTGTTTGTCATACGTTGGATCTCAGATCTTGCAGAAGGTTCTGAGGGGCTGCAGCCAAAGCATGCTGGGTAATCTGTCACTGACAGCATGCCAGTTCATGGAGGAGCCAGGAATGGCCGTGCAGGTCCGCGAATCCAAGCACCCCTATGACAACAACACTAACTTTGAGGTATGAATTGCATTTTCTTTTACTCCAAATCACTGGATCACAGTTGAGATTCCCTGCTCCACTCAGTGTCATTGTTTGCGTCGTCTCAGGATAAGGTGCACATCCCTGGAGCCATCTTCCTGTCTGTGAAGTTCGACTCTCGCTGTCACACGGAAGAAGGATGTGATGAGCTCCTTATGGCCAGCAGTAGTGACTTCCTGCATGACCTGCACACTTTCAGTGGTTCTCACCAGAAATGGACCGACTTTGAGATTCCAGGTGAGAGTTTGAGAAAGTGGCATTTAGGTCAATCTAAAGGGTTCACAAATTTGTAAATGTGACCCTTCACCATAAAACCAGTCATAAGTAGCATGGGTATATTTGTAGCAAAAGCCAACAATATATAGGATGGGTCAAAATTTTTTTTTTTAATGCCAAAAATCATTAGGATATTAAGTAAAAATCACGTTTCATGAAGATATTTTGTAAATTTCCTATTGTAAATGTATCAAAACTTAATTTTTGATTAGTAATATGCATTGCTAAGAACTTCATTTGGACAACTTTCTCAATATTTTCTTAACATTTTTTATTTTTATTTTTATTTTTTTTCCACCCTCAGATTTCAGATTTGAAATAGTTGTATCTTGAACAAATATTGTCTTATTCTTAGGCCTTATTCCCTTATGACTGGTTTTGTGGTCCTGGGTCACATATCTGCTGATGTACATCAATTTTCTACGTTGGGTACAATGATAAGTTACACAATATAAGGGTTGCTTTTTTTCTCTTTCTCCTCTAGGGGACACCCTCTACTACAGGTTTATATCAGATATGAGTAACACAGAATGGGGCTACAAGTTTACTGTGACTGGTGGCCATCGAGGACGCTTCCAGACTGGTATGCAATTTCTGCTCATTTAATTATTCCCTATTGATGTCTTATTTGATGTCTATCACTAATGTCCTTTAGCCACTCTCTGGTTACTGTGTTCAAGAATCATGCCATCTAATGAGCCATAAAACAAATGTCCATCTCATTTATAGACCATCACAGTAGTAGTCATTAATTATCAAGATAATAATCATTTCATGTGAGACTCACATTCCTGCAGTCTTTTAGGGATGTAATGTAACATTGATGTCCCACAAGCTGATTTTCAGTTGTAAGCTTCATTTACACAGCTGTTTGACAATCAGAGGGGGTCTGTGTGCACGGCCGTGTCTCTCAGCGTGTGGGAGCATTAACAGCCACAGAAACTCAACTTCCTGCAGAGTCAATGGCCCTGACGACCCTCCGATCATATCTAACGTGTTTAACATTAATTAAGGCAGTCAGTGGGGTGGACTCTCATGGTTTTGGCAGTGACCTGTGAGCTAACACAAAGCCACTAATCATAAAACCAGACTGTTAAATGATGATTGTATGTCTAAATATGTGTGTATGTCTGGGTATATATGTGGGTATGTATTTTAGCAAATATACACTGCAGTTCAAAAGTTTGGGATCAGTTAGATTTTTAATGTTTTTTAAAGACCTTTTTTTATATGCTCATCAAGGCTGCGTTTATTTGATCAAAAATACAGAAAAAAAATTAATATTGTGAAATATTATTACAATGTAAAATAACATTTTTCTGTTTTAATATACAGTAAAATCTCTTTTATTTCTGAGCTAATTTATTCCAAAGCTGAATTTTTAGCATCATTACGGCGTTATTCAGTGTCAGTTATATCAGTACTGGAAACAGTTTTGCTGCTTAATTTTTTTTTTTTTTTTTTTTTTGGGGAACCTGTGATATTAAAATCTTGGGGTCAGTACATTTTTATTCTTTCTTTTTTTTGAAAGAAATTAATACTTTAGTTCAGCAAGGATGTGTTAAATTGCTAAAAAAAAAAAAAGTGCGCGTCAGTGTTGTTTTAATATCACTGATATATTATTAAAGCATTTGTTAATATTTTAAATTAGTTTTTTGTATCTTCCGTTTTCATTTTAATTTCAGTTTTAGTCATTTTGTTGCTTGGGTTTGTCATTTTGATTAGTTTTTTTTATTAAGTTTTAGAACTAGAGAAATGTTACCTTGGAAATTGGCTGAAATTAAGTTTGTTATTATATTTTATTTTCAATGTTTTTATATTTCAAGTAATTTTTTTTTTTTTTTTTTAAATAAGATTTTATTTGGAGTTAGCGATAACCCTGTTGCGTGTTAGATGACGGCTAAGGTGATCTAAATGCAGAAATAGGCAAAATAAGCATGAATAATTATACATTGACTGATACTGGTAAATTAAAAAAAATAAATAAATAAGACTGATATGGTCCTGATACATTGTGCATCTCTATTGTAAAGTTTCTCCATTACAGAATTCTCATCTATAATCCAGTTGCTCTCATTAGGCTATTAACACACAAGCATTTTATAACATCATTTCACAAGGAAACCAATGGAAAAACACTTAAACACAATCAGTGTGGACGGGCCCTTAGTTTGTAAACTACTGAGAGTACTGTATGATTGATCATGTCTGTCAGTATTGGGTCACGAGTAGCTTTGAACTCTTCTCCCGTGTCTCGTCCACCTTTAATCAAAGAATTAATAGACTTGTGCACCTTCTGTTCTGTTTCTGTTGTTATTACTCTGTAATGGAATATCAAATGGGTTTCTCAGCGCCTCATTTGCGAGGTCTGCCAACTCATTTGCTTTTCCACAGATGAGGCTTATAAAGGTAAACAAGAGAAAGAAAGCAGCCCCACATGTGATTTATATTCTTTGCGCTTTTATATTCTTTTCAGTTTGCAAGTTGGCTAATAAAATCACTTGTGTGTTTGTTAACACGGACAGGTTTTGAGATCCTGAAGCAGATGCTAGCAGACGAGCAGGCACTGACTCACCTCCCGCTGGCTGACATCTGGGAGTGGCAGGTGGGCGTGGCCTGTCGGCAAACAGGAAACCAGCGGCTGAAAGCCATTCACCTGCTGCTGCGGCTCCTGCAGTGTCCGTCTCAATGGTGTGTCCCTTCGTATCTTTCTGATAGGTCTTTTTAAAAGCTTTGACAGTGTTTATTAAACCCAACAAAGGGTAGTCGGTTCATCCTGCGGTGCTTTAAAGCCGCCCTGCTATTCTAAAGGGATGAGGCAGCAACTTCCTTTCAGAACCTGGTTCTGTCAGGTCAGTTGTGCAATCTGTGGACGGCAGGTGCAACGTGGCCCAGTTTAACAAGCCTCGAGTATGCTTATCTTCCTTCCACTCTGCAACTTTTCTTGTTTCTGAGTTTAGAAATCCTTGCAACTCCTAAATCAAGCAACCGCCTTTTTTAAGAACGTGAAGCCACTTGTGTGGCTTATATTAACTTCTGCTCATTCATTTGTGTGTTTTGTATTGGCGAGCATTCAGATTTACACGGCGTTTGCATAACACATCTGACAGTGGCTTTCTGCCTTGATTGTTCCCATGGCAACAAGGTCACATGTCAGAGTGATTTGCATGATTTCCATGGTGTTTGGACACAGTTACATCATCATCAATAGACAGAGAGCTTGTATGAGAGAAATAGACACATGGACCTGTGGTGTCAGATGAGTTGGTGAGGACGAGGAATAACCCATGCAAATGGCCACCTGCTCACCGCAAAGGGAACATTAACCGGGCGAATGAGACAGCCACATAGTTCAAATACAGTTCAAGTAATGATAAAGCCAAGATCATTTAGTCTAATGACCTCATATTTTGATTGTTGTGTGTGTTAACACAGGGATTGTGACCTTACGCTTCTGCGGCCGCTGTGGCAGCTCTTCACTACTATGGAAAGTGGGTTGATTCAGGACCCCACCAGCATCACGGTCCTCCTTCCTCTCCATCGTGCTCTCACTGAGCTCTTTTTCATAGCTGAATCCAAGGCCATGGTGAGTGAGCATAATCATCCTCCTTAAGCATCTCTTTTAAAGGCACAGTATGTAAGACATTTTTATTAAAATATCCAGAAACCACTAGAACAGTTTTATGTATTTTGTTGACTTGTGTACTTACATTGTCCCAAATGTTTCCAAGAATGTTTTAATAAGCAGTTTTAACTAGTGGCTTGTCCCTTGTCATTGCATTGTCATTAAGTGCCAATGAACGTCATACACCTTCGGAAAAACCAAAGACACGGTTTAATAGACAGGTGACGGAACGCACAGAGTAGCATTATAACAGAACTTTTAACACACTCAATGTAACTAGTGTGATAAAACAACACTGCTTTACCCCACATACGCATGACCGGAAGGAGCGGTAGCTGTCGACTGTGGCATAATAAAAGCTCTGCTGCTTTCAGGCCGTGTGTCACACTCATCTCTCATTAGCAAGTGCTCCAGCATCCTTGTTTCGCTTCCACGGCATTCAGCCCAAGCCTGGTTCACTCTACAGCAGGGGTTGGGAACGTTGATCCTCAAGGCCTGGTGTCCCTGCAGAGTTTAGCTCTTTAACCCTAATCAAACACACCTGAACAAGCTAATCAAGGTCTTCAGGATACAGGTTGGTATTTTTATTCTTTTTCAGGGTTGGAGCTAAACTATGCAGGGACACTGGCCCTCCAGAATCAAGGTTCCCCAACCCTGCTCTACAGTGACGTTACTAAAACTTTAATACATTAGCTCATCCATGAACATTTCTGCCTGAGTATTGTCGGAGTATTGCGTCAGCTGTGAGGATGAAGACGACAACTCCCATGAAGCCACACGCAATCACAGTGTCATCAAACTACTCTGTTTTAAATATGCACCCTCTAGCAGCGAAAATTATGTACTGTGCCTTTAAGGACATTAAAGGGGAGGTTCACTTCCAAAATGAAAAATTCCTGATAATTTACTCACCCAAGATGTCATCCAAGATGTTCATGTCTTTCTTTCTTCAACTGCAAAGAAATGAAGTTTTTTTTTTAGGAAATTATTCCAGGATTTTTCTCCATATAATGAACTTCAATGGGAGCCATTGAGTTGAAGGTCCAAATTGCAGTTAAAATGCAGCCTTAAAGGGCTCTACATGATCCCAGCTGAGCAATAAGGGTCTTATCTAGCAAAACGAGCATTTATATACTTTTTTATAAGCATTTTATATACTTTTTTTCAACTGAAGAAAGAAAGACGAACATCTTGGATGACATAGGGGTAAATTATCAGGACATTTTCATTTTGGAAGTGAACTTCTCCTTTAATGAGAAAACAAAGAATAAAGGCACAGGAGATCATTAGGAAGAGCAAATTATTATTATTATTATTTTTTTTTTTTCAAAAACATCTAAATAATTCATTAGTAATAATAATAAATATTAACGTTTTGAATAATGTGTGCACATAAATCTAGGGTCTGAAGACCGAGTTAATACTTTTAGTCAGCAAGGACACGTTAAATTGATCAAAAGTGGCAGTAAAGACTTTTATAATGTTACACAAATTTCTGTTTTAAATAAATATTGCTTTTTTGAACTTTCTATTCATCAAAGAAACCTGAAAAAAGAATTAGATATTAAGAAGATATTAAGCAGCACAACTGTTTTCAACATTGATGATAATAAGAAATGTTTCTTGAGCACCAAATCAGCATATTAGAATGATTTCTGAAGCATCATGTGACACTGATGACTGGAGTAATGGCTGCTAAAAATATAGCTTTTCATCACAGGAATAAATTACATTTTAAGATATATGAAAATAGAAAACCGATATTTTAAGCTGGAATAATATTACTGTTTTTACTGAATTTTTGGTCACATAAATGCAGCTTTGTTGAGCATAAGTGACTTTAAAACATTACCCACGTCAAACTCTTTAACGGCAGTGTAATATTTAATTAATATTTAATTAATTATGTATTTTAACTTCCTCTCTGGACAGTTACGTTTTCATTCATAAGCCATATTTGCATCTCTGCAACAGAGGTGTTAAATTAGTAGTATTTTGTATTCATAGTTTTATTTAGGATGCATAATTTCTCTTGGAAAGTTTAGGGTTATGCATATGCCTGTGTAACAGACGTGATTTGCTGTCTTTCAGACAGCAATGATAAAACAACCAGTCATTTTAGATGCATTTACTTTGGGTAAATTGACAAATGTGTCCCCCTCAAAAATTCTGGATGCCCCATAAAGTTATTTTGGCATTGGCTCTGTCCAGACAGTTGCATCTCTTACTGTGTTTCTCATATCCACTTGCACGGCTGTCTATTGAGTGATTCTACACTCACATTCCAAAATAATACACCCACCTAGAAACTTTACAGGCCTGACATTAGCCTTAAAGGAGAAGTTCACTTATAGAACAAAAATTTACAGATAATTTACTCACCCCCTTGTCATCAAGATGTTCATGTTTTTCTTTCTTCAGTCGTAAAGAAATTATGCTTTTTACGACAAACATTTTAGGATTTTTTTCTCCATATAGTGGATTTCAATGGTGCCCGCTAGTTTGAACTTTGAAAATGCAGTTTAAATGCAGCTTCAAAGGGCTCTAAACAATCCCAGCCAAGAAAGAAGAGTCTTACCTTGCGAAATGATTAATTATTTTGTAAAAAATGTACAATATATATACTTTTTAACCTCAAATGCTCATCTTGTCTAGCTCTGCGTGTACTCTGTGCATTCCGTGTAAATACAGTTAGGGTATGTTGAAAAACTCCCATCTCATTTTCTCATCCAACTTCAAAATCGCCCTACATCGCTGCAGAAGTACTGACCCAGTGTTTACAAAGTGAACGCGCAAGGAGTGTCAAACACCCTTTACAAAAAAGGTAAAACAGCAATGTAGGATGATTTTGAAGTTGGAGGAGAAAATGAGATGGGAGTTTTTCATCATGAACCGGAATACACAGGGTTCACACAGAGCTAGACAAGATGAGCATTTGAAGTATATAAATTGTACTTTTTCAAAATTAACCGATTGTTTCGCTAGTTAAGACCCCTCTTCCTCGTCGGGGATCGTTTAGGGCCCTTTGAAGCTGCATTTAAACTGCATTTTGGAAGTTCAAACTCTGGGCACCATTGAGGCCACTATATGGAGGAAAATCCTGAATTTTTTTCTTCAGAAAACGTAATTTCTTTACGACTGATGAAAGAAGGAATGAACTTCTTGGATGCCAAGGGGTGAGTAAATTATCTGTAAATTTTGTTATGGAAGTGAACTTCTCCTTTAAGGACTTCAGAATGATAAATCATTATGATTCCTAACGCTAGTCCTGTTTACGGATGGAGGATCCTTAGCTTACACAAAGTTTACCTGGATCCTCGAGATAATTCAGATGAATGGGCCTGAGCAAAAATCCAAAATTGCCCAAAATCCATCACTTTATGAAGTTTATGTTTGAATTCATTCAGTGCAGTGTCCACTTAAAGGGATTGTTCACCCAAAAATGAAAATTCTGTCATTAATTACTCATGTTGTTCCAAACCCATATAAACTTCATTCATCTTATTTTTGATGAAATCTGAGAGATTTCTGACCCTGCATAGACAGCAATGCAACTGACACATTCAAGGCCCAGAAATGTATTAAGGACATTGTTATAATAGTCTGGGCCTTGAACATGGTAGCTGTGTTGCTGTCAAAAATTTAAAAATATCTTAATTTGTGAAGGTGAAGGTCTTACGGGTTTGAAACGTCATGAGGGTGACCAATCTTAATTTTTGGGTGAACTCTCCCTTTAAACAACATATGAAAGCCAACATTGAATCTCTTTTGTGTTGTCTTGTGAATGTCCAATTGCCCCATGGAGCATTTGTACACTTTTCCCCTAAAAATATATGGGTCAACAAAAATCAGTCATTTAAAAAACATGTCTTTAAACTGTTGAGCTGTTTTTGCAATGACTTTTAAACAACTGGTTCCATTGTAATTTTTAAGTGGATGTGTGTGGTACGTTTCTCTCAAGTTTACACAAGTGTCATAGCAGAGTAACCAGAGGTGTAGATCTTAACATTTGACAGCCACAAGGCATAAATTTCTTTGGGGGGAAATGTTTCACTTGGAAAGTGTGTTTTGCTGTATTTCTTAAAAAAAAAAAAAAGTCCACTTCATTTGGTATTTCGTTATATAATACTAAGATATGCATGTGTTTGTAAGAGTGGCTTTAGTTTCCAAACACTAATTCTTTGGTAGAGCAAAAGCTAGCAGTAGGGGGCACTAACACACCTTCTTGCATTTAAAGTAGGCCCAAAATATTCTTAAAGATTTCAGAGAAACATACATTATGAACATACGCAGCATGTGATGTGTATATTTTTATAAACAGCTCTGTCGTGTAAAACCTGTTCTATTATTAGTGAATGGCTCTCTTTCTTTGAGCCTGTGAATGTGAGAAAAAAATGTTCATCCTTGAGCCTTAATCCTTTAATAGTCCAGTTGGACACTGATATGAAATGGTTTGTCCGTGCGTTTGATTGAGAAATGTTTAAGTGAGCATTAGTCTCAAGGACTGACAGGCAAATGGATGAAGTGAGTGTTTTTTGAGTGTTGAGTGGTTACACCAATAGATGCTCAACACTGTTTGGCCTCATTATGAAGAGCCTTAATCTCTCCCGCAGCCGCTGCGCTTCTCAGAACTGACCATAAAGATCTCAAACCTCTCAGCCGCCAGATGATCATGACTGATCCATTGTTTATTTTCAGTAAGGCAGCACTAGAAAATGGGATCAGAACACTTACTGATGGGAGATTGTCGGCTCACATTTGCAAGAGTTTCAGCATGTCATTGCTCAGCTCTTGCACCGTTTGTGTCGGAAATGAGACGGAAAGAAGAAAAAAACAGATAAGAAGTTCAGACTCGTTCTGTCTTCCTCTCCTGTAGTGTAGTACGCTCATTTCTGCGGGATGATAAAAGCCCCTCCTTCACAGAGGAAGTGGTTGCAAATGTGTTCTGACACGACAAAAGCTGCAACCTCTCCACAGTCTACAGAAAGTTCTGTCAAGAAGTGTTTTGAGATGTCTAGATGCTGTTCGTTTTGGCAGAAGTCGAGTGCAATCTGACCAGCTTTTGTTAACGTACAGCATTGACGCCACTCCGTTTATAAAACCCCTCCCACTTAAGTCATCAAAACTAAGCTGAATGCATTTTTTTTTTTTTTTTTTAAGTAAAAAGAAAAAAACACTTAAATGTAATGTCATTATTTAATTACGTCACTTTCTCCCATCCCTGCTTAATGAACGGAGAGCAATTTGTAGGTTCTTGCAAAACTGCTAATTATTGAACAGACTCACATTGTAAACACACACACGCGTTTACACGTATACATACACTACCAGTCCAAATTTTTTTGAACGGTAAGATTTTAAAGTTAAAAAAGTCTCTGTCATTTATTCCTGTGATTTCAAAGCTGAATTCACATGATCATTCAGAAATCATTATTATGAAACAGCTAGGTAGTATTTTTTCAGGTTTCTTTGATGAATCGAAAGTTCAGAAGAACAGCATTTATCTGAAAAAGAAATCTTTTGTAACATTTATAAATAAATACATTATACTGACTCAAAAAATTTTAATGGTATAGTGTATAATGTTACAAAATCATATAAGAATGATTTCTGAAGGATCATGTGACACTGAAGACTGGAGTAATGTTGCTGAAAATTTAGCTTTGATCACAGAAATAAATTACATTTTAAAATATATTCAAATAAATAAGTTATTTTAAATTGTCAAAATATTTCAAATTGTACTGTTTTTGCTGGTGAGCAGAAAAAACATTAAAAACCTTACCGTTCAAAAACTTTTGAACAGTTTTTGGGGTACACATAGTGTGTATGAGAGAGAGAAATAACAGTATTGTAAAATAATATTGTAAAATATAGTTACAATTTAAAATAACTGTTTTAAAATTATATTTTAAAATATGTATTTTATTCATTTGATGGCAAAGCTGAATTTTCTGCAGTCATTATTCAAGTCTTCAGTGTCACGTGATCCTTCAGAAATCATTATAATATTTTGAATATGTTATCATGCTTAAACAGTTGTGCTGGTTAATATTTTTGTGCAAACTTTGATGAATGTGAAGTTCAAAACTACAACATTTATTTGAAATAGAAATCTTGTGTAACAAATGTCACTTGACGCTGTTCATAAATTTAATGCATCCTTGCTGATTAAAAGTATTAATTTCTTTAACCAAAAATCTTACTTAGCCCAAACTTTTGAACAATAGTGTATATCATGTAATTTATTCATATGATCTGTTTGTTTGCAGCCTCTTCATTTATAGTAGTGCATTTCAACCAGGCAAAACATACAAACAACGTGTATAAACAAAATTAGGAAGGACAGCAAAATGAAATTTTCCTTTTACGTGTTTTACGACAGTCGTGCATCTTTTGTGCTGTACTTGTTCAGTTTCCCATTTGTTATTAGCATTCGCTTTTCTATCCTAGTGTGCCATCTGGAGTTCACGAACACATTTCAACAGTGTATGGCTCATTCTTGTCAATCTGTGCATGAGTATGCATTAGCCTTGTCAGCCTTGTTGTGTGCTGCTTATATTGTACATACTGATGTCTTTGAGTTTACCTTGATATGAGTTTAACACAACACAATACTTCTTTATAAACGGTGTAGTTATATACTGTAATGCTATGCCTACTTCACCACCATACTCCCTCAAAAAGTTCTCCAGAGGTTGTATAACAGCCTCTGCATAACACAGAAATACTTACTTAGAGACTCTAGACTCCTAGACATGAGCAATGTGAAATACCTGGAACAGTTCAAATACTCCTACCTCAGGAAATTAGATAGCAGAGGCAGGGCTGATTTAGATGGTGTCTGGTTTGATTCAGAGTTATGTCATCAACAGCATGGTGCTGTTCCAAACCCCAGATTAACAGCGCATGTTGAGCTACAGGAGCGCGAGCCAGTCTATGGTGAATAACAGTATAGTCTAACTGGCCTTGAATTGAACTGACCGCTCATCAGATTGCTTTCCTGGCAAGTGCTAGAGAATAAATTCAGCTTTTTTTGCAGCTTGTTTTTTTTTTTTTTTTTTGTACATCATTGACCTCTAAACCGGCTAAAAGTGTAATTCATGTTGTGAGTTGAATACTAAAGCTGTCATGTGTCTTTTCATTTGTCTATCAGGAGCAGGACGTCCTGCAGGAGTACCTTCTCGCTCTCACTACCAATGAACAGCTAGTAGTGCGAACTGCACAGGTAAGACTACCACAGTCCATGCAATGATCACTTTTTTTTTTTCTTTTCTTTTCTTTTCTTTTCTTTTCTTTTCTTTTCTTTTCTTTCTCTTTTCTTCTCTTTTTTTTCTTTTTTCTTTCTTTTTTTTTTCTTCTTTTCTCAGAACTCCACAGTGTTTAAATCAAGGGTGAACAGCTAAGAAGTGCAAGCTCAAATATATAATTACAATAAAAAAAAAAAGCTTAGGTATAATGAAGGAAAAAACGATCATCTGTAAATCAGATTGTCATTTTATTAGATTTTTTATTTTATTATTTTTATATTATTTTAGTTTATTCAATGTTTAGATCAAGGGCAGACATGAAAAACGTGCCATCTTAAATATATAATTACAATACAAAAAAAAGAGGCTCAAGTATAATGGAAAGAAACAATCATCAATGATTCAGATTATTTTATTTTATTTTATTTTATTTTATTTTACCAGTTAGAACCTCAAAATGTTTAAATCAATAAATATATAATTACAATACAAAAAAGCTCAGGTATAATGTAAAGAAACAATCATCAATAATTCAGATTATCATTGAAATTCCTATTTACCAATGGTTTAAATTGACTCAGTAATTGGATCTTTAATAGCTTAGTAAGTAATTTAGTAGTTGAAATTGTTGAGAATGTAAGAATAGAAGTAAATGAAAACATAGACAAAACGTTTTTCCTAGTTCAGACCAAGCTTTTTGAACATATGAATTATTAATGTAATATTATATGAAGTCTGTTTTTATATTATTATTCTATGCAGTCTGAGACGGTATACCATAAACACCACATTTGTAACATTAAAATTAGATAAGTAAAAAGGTAGTATTCTGTAAGGTTTATTTAAATAAACACTGTAAATAAATATGGCTTGTCCATTTAACAAAAAAAAACAACAACTTAACACAGCAAGGCCATTCTGTGGAATTTGATTAATTAACATATTTTATAATAATATTTGCAATATATATCAATAAATAAGTTGACATAAAGGAAGAGAAGGACAGTAGTCAGGGTTGTGCAGTCAAACTTGACATACAGTATAATGACAACAAACTGCCACAGCCATGTTCAAATGAATACACATTATACCAGGAGCCACAAAGGATTCCAGTGGTGTTGGTTCACTGCTTAAAATAAGATGTGGCAGAGCCTAGTGCATTAACTAGTGCCATAAAGCTGCTAATTCACAGGAAGGACAGGAAACCACAACAGTGGAAAGGTGAATGTTTGTCAAATGGACGACTGCATCCAGTGTACCACCATATGCCGATGAGTTATAATGATCCTGTAATGTCTAATGGTGTGTAAAGCTTGTTTTAACAGCAAACCTTGATGACTGACAGTCATTGTACACAATGGATACTTGATGAAAAATTAATGAGAGCGTATTTTATTATTACTATACAATAGCAGTGCCATTTCGTAGCAATCCTTTATCTTGCTTTTCTTGCAGCAACATTCGTTTTAACATTCAAGATTAATGCAAGCAGCTTGGGAAAATAATCTCTAAACTAAAGTGTTTAGAAATAATTGACCTTTGTTCGCATAGACAGATAACAGCATTAGTGACAAAACTGCCCTTGGTGAAATAAATATTTGCGCTTCTCATCACATGACGGCTTTAACCAAATATTATGCTAAAACAGCTGAACATCAGAAAAGGATATTGACACCTGTGTCGATTCTCGCACGAGGCGTACGAGTTCCCATCATCCATATACAGTGCGTGTGTGCGAAAGTGTGTTTGTGTGTGGGCTGTGGGCAACTCTATTGCATTTAGTCATTAACCCCATTATCGTGTTTGGTGTAGTGCAGCCTCATCTCCGGCATAGGGGCGGCTAACGGAGCACGCTGTTTTGTGTAGGACGCGATTAATGCTCTGTATTTATCTTATCCCGAGCACCTTTTTAGCTGGAATAAAAACATGCTCATGACGGCCAAATAAGTGGTTTGATGCTGTTAACAAAATAGCGTTTTGTGCCAAAAAAAGTTTTATTTGAACGTATTTGAAGTGTGATAATTGTGTGTTTGTTGTGTGGGTGTTTTTGCAGAGTTCTGAGGGCCACAGGTGTGTGAAACGGTTTGATAAATCACCCACAATGTTTTGCCTAATGGTTTTTTTTCTCTCTCTCTCTCTCGTTCTGACTTTTTCTGCCATTGTTGCCCCCCTTTTTCTTTCTCCTGTACTTATTCACTTTTCTTTATATCGTTCTCTCCCCTGTTTTATTGCACAGGCACTGAAGAACATCGCAGCCATCAGCCTGGCCATTAATTACCCAAATAAATCCACTAAGCTGCTCAACCTGTCCCCCTGAAAGAGGGATGAAAGAGAGATCGAGATGAGAGAAGGGAAGCTTGCCAGAGGCCCACGGGAACGGCCTTCTGCGCTCGGCGGCTGCGGCAAGAGCGGGCCACATACAGTATCGTCTTCCAGAAAAGCCCACCTGTAAACCCAACCCTTCGCTGTTGAATCATTATAAAGTCTCTTTATAATCGCTATTTCTCATCCTGAGCTCACCTTGTCCATTTTACCTCTTCTTTAATGAGAGTTTAGTGGGCTGTGCCAATTTTGTGTCTCACCCGTAAGCACACGTTTCTCCGTTCCTTCGTTTTCTTTTTCTTTTTCGGAAAAGCCACCGTGGGCAAGACAATCGATCAAAGTGAAAGCAGGTCACCTTTCCCTGCCTCACACACTCTCCCAGGATGCATTGCCTAAAAATACGAAGCTGCCGGCGCAGCCTCATCCTTCAAAGTGGCCCGAGACTACATGTACGACTCACAATATATCGACATCGACCGGAAACCGTGGGGCCTTCTCTCTGTTCACTCTCAGTGGAGCCTGATGAGCTGATGTTTGTTCAGTGCTAGCAGCAACACTCGAAAACCACATGCTTGACGTGCCACGTGAGTCCAGTAGGCGCCGTTTGCCTTAAGAGAGCGGCTCTAAGTGATCTCGCAACTAATTGTGGATCAGTTAACAAAGCTATGCGATGTCCTAGTAAGAGGAATGTCAGCGCTTGTGTCTTACATTGTCATGTCCCAGATTTTAAACTCACTCATAATGCTGCATATACCACAAGGAAATGTAGAGCACTATGTACAGGAATATCACTTTATGTTGTGCTGCATGCAACACTGGACTAAACCATGATGTCCATTACTGTTAGCGACATATCGGTTGGTGTTTTAGAAACGTATTCTGTAATATCGCTGCGGTTGGAAACTGTTCGATTTGACAAAATTGCAGGTTTAGGAAATGGTCTTGAGGTGCAGAACTTGATAATCATAATCTTCATCCATCAAAGTGGTTTGAGACTCAGTAGTATTTGAACTGTGGTGACATGGATACGGTTATGGAAGTATGGGTGTTGCTTTAAAAATATATATTTATTATTATTACAGGGACATTATTTGGTGAATCTTGAGTGGTTTGTTGGCACATTACAGGTAAAGGCTGTTCTTAGTTCTAACCAATGTTTATTTAAATAGTAATTTTATTAATTGTCTTTTTTTTTTGTTTTTGCCCTGTAGCAAAATGTTTCTTTTTTTATGAAATATCATAGAGGTCGTTGAGGTTTTTGGGGTTTTTTTGTTCTTGATAGGGGTATTCAGGTCTGTTTTTATTTCAGTTTGATTTAATTTTAGTGGAAAATGACTAGAGAATGGATGGTTATTTATGCCAAAGAATCATTTTTGTTTGAAAGAGAAGCATCTAGTGCATGAAATGCATATTTATCTTCCGGAAAGAGGGGGGTCTTATTTTGGGGGTGGCTGGCGATTGTGGTGTGGAGTGTTGGACTCCAGTGACAGACACAGATCCTTTACTCCTCAATATTTTTGTTTACATGTGTACTAGCATGGAGCAGCCTCGGTTCGGGTGGGTTTCGAAGTGTCTGCCAGGAGAACTTCCTGTCACTCTAAAGCCTCAGATATTAACAAACAATGTGCCTATGTTTAAAATGAAGCAATCTTAATTTAATCTTCATATCATTGTAAAGGTCCTCTCTTCAGCTATATTTTTAAAGAAAATAATATAGTTTAATTTGGAACGTTTTCTATCTATTTTATTTTTATGAATGTCTTTTTCGTTTCCGAGTTCATGGCTTCAATCGCTTTGAATTTGACATGAATGTATATAGTTGTGAATATGGATAATTACGTAAATAATTGATATGGAAATGATTTTTTTTCATGTCAGCCCCCCACGTTAAAAAAATGTCCGTATAATGTACTATATTGTTGTAAGTTTTCACTTTTGAATTGATTTGCTACGTCACACACACAAAAAGAAAACAACAAAACTGCTTTGGGTTGATTGCTCATTTGTTTTTAATTAAAAAAGCAAGATATGCAAATTCACGTGCCTCAAGGTCTCCCTCTCTTTTACAGAAAGTCATTTAAAAGTCAAAACTTTTCCTTTAGGTTAGATAACACTTCAGTCTTTTGGAAATTGTTGGTGTGATTTGGTGTGAAAGTGACGATTCATTTGTACTTATTTATGATTTATTTTACTTACTTTTGAAGTCATAACATGTTTTAGTTCTTAAGTTTTTGGTCACACATTATATTCAGTGGCCTTAAAGGAGAAGTTCAAAAATTTTAAGATAATTTACTCACCCCCTTGTCATCCAAGATGTTCATGTCTGTCTGTCTTTAGTCATATAGAAATTGTTTCTTGAGGAAAACATTTCAGGAATGTTCTCCATATAGTAGACTTATATGGTTCCAAAATGCAGTTTAAATGCAGCTTCCAAGGGCTTGATATCTCCCAACGGGCACATGCATTTACAGTAACCTTCTGGCAGTCTGGATTTAAAGGTTACAGCAATGAAAGGGTTACACTATAAGATCACGACACACAGATACACACAGTGCTTGAATTTAAAAAAAAAATCTGCATATAAACGCATTTATAATTTCACTGTTAACCCATCCCTTACACTTTAACCCTTCAGTTAAGGTCACCTATTATAAAGTGGGACCAGGCTTTTTTCCCAGTTATGCTAGTTTTTATTTTAGTTAACAAATATGTTTTTATTTCATTTTAGTTAATAGTAATAACACTGCATTGAGCTGACAGAAGAATGTGCTATGTAGAATTAGCTCCAATTTGCTACTGTACTTTGTTCCTGTTTAACCTCTTTAATTATAAAAAAAATCAAAATTGTAAACCCTTTAACCTTTAAACTGAAATCACCAAATTTGCACAAAACTTCCGTTAAGCTTATTTTTTAAGCCAGACTTCTAGCATATTCATATTCCCCAAGGTTTTTGTCTCTTAAAGCTTTTCTCTACTAAATTCCATATGTGACCTGAACCGTAAAACCAGTCATAAGTAACATAGGTATATTTGTAGCAATAGCCAATAATACATTGTATGGGTCAAAATGATCAGGGCCAAAATCATTAGGATAGTAAGTAAAGATCATGTTCCATGAAGGTATTTTGTAAATTTCCTACTGTAAATATATCAACTTCATTTTTTTATTAATTACATGCATTGCCAAGAACTTCATTTGGACAAATTTAAAGGTAATTTTCTCAATATTTTTTTTTTTTGCACCCTCAGATTCCAGATTTTCAAATAGTTGTATCTTGGCCAAATATTGTCAGATCATAACAAACCATACATCAGTGGAAAGCTTATTCATTATATATGATGTAAAAATTACCCTTATCACTGCTTATAAACTTATGACCGCTGTTGAACAAAAGCCATCACATTTCGTGAGGAACTGCTTAGGTATTAAGACATTTTCCTATTATTTCTGATTTGATCTACTTTTATTTTCCCTGTGCTGAAAGGACCCATTCATCTCCAACTACTACGAATGTGGCGTGCTACTTAAAGTAATACTAAATTACACATAATCCAGCTTTTATGAAACTTGACTCTAACTCCAATAAAATGGAACATTTATAAGTCCATTTAAAAACCTCCAGCCAACCCTCCTTTCCCATTCCTATTTAAATATTAACACCATCCTAGTGTCCTGATCCAATTGAGTGCAGACAGCAGAGGTGTCAAGGTGTCTCGTCTATATGTTGTGTTTTGACTTGGCAAACACATGGACCCTCCCTTTAGTACTACAAATAGTCCCTCCTATGTCAGCATTTTCCTCCCTCCTAGAATGTAAACCATCTGCTGTTTTATTATAACAGTTCGCCTAAATATAGTGTCTCGCTTTCAAAGAAACACACATGCACGGCCACACCCTGGTTTTTGAATTAGTTAAACTCATCTTCCTGAGTAAATATGGACAACTTTACCTCATAGTACCACCAGCTTTTCTCTCTGCCTCCCTCTTTCTTTCTCTCCCCATTCACAGAAACACTGAATGACGGATGTGTCATTGATGATGATGATGATGATGATGATGGAGAAGACAGTGATGATTCAGAGGCGCTCTGAGCTGTAACATCCCCCTCATTCCCTGTGAGTCAGCTCTCCTCACACCCCCCACCCACCTTTTCTCCGGCTCCCTGCCTTCCCACGAACTGGACGCCGACAGTAAGAGCCTACAGATGCGACCGCAGAGGGGGGAGATGATGATGATGATGGTGACTGTGATGAAGTCATTCGGTGGGGACGTGAGGCAGTGGGTTTGAAGGAGTATAAATAGCCTGTGAAAACGGGATGGCGCGAAACTCGCTCTTCACACCTACACCTCGGATATGGGAAAAAAGGGTGAAGGGGAAAAGAGAGAGTGAGGGAGAAAGGAGGAAAGTGACAAACGGAGTAACTGATAATCTGCAGATGCGATGTTTTTCAAGAAGGGGTGGGAGGCTTGGATTCAGGCTTCGCTGAAGATGAGTTGGGATTAATGGTGCTTTCACAGCAGATGATTTGTGTTTTGGCTCAGTGTCGTGTTATGCGGGAATAAGGGCTTCCACTGCATGAATGCAGCAGTACGGAATGCCTGTTATGGAATTGAGCTGTTTGGTTTGAAATTAACATTTTCTAGCCAAGTGTTCCCTCTGAAATTTACTAGGGATTTTTAGAATTACAGTTTTCAATTCGAGTAAACATGGTCTGTGTTCAACACCAGTTAATAAGATATATACGCATTTTGTTCAACAACGTGAATTACATGCATACCTCAAACGCACTACAATCTTAAAAATAAATGTTCTTTTTACTCTATGGTTCCATGAAAACCTATAACATCTTTAGAACTTTTTCAATGCAAAAAATAAGAAAAAGTTATTTTAAGAACTGCTCGCTAATGAAATCATGTTCTTGGGGGGGTTTGAGCAGTGGGGCCAATGGGGGGGGGGGGGGTGGCACGGCCCTGTCAAACACCCCCTAGCTTCGCCCCTGTATGACATAACTGCAAAAAAATCACTTGAACTTTTACTTTTAGTTGCTAAACAGTCACTCATACTGGACCACATAACAACTACAACAGTTAATTGATTCGTTGAGCAGTTACGGTAAGTTACAGTAAGTTTTTACAAATGGGAAACTTGGAATTATACAGTAGATGATACCTGACTTGAAGTATTGTATCAGTAAACAAGTCTGTTATAAATGATAATAATAGTTTTAATTTTTGTTTTTATTTTAATTTTCTGTGCTGAATTTCAATAATAGTACTAAGGCAATACATACCAAAGAGCTTCTAGACAACAAACGTAAAGTTAAATGGATAGTTCACCCAAAAATGAAATTTTATCATTAATTACTCACCCTCCTGTTGTACCAAAGACCTTTGTTCATCTTTGGAACACAAACTAAGATATTTTTGATGAAATCTGAGAGCTCTCTGACCCTGCATAGACAGGAATGCAGCTGAAACGCTAAAATAGTCCACGTGACATCAGAGGTTCAACCATAATGTTATGAAGCTACGGGAGTACTTTTTGTGCACAAAGAAAACGACTTTATTCAACAATTTCTTCTCTTTTATGCCAGCCTTCAACACATGCATGTGGTGCTGCTGACCTATGAGCCGGCGTTCTGACGGCGTTCCTGAATGCGCTGCGCCTTGTTTACAAGCACTATTTTCTTGCGGAATTGGCTCAAGATGGCGTCGGTGAGCTTTGGCAACGCGAGTGTGTGCATACTTACTTCCGGTCTTTGTGGTGCTCGCATTTACTATATGAGGAAACTTAGCTAGATAGATATAATTAATGTTTTTCAAAATAAACAGCGAATAGTGTATATCAAAAACAGAGAAAACATCCTCCTTATATTATTGCGTACCTGCGTGGAAATTCATCAAGATACAGTGGGGAGATTGCTTTATTCTTTCTTCTGTTGATTATGCGGCCATGATTATTAATAATCCACGGGGATCTCTTCATTCATGCCCAAACAACTCAGATGTGCAATACTGTACATTTTCGAATGGCCAGTTCAAAAGTATGCACATCACATGTTCAGTGTTTCATCAATGTTTCTTGCATGTATCAAAACAGCCCTCTGGGTTTCCCCCTAGTAAATACAGCGTCGGCCATTTATGTGACTCCACAGACTCCACAAGACACACTGAATCACACCCTTGAGGTATTTGTAGTCCTTATGTAGCAATTTAGCTAGCAACTCTGATGGCAATCTGTCAGATTGGCTGAGAAACAGAATTGAAGATGTAACCCTGAAAACATTCTCAGTCGTCTACATGTAGTTTTACTTTGGTACTGTAGCTGTACTGTTCTTCTGCTGTGGATGTCACTGGCTATCTGCCACTAGCGTTGTACTAGTTCCAGTATAATTAAAGAACTCTGACTCAATGTATAGTAAAGACAACAGGCAGGCAGATACACAAAAACACAAAGTTTTATTTGTATTTACAATATTGCATATTGTAAACAAGAATAAACAATATTGCCATTGGGGTTGTTATATGTGTGATAGTTTCATAGATGAAGTTGTGGACAATGGATGTGACGATTAGATTCTTACTAAACAAACAGGAAGAATTTTATTTTTTGAGATACAAAAGCCTTTGACAAGTTTTCTGACTGTATGCATTTGCAGGGAACGGGCCTGCAGTTGGCTTTTATGGCTATAACGAGGAGGGGAAAGCAGTGGACCAAAAGTTCAATGTTTTGCTAAGATGCAGAGCACTTTTATGTCTTGCTACCATAATCATGAACTGTTGTGTTGCTTTGTATCTCATGATTGTGTCCCATCCAATGCCAGTGGTTTTGAAATGAAATCCTCAGCAAACATACATGGGTGTGATGTTTGATCGTTCATATACTCGTGTATGTAGAGTAACATTATATGTTTGACCAAGGAAGTGTTTTAAATGTGTGCACTTTAGCTATAGATTAACATGTATTTGCAAAGGTTTTTCAGTGTACATGTTCAAAATGATCTTTAAACAGCTTAAACTAAAAACTAGTTGAACTGAAATACTCCTCTTGTTCATTAACTGACAGGATTTCTTTCTTGTTCTTCACATGTTTCAGACTATTCTTGCGGTATGTCTTTTTAATGTCCAGTCACGAAATGAAACTGAGGCGAAGAGCTGTGTGAAATGAATCTCATCGCTGTGAGTGCGCTCTAGAGAAAAGCAATGATCTGCACTCTGACTTCTGTCAAACGCTGCAGGTTTGATTTTCTTGTATGTGAGAAAGAGGCCGAGAGAAAAGGCTTGTTTTGTGTGTTTGGGGAGAGAATATTTGCATTTGTTTTCAATTCTCTCATGTTAAGCTCCATTGCAATGCCTATAGGCAGTGCAGGGCCGGGCTGAGATGATCTGAAGGTGAGCTCCGCTTCGCTAGAATCAGCTGCCCTCAGTGGCTCGTCTCCTGAGACACTCGAGAAGTACACACACACACACACACACACACACACATCCCTCGTGATGAATTGAGAAATCCTTCTGTCAATACACTGCGGCTAACATCAGTTTTTCCTACTTATTTTGCTTTAGGCAAAGATAAAATTGCCATTGTGAATATCTTTCTCTTTAGATGTCTGCATTGCTGCATGAGAGTTTTAGAATTTTTTTCCTGTTTTTCTCTCTGTCTACGGTTTTGTTCAGAATGAAATACGCAGTATTTACTGCATTTATATACACTATTTTAAGTTTGGGGTTGGTAAGAGCAATGTTTTTGAAAGAAAGTCTCTTATGCTCACCAATGCTGCATTTTTTGGATCAATGATATAGTGAAAACAGTAATATTGTGACATTAGTACAATTTAAAATAACTGTTTTCTATTTGAATATATTTTAAAATGTAATACCTGTAATGGCAAAGCTGAAGCAATTACATAATCCTGTAGAAATCACTCATTGCAAATATTTAATTGTCACTTCTGAGCAATTTAATGCGTACTGACTGAAAAGTAAATTCAAAGTAAAATCACTGACCCCATTTTTGAAATTATGAAATGAACATTTGAACAAAAGTGTCATGGTGACTATTTCAGACTGTTGTATGCTTACACTGGACATCAAAATCAGCAAATGGCGTTCAAAAATAATAATTGTTGACTTTGTTTCTTGTTCATTCAGAAATGCATTGTCATATTGAGCATGTTGCATTGAGGGATAAAGCACTCCTTGCAGTTTGTGGTTGTATATTACGTATTTGCCTAGGTAATCTAGGAATTCTATGCATCCAGAGATTTTGCATACTGTGCACAATAGACATATTGAAAAAAATAGTACAAGTAGTATGGCAGTATGCTATTGTGAAGATGGCCTACTTTTAGTAGTGCCTCTGAATATGATGGAGGACTTCATAGCTATTTTACCACCTTTCTTCCATCCTTGGAGTGTTATCTTTACAGCGTTTGTCCTTCAACAGAACATTGCAATGAGGTTACTAGAGCTGCTTGATTCTGCAGTCCTGTACTGTGCAGTATTTTTTTTAAATACTTAGTTTAAATGTACAGTAAAGATAGAGTTAACAGCAACATTTTTATGATATAGTAATTTACTTTAAGAATGAAAAGTTCCTGATAATTTACTCACCCCCATGTCATCCAAGATGTTCATGTCTTTCTTTATTTAGTCAAAAAGAAATTAAGGTTTTTGAGGAAAACATTCCAGGATTTTTCTCCGTATAGTGGACTTCAGTGGTGGCCAGTGAGGGGAAGGTCCAAATTGCAGTTTCAATGCAGCTTCAAAAGGCTCTGCATGATCCCAGCCCAGAAAGAAAGGTCTTATCTGGTGAAACGATCAGTTATTTTTGAAGAAAAATACAAATTTATATACTTTTAAACCACTAATGCTCGTCTCGCTCGTGTGTATTCACACATGTGTGACGTAGTCAGAAGTACCGACCCAGTGAATGTGCAAAGAAAGTCAAACGCCCTTTACAAAAAAAGCAGATTGTTTCGCTAGATAAGACTCTTATTCCTCGGCTGGGATCGTGTAAAGCCCTTTGAAGCTGTATTGAAACTGTAATTTGGACCTTCAACCCATTGGCCACCATTTAAGTCCACTATATGGAGAAAAATCCAGCAATGTTTTCCTCAAAAAACCTAAATTCTCAGCAAGCTCTGATGAGATCCCAACTCTAATTCCAATTTCATATGTGGCACCATCAGAGAATCAAACGCAGCGTTCCACCATAGCAGAAATGACATCACATCAGATCTCACAGACATCTGAGAGCTTCATTACAGGAATGCCCCATCGCAATACTAATGAGACCTACTTCCTGTTTCCCAAGTGTCACTTCTTCAGAGACCTGCCTGCTAATTGGCTTGTTTAAATAACCCACGAGAGCGAGACCCCACTCAGCCTTTTAACCCAGATTTAATGACATCACAGAGGGACATGTCTGATTGCTCTGAGAGACGCAGGAGACTATTTTAGATCTGATTTCTCCTTTAGCATATGTTTGATTCTTAATAAGGGCTTTTGTGTCTAACATGGGAGTCTTGTTGTCATAATCTATTTCATTCCTCTCATTTATCGTCAAGGAAACAAGCCCTGGTCAATAGCAGAAGGTTTTATGACCACAACACAGGTTTCCAGTTAGTCTGTACAGGGTCCATGCTACTAATGAAGAAATCCAAAAGTCTCAAGGCATACAGAGTCGGTTTACTCACCATCTGATGTGTTTTTCACAAATTTTCAGTTCTCTACCTACAAACAAATTCTTGTTTACATGACTATATACAGTGCCTTGCCAAAGTCTTCATACCCCTTCATTTTTTTCACAAATTTGTTGCAGCTTTATGTTTAACTGCTTTAAATATTTTTCCCCACATCAATCTACACTCCATATACCATAAAGACAAAGCACAAAACAGATTTGTAACAACTTTGCAAATTTATTAAAAATAAAACACTGAAACAAGTACATTGCATAAGTATTCACACCCTTAACTCAATAACTATTTTGAAGCACCTTTACAGCCTCAAGTCTTTTTGGGTATGATGCAACCAAGTTTTTCAGATATGCATTTGGCAGTTATCTGCCATTCTTCTCACCTCTTCACCTCTCACACTCTGTCAGTTTGGATGGGGGCTGGCAGACATTTTCAGGTTTCTCCAGAAATGTTTGATTGGGTTCAAGCCCTAACTGAGGCTTGGCCACTCAAGGACATTCACAGAGTTGTCTGTAAGCCACTCTTGCTGTGTGCTTAGGGTCATTGTCCTCTTGGAAGGTGAACCTTCTTCCCATCTGAGGTTCTGAATACTCTGGACTGGGTTTTCATTAAGCCTATCTCTATAGTTTGCTGTGTTGAGCTGTCCTTCTGAGGAGTCCTTCAGTCCCTGCTTCTGAAAAACAGCCTCACAGCTTGAGGCTGCTATCAGCACACTTTACTGTTAAAATGCTACTGTGCAGGCGGTGAGCAGTACCTGGTTTCCTTCATACACGATGCTTAGAATTGAGTTTCATCAGACCAGAGAATCTTGCTTCTCACAATCTGTGCATAGTTGCAAATTTCAAGTTGGTTTTCATGTGTCTTCACTGAGGAGAGGTTTGAGTTTGGCTACACCACCTTAAAGACCGAACTGGTGGAGTGTTGCAGTGATGTTTGTCCTTCTGTAGGTTTCCCCCATCTGCATATATGATTGTGGAGCTCAACTAGAGTGACCATCAGCTTCTTGGTCACCAGTCTAACCAAGGCTATTCTCCATCAGTTCCTCAGTTTGGCCAGGAGGCCAGCTCTAGGAAGACCCCTAGTTGTTCCTAACTTCTTCCATTATGGATAATGGAGGCTACATGCTTCTGTGAACCTTCAATTCAGCAGAATTTTTTTCTGAACTCTTCCCCAGATCTGTGCCTTGATGCAATCCTGTCTCTGAGCTCTACAGGCAGCTCTTTTGACCTCAGGGCTTGGTTTTTGCTCTGATATGTATTTTCAGCTGTTAGACCTTTATTGAGAGGTGTGTGCCTTTGCAGATCATACTCATTCAAATGAATTTGCCACAGGTTAACTCCACGCAAAGCGTAGTAACATCTACAAGTGATATGAATGATTCTGAGCTAAATTTCAAGTGTCCAAGAGAAGGGTATGAATACTTATGCAATGGAATCATTTCAGTTTTTTATTTCTAATAAATTTGTTACAAAGCTGTTTTGTGCTTTGTCATTATGGTGTATGAAGTGTAGATTGAAGTGAAAAAAAAAAAATAATAATAATTTAAAGCATTTTAACACAAGGCTGCAACATAAAATGTAAAAAAAATGAAGGGGTATGAATACTTTCGCAAGGCACTGTATATTAGGGGTGTAACGGTACATGTATTTGCCCCTAACCATCACGGTACGGATGTCACGGTTTGGTTCATGCAGTCAGATGATGAATAGGAAGACAAATATGTGGGGGTTTATATGAATGTATCTCTGAGAGGAACCGACTGTCTTCAAAAAATGTTTTAATGGCATTTTCTTTTCTTCTTGTCTCTGTATAGTATTTAAAAGTGCAGCACTGCATTTTTTACAACGGTAACCAAGGTATAATATAAAACTCTATATAAAACTCTATATTGCTGCTGTTCCACAAGCGCCACCTGCTGTCAGAGTATACATTTTCATTCAGTCTGTCTGCTGTTTGTTTTGTGCAGATGCAAATCAGATGTAGCATAATTTCACAAATCTAAAGTCAGACCATTCTGTTTTTTGTCTGAAATTATACAATTCAAATCAAAAACAACTGCTCATTGCCATCTTGTACAAATGATTACATCTTCTCATTAAAGTGGGTCTGTCAGTAGTCAAAATGTGAGAGGCAAACTGGCATCATTCACTATATACATCCCATCTCCACATAAAATCAAGTGTAGCAGGAGTCGGAGAGGAAGATTCTCTCAGCAGAGGGAGAGAATATGTTGATTAGAGGATGAGAGAACTGGAATAGAGGTTAATGAAAGAGAAAGACCAAGCAAGAAGTCCAGAAACATTTCTTGACCTTTTCTTCTCATCTACCCACAAATGCCTAACCACTCAAGGTAAAACTGTGGGTGGAGACCTTCTCGGAGAGCTCTAGTTGTTCTTTCACCATTACATGTTCCCTCACTTTTCCTCTGATTTGCAGACTCTCTAGTGTGTGTGTTGCGTAATGCCACCTACTTCCATGAACTTAAAACACTTGAGGGCTATACTGCATGAGCTTGATTCATAACCGCATAGAAATTCATATAATACAGAAGGATGAGACGTTGTTTTTTGTTACGGTTTATGAGTTTGTATCTACTATCAATCTTTTTAAAGAATCTTATCCGTTGTTGCTTTTAAGGAGGCTGAGGTGAAGTTCTGCAATTCTTGCTATTATCTCTTCAGTGAGATGTGTATCTCTGTTGACTTCACCCACTCGTTGGTTTACTGTGCCACGATTGCAGTAGAAAGTGCAATTTCTCACTCACCAAGTTGCTCTTAAAGGTATCGTTTACACCCCCCAAAAAAGTCTTTTACCAACCCTAATGACTTTCTTTATGAAGAACATAAAAGGAGATGTTTAGCAGAATGTCCAAGCTGCTCGTTTTCCATACAGTAAAAGTGGATGGAGACCAGTTTAGACATTCTGCAATAAATAAATAAATAGCAAGAAAAAAAGAACCCCTTTTATCATGTGTTTCACAGAAAATATACATTTACGTTTGGAATGACAGGAGGGTGAGTAAATAATTTGATCTTTCTCTGCTTCTCTTACACATTTATGAAATCATTCTGTCATTATGATGCCTCTAGCTGATATCTAGATATGAAACTATAGTGCTCTAACAGTGGTACAAGGTGTCATTTGTAACGCCTGAATGATGGCTCAGTGATACTAAAAGTACACTCATGGTAATGCCTGAAGCAGGAGCTTGATGTGTAATTGTGATGTTCACATGAGATAGTTTTGCAGTGCTGCAGTCTCTGCAGTGGGGCGGTAACCTCAAAACATCAGGACTACAGAAATTCAGGGCTTCAGGACTGCAGTGATATTACTCCAAGCCTAAAACAGACAACATAAATTGGAGCGAAGAGCATTCTGCTTAAATTTTTAAGATTTTTCCTGTGTAAGACTGTTAAACTATCCAATGACTATTATTATTTGTGGAAAATCAGAGTTTTCTGTATTTACTGTGGGGTATCCATTGTGCTGAAAGTCACATGTATATCATAGTTTCAATAGTATTTCATAGTTGATGAACTTTACATATTGGACAGAACTGCAAATAATGATAAATTCTGTTTACACTAAAATAGCATTTTCTTTAGCATGTAAACAGTAGTTAGTAACGATATTGTTAGTAATAGTAGTTAGATAGTTAGATACACATCAACAGTTAGTAGTTTATATGTATATGCATATATGCACATATACATGTGTTACATTTATAACTGCTATTCCCCGCCTCCAGTTCACTCACACATTTGAAACGTCACAAGAGTGCATTGCATCCTGGGAAACAGTATCCCATGCAGTGTCTTAATCCGGGTATTCCATGCATATGGAAGATTTACATACTATTCACAGTATACACATAGTATACTGCAATATAGCAGGAGTTGTATGGTAGTATGCCATTCAGAACACTGCTTCTATACTGATTTCATTGTACTTGAGTTATATTTAGCAGATTCTGGCAAATATAGTAGGTCATCCGGGTATTCCGTGTATACAGAAAATTTGCATACTATGCACAGTATACATACTGGATACTGCAGAAGTAGTAAGAGTAGTATGATAGTATGGCATTTCGAACACTAGTAGAAGTTATTTAGAATTTGCCTACTGATTCCTTATCTGTAAGTAAGGATAATGACACGCACCCACTTGACAAATATGAATGTATCATTTGTGCCATGCACAACACATTTTACTTAAAGGGACAGTTCACCCCAAAATGAAAATCCATTATTTACTTATGCTGCTGTTGTTCGAATCTAATAGACCCTATTCATGTCAGGCGCCTTTTTTTGTTTGTTTGTTTGTTTGTTTTTTTGTTTGTTTCATCAATGTTTCATTAACTAAACATTGGTAACAGTACAATCCACGGAATACAGTGAACTTCTCTGCCTAACAAGATTATGAAGATGAATCTTTCACAATAAGACCAGTAACATACATTAAGAAAGTATATTTTGATTTCTCTTTTAATATTAAAGGGGAAATTGGATGCAAATTTAACTTTTACATCTTAGCAGTCTTAGCAGTGTGTGGACACAGTCACCCTACAATGATAAAAATCCATTCCCTTCTTTTTTTTAATCCCCTAAAAACCTAAACAGTCTAAATTATCAAGCTGTTTTGATTTTCTGAGCAGTATGATGTCATACTGCTCAGGCCCCGCCCAAGGCCGCTGATGGACTTTCCCGTATTAGCATATTTCTGCTCTCAACGAGTTGTAAGTTGTCCGTCATTTTCTGTATGCTCGAGCAGCTGTAGCGATAACGTCTCGTAAACAGTGCAGGTGTTTTGTAGTTGGATGTAAAAGTGAACTTTATTTTCTCCTGACATCAGAGCCACTGAGGACACAGTGGACACAGTTTTGTTTTTGATGGTAATGCGCCACTAAATAAACAAAAAATGGAAGAGAGGCATGGAATGAGCAATAGCTCGTTATCATTTAAAAAGACATGCACCAAAAAGGGTCGCTGTGAACAGAGTTGTTTTTGACAAGGTAAAATGGGTTTGTTTATCAAAACCATTGAGGAATTTTAACCAAAGTATGTTGCAGACATACCCTAAAGAATCATATCAACTTGTAGAAAACTGGCATCCGATGTCCCCTTTAAAGAATCATCTTCTTTGTACTCAGGTAATGTTACTGATAATACATTGTAACACATTAATGCATTTCCCCCCTGATGTTATACTTCCTCTAATTAGAACGTTACGCGGTCCTTGCTCCATCACTGAAAGCTTCAGCCGTGCAGGGAGGACAAAAAAAAAGCAGGGGAGGAGAAAGACAACTGGAGGGCTGCTGGGAGCAATGAGTCTAAACAAATGACAACAAGACTGTATATCAAGAAGAAAGCAATTGTAGGAGGGAGGAAAGGAAAGTGCACAATATAAGGGATGGAAGGGGAGGAGGAGGTAATAAGGGGAGGCAATGGAAGATTTTCAGGATGAGCTTGGTGCATTTCTATTATGGTAACTGGTTTTTACGTGGTGGCCACTGGCCATGACCTTCACTGACTCACGTTGCGGTTTTTTCATCTCACTCAAAGCAGGGAGCATACATTCTCTTGTTGGCCGTGTTGAGAGGTCACCTTCATAAGTGATGAATTCCTTTGGCAGGAGGCCTCATTTTAAGCATAATGCTCTTCAGCCTCTTTGAAACAACTTAACATCATGTCTGTTATTTAAAGGGATACTTCACCCCAAAATCAATTATTTTGTTATTTCAAACTGACCAGCTGGTCCAGCTTGAACATTCTCCTAAATATCTTCTTTTGTGTTCCAAGCAGAATACAGTGTGTAATATATACATACACCTTGCAGAATCTGCAAAATGTTAATTATTTTACCAAAATAAGAGGGATCATACAAAATGCATGTTGTTTTTTATTTAGTACTGACCTAAATAAGATATTTCACATAAAAGATGTTTACAGTCCACAAGAGAAAATAATAGTTAAATATATAAATGACCCTGTTTAAAAGTTTACATACGCTTGATTCTTAATACTGTGTTGTTACCTGAATGATCCACAGCTGTGGTTTTTTGTTTAGTGATAGTTGTTCATGAGTCCCTTGTTTGTCCTGAACAGTTAAACTGCCTGCTGTTCTTCAAAAAAATCCTTTAGGTCCCACAAATTCTTAGTTTTTTCTGCATTTTTGTGTATTTGAACCTTTTCCAGCTGTATGGTTTTGAGATCCATCTTTTCACACTGAGGACAACTGAGGGACTATTACAGAAGGTTCAAATGCTCACTGATGCTGATGGTAAATTTAACTTCTGGGGAACATGTAAATATATTCTGTAGGTTCTGAGGGGCAGTACAAAATGAAAAAATTTTTTAGGTAAAATAAGAAAACTGTACACTTCCTCATTCCGTTCAAAGGTTTACACCCCTGGCTCTTAATGCATTGTTTTTCCTTCTGAAGCATCAGCGAGTGTTTGAACCTTCTGTAGTAGTTGCATACAAGTCCCTCAGTTGTCCTCAGAATCTCAAAATCATACAGCCATTGTTGGAAAGGGTTTATATACACAAATATGCTGAAGAACCAAAGAATTTGTGGGACCTGAAGGATTTTTCTGAAGAACAGCAGGCAGATAATCTGTATAGTACAAATAAGGGACTCATGAACAACTACGACTAAACAAAAAAGCACAGCTGTGGATCATTCAGGTAACAATATAGTATTAAGAATCAAGTGTATGTAAACTTTTGAACAGGGTTATTCTTATAAATACAACTATTATTTTCTCTTGTGGACTATATGTAAACATCTTTTATGTGAAATATCTTATTCAGGTCAGTACTAAATAAAAAATAACATGCATTTTGTATGATCCGTCTTATTTTGGTAAAGTACTTAACATTTTGAAGATTCTGCAAGGTGTATGTAAACTTTTGACTTCAACTGTATATATATATATATATTCCTATATAAATATTCCTTTAATAGCACCAGCTCTTCTCAGCTCATTTCAGATGAAATAAAATTCATTTTTAGATAGGAACTGCCTTTATTTCACAGTGTCCTTTGTGTCTCGCTCCAAAGCACATTCCACTACTACTATATTGGTCTTTCTCTTAGAACTGGCTTCACCTCATGCTCAGAAGAGAGACACAGACTAATTAGCACATGGTTTGCAGCAGTGTTACGGAAGAACAGGGGGTTTGAAACTCTCACGCTGTGTGAGTAGAACCTGACACTGCACACTCCAGAGGAGACGGCTAAAAATGCTGAAACATGACGCTCTGTTGACTTCAGTCTCTATGAACTATTCTGTGGTCTTTGTCTTGCACATAAAGTGCTGACCTTGAAAAATGATGAACAGAACATGATAGTGAAAGGGCTTCATGAAAGTTTAACTCCAGCACCCTTGAATGTGCCAAGGAGCCAGTGGTGCTGTTGTTTTTTGCTTTGTGGGGAACATAAGAGCTCGTACTCAGTGGTTTGATGTGCATGTGTTTTAGGAGGAAAAGAGAACCAAGACCATCTCTATGATCTGTCATGGACAGCTGGCCTCAAAGCAGTAAAGGATCTGTCAAGAACACCTGCACGCTCACAAAGAGAGACGTGTTTAACAAGTTAAATATGCAGCCTTTGTGTCATGCACATGACTGTGACATTGTAAAGGGTAAAAAGGTGTCGCTGACTCCTGCTTTTATTGTTTAGGAGTTAAAAGAAATGTCTGGCTAAGTTAAAAACATTTTACCCTTACTTACAAACTTTGATAAGTTTGTAAAGCTCAGTTGTTACTCAAGGCCAGTGGAGCTCATCTAATGCTCATGACTTGTGAGTGATTTAGCCATTAGCTAGGTTTTTCCAGCTCGCTGCCCTACAGTGTTGGTTAAGTACAGCAGTTCCGCTAAGTGCTAATTATGAAATTGAAGTAATTAGCTGCTATACTGACCTGTTTGTTTGAAACAGTCCGCACTTTGCGTGCACGTGGGCTGTGTGAGGGCGAAATGGACCTTGCTGAAATAAGGTTTAACTGAATCAGGACGATGAGTCATTTTGTAACTTTTACATCTCTGTCCATGAACGGCTTGCTGGAGAGTTCATAATACTTTGACAAGGTATAATTATAACGTGTCTGTAATGGCTCTCTTTTGAAAAATTGCTGCTAAACGTTTGTGTCTTTATGATCCATTAAAAGAAGTGAGGTTATCCCTCATACACCCATTTTTTCCACAGAAATGGTGCTTGCTCTTAGCCAGAACAACACATTTATACATTTGCTTTTATTCAAACTTACAGTGAATTTAAGGTATACATTTTGCCATTATGTGTGTTCTTTAAAGAGACGGTTCACCCAAAAATGAAAATTCTGTCATTAATTACTCACCCTCATGTCGTTCCAAACTGGTAAGACCTTTGTTCATCTTCAGAACACAAATTAAGTTACTTTTGATGAAATCCGGGAGCGTGCTGTCATTATTTTTGTAATCAAGCAATCTGTCGATTATTCAGACGATTAATCGAGTAAACGGATAATTATACTTGTAGCAATAAAAATGGACCTAAGTGAACAATAGCCTTTAAAATGACTTAAAATACATATATAATAGCAGTGATGTAATAATAATTAGTTTAAATAAAATATCAAAAACAAGTAATTATATGGTTTTATTAACCCTTGTATGGTGTTCGTATTTTTGTTACTCAGCCAGTGTTCGTGAGTCTGGTGGACCTGCTGCATTTTGGGGTTTTTAATTCAACACAATTAAAAAATTATGTTAAAATACTCAACAGATGTTTACTTCATCCCAATTACACAATATAAACAGAATGTTTGGCTGATATTTGCCCTTTTCCTTTGTTAGATCACATTTATGAATTAAAGTGCTATAGCCTTGTGTGGGAATGGCAGGGGCAGAAACACACAACTCACACTTATACTCACACTCTCTCAGACGCTCTTTCTCTCACATATTCACACATACACACACATAAACACACATACACATACTAATAGCAGGCCCAGACAATAGGGGGACAGAGTGAAGTTACACAGGACCTAGTTTCCACTCTTTTATTGGCCCCGGGTCCAGTGGACCTGAACATCCTGTGTGTAGCGGGGGTATACAGTGAGCAGTCATTGAAAATTTGTTCTGATATATGTTCTTCAGAGAACATGAGCCAAGGCCAATGGGTATGAGCTAGAAAAAATAATTTTGCGAACTCAGAGTGAAGGTTTAGACTTTTATTTTGAAATCACGTCGAACAGTTAATGCTGTGTTCTCCCGTTTTGGCATAGGGTTATAAATGATTTACCTTACAAATATGATGAAATAGCGCACGTTGCGTTCCCAGATGAATGTTATAATAAACCCAAACTCACAACAATATGCAGAGATGAAGTTTGAGACGCTCCACACATGAAAATAATAAGAGTTTGTGGAGCAGTACTGTGAACGGAACCACTCTGAGATGCACGTATGTAACCTACACGCATGTAAATAATAAAAGCGCATATATTAAACCTGCATCGCATATATTTATTTAATTTAATCGTAGCGTTTGTGAATTCTTAATTCTTGCTTTATTATCATTTTTAAATGGGTTTAATATGTGGAATGCGCCACTTCCTGTATTTTGCAGATTACTGAACACGGGCAACATGCAATGGAGGATTTTTAAAAATCAAATACTCAAATAGAATCAAGGAATTGTTCCAGCCCTAGTTCTGACCCTGCATAGACAGCAACGCAACTGACACATTCAAGGCCCAGAAAGTAAGTAAGGACATCGCTAAAATAGTCTATGTGACATCACTGGTTCAACCGTAATGCTTTGAAGCTACTAGAATACTTTTTGTGCGCAAAGAACACACAAATAACGACTTTGTTCTTACTACCTTTCTGGGCTTTGAATGTATTAGATGCGTTGCTGTCTGTGCATGATCAGAAAGTTCTCAGAGTTCATCAAAAATATCTTAATTTCTGTTTCGAAGGTGAATTAAGGTCTAACAGGTTTGGAACGACAAGAGGGTGATTAATTAATAACAGAACTTTCATTTTTGCGTGAACTATCCCTTTAAGAATTAAACAAGCTGTACTAGTGGAGCTACAGGAGCAGGTGATTGTTTTAAAACTACATTTCCCAGCATGCTTGATAATTCTCATGTTCAAGCTTGTCTCCAACCATTGATCTGTGTGTGGCCTTCTGCTCTCTCCTACTACCAAATAAGCCTATTTGCATGTCTGAGATATTTTGCATTGCAAATTAGCATTATCTCTCTGCCTTCTTCTCAGTTCTGCATGCATCTATCCATCATTTCAAATGTGGTATTCTCTCATTTCTTCCTGGGGTGTCCACAAAAAAAGTCTATTTTGTCTCACACTTGCAACTCAAAATTAGTGGTATCAATCACCCAAACTATGTGCTTTATCTCTGGTCCAGCCTGGCAGTGCCTCATTCTCTCCATCATTCCCTTTCTCATTCTCTCTCCCTCTCTCTCATAATCAGGCCATCGTTTTATTTAAAGCCTCCAACTGCCTTTGTGTTCCACAGGGACGTTTCGGCACAGCTTATCTGATAAAAAGAAAAAGAACAAACATAGCCAGCACAGCATTTTATGCAGTGAAGGAAGGAAAGTTTAACTAAGAAATAGTATGCATCACATTTTGCCCACCAACATGCCATTTCTAAATAAAATAATTGAATATGACTAGAAAAAAAGTTGATTTTTTACATTTGTATATTTACCAGACATTTCTGCAAAAATTTTGATTTGTAGAAACAACAGATAGTCTAATTAAACGCATAACACAAAAGCAATGATGCTTTTTCATGTCTTTTCTTGAACACACAGCATGAACAGTGCAAGGTGTAAAAAGTATGTGAACTCTTGGATTTAATAACTGGCTGACCCTTGTTTGGCAGCAATAACCTCCAGCAAATGTTTCCTGTAATTGCAGATCAGACCTACACAACGGTCAGAAGGACATTTTACAAAACTCTTTGAGTTCAGCAGTATTTTTTGGATGTTTGGTGTGAATCGCTCTCTTGAGGTCACGGGCCACATCAGAAGGTGTAATTTCTTTTGCTGATGTCATTCTGTTGTTGATTACTCCTGTGATTTGGTTTGTTGTCCTGTTGCATCATCCAACTTCTGTTGAATTTCAATTGGCGAACAGATGGGCTAACATTCCTCTGCAAATGTCCTTAAAAAAAAATTGAGAATTAATTTGTCTGCAAGCTATCCAGGCCCAGAGGCACCAAAGCGGTTCCAAACCATGATGGCCACTCCATCCTAGATTACCACTGGGATGAAATTTTGATGTTGTGTTTGCCTGTTTTTCTCCTGTTTTTTTTTTTTTTTCAGTCCACACAATATGTGGCCAGTGGTATAGAACATCCAGGTGCTCTTTTGCAACTTCAGATGTGCATAAAACAGAAAATCCATGGTTTCCTCCCATGATTTCTATTTTAATTTAGTGTTTTATGTATCATAGACACATTAACAGGGATGTTTGCATGTTTCTGATTTTTTTCTACTGTAAGTCTTTAGCTGACACTCTCTGATTCTTCATAATACCACTGAGTATTTTGCATCTGTGCTCTTGCAGTCATCTTTGCAGGACGCCCACTCTTGGGATGAGTAGCAACAGTGCTGAATATTCTCCATTTATAGACAGTTTGTCTTATGGTAAACTGATCAACATTAAAGCTTTAAAGATATTGGTACCATTTTAACCTTTCCAAATGTATGCAAGTCAACATTTCTTTGGTTTAATTTTGAAAGGGATAGTTCACCAAAAAAATATTAATCAATTCTTTGTTCATCTTTGGAACACAAATTAAGATATTTCTGATGAAATCCGAGAGCTTTCTGACCCTGCATAGACAGCAATACAACTACCATGTTCAAAAAAAAAAGATCACAGACGTTGATATTTGGTTCAATTTCAGTTGTGACAAAATACAATGACAATTCAATGTCTAATGTCAATGTTAATTTGATCCAATATCGATCTCAGTTGACAGTGATATTTGTTGTTTTTAGGTTGTGTAAACAGAATACAACATTAGGTCAACGTCAAATTGTCGTCAAACCCCAACCTGATTTTCATTCTCAATGGACGACGGCATGTCCGACGCCAATCTGATGTTATATTATCGTCCTGTGGCAGCTAGAGTGGTAAGGACCTTGATAAAATAGTGACATCAGTGGTTCAACCTTAATTTTATGAAGCTACAAGAATACTTTTTGTGCGCAAAGAAAACAAACAAAAAAAGACTTCTGCAGAACGCCGGCTTCTGCATCACGTGTCATGGTACTATCGTGAAGCTTTTGACATGTCAGGATTATCCCATTTATTTAGATAGGACTTGGTCTTGGATGCCCGAAATAGTTGCCTGGAGGCATTGCAAATATGGCTGCCGAGTGAACCGACTCTCCTTGAAAGGGACTTTGACATTAATTGCAATGTCTTTCATTTTTCAAATACAGTTGAGGTCAAAAGTTTTCATACACCTTGCAGAATCTGCAAGATGTTAATTATTTTACCAAAATAAGAGGGTTAATACAAAATGCATGTTATTTTTTTATTTAGTACTGACCTGAATAAGATATTTAACATAAAAGATGTTTACATATAGTCCACAAGAGAAAGTAATAATTGAATTTATAAAAATGACCCTGTTCAAAAGTTTACATACGCTTGATTCTTAATACTGTGTTGTTACCGGAATGATCCACAGCTGTGTTTTGTTTTTGTTTAGTGATAGTTCATGAGTCCTTTGTTTGTCCTGAACAGTTAAACTGCCCTCTGTTCTTCAAAAAAATCCTTCATATCCCACAAATTCTTTGGTTTTTCTGCATTTTTGTGTATTTGAACCTTCCAACAGTGACTGTTTGATTTTGAGATCCATCTTTCAGGGTAAATGTAACTTATTTTGTCTTCTGGGAAACAAGTGTCTTCTGTAGCTTCTGAAGGGCAGTGCTAAATAAAAAAAAATATGATATTTAAGCAAAATAAGAGAAATGTACACATCTTCATTCTGTTCAAAAGTGTACACCCCTGGCTTTTAATGCATTGTGTTTTCTTTCTGGAGCATTTGAACCTTCTGTAATAGTTGCATATGACAGCCTCAGTTGTCCTCAGTGTGAAAAGATGATCTCAAAATCATACAGTCATTGTTTGAAAGGGTCCAAATACACAAAAATGCTAAAATACCAAAGAATTTGTGGGACATGAAGGATTTTTTTGAAGAACAGAGGGCATTTTAACTGTTCAGGACAAACAAAGGACTCATGAACTATCACTAAACAAAACAAAACAAAACAAAACACAGCTGTGGATCATTCCAGTAACAACACAGTATTAAGAATCAAGCGTATGTAAACTTTTGAACAGGGTTATTTTTATAAATTCAACTATTATTTTCTCTTGCGGACTATATGTAAACATCTTTTATGTGAAATATCTTATGCAGGTCAGTACTAAATAAAAAATAACATGCATTTTGTATGATCCCTCTTATTTAGATTCTGCAAGGTGTAAACTTCTGACCTCAACTGTATTCGCTTATGCAATGTGTAATGTATACTTGGCCAGACAAATGAAAACTGTATCGCGACAAAGCAATAACTCGCTATAGCTTAATTATAACTTGCACTTGTAAATGTTTTTATTGATTTGACTCCAATTATTTTTGGAAAAGCCCTCAGCCTAAAGATCCACATATCTTTTCCACCTTTCAGTGTGAGTGTTCACACTGTGTACTCAATAAAAATTCATTTAACCAGACTATTGTTCGGCTGTTGTTATGACTAAGCGTTCCCTTACTTATTATGTAGACATCTAATGTTTGGATGCTGTGTTTGTAGCAATCATATAAATGATGCAAGCCGCTTTTAGTGTATGCGTTGTACAGTAGGTGGCTCACTCGCAGGCTGACATCGTGACTACTTGTTATCCCATCAGTGGGTTTGACTAAGTGTTGCATGTTAACATTATTATGACTGTAGGCATGTAAGTAGTCAACAGCGCTAATTGTTTGGACATATCCGCTGCCCTTATTTATACATTCGAGGCATCTGAAGGGATTGAGAGGTCAGTGGCTGTGTGTGGGTTTTAATTGCGTTTGCATGTATTTGTGTGTGTGGGAGAGCAGGGTGACTGTGGGCATGTGCTTTGCATGTGTCGAGTGAGTTGTTTGTGTATGAGCTGGTTTGTTTGTGTGTGTGTGAGGTGTAAGATGGAAGAAAGCAGGCTGAGTCACTGGTGCTGCATTGGTAATGGGTGCTGCTTAAGAGAAAGAGAGGGAGGGAAGCCCACCCACTGCCTCAGCAACAAACATGACGAGAAACCAGCTGGGTATGCAAGAGAGGAGAGGGCGTTTGGATGGAGTGACCAAATGAGGCATGAAGATGACGCACTGTTTGATGGCTATTTCAGTGAACAACTGTGATGATGGAGATTGATTGCCCTTATCGCTGAGCTCTGTGTGTGTATGTGTGCATCTGAACTCATCTGAAGTGTAAAAGACCCAAAAATCTTGTCTCTCTCTCTCTTTTTCTCCCCTCCTCTTTCTAGAAAATGAAAAACAGTCAGTAGCACAGCACATTTTGTGAGAAACGCTTCACTTCCCCCTCAGTGCTGAAGGCCATTCATGAACTGTGGTAGCTCTCGGTATGAAATATCATTTTAAGAAGCTCTATTTGCATTAATGTTTGTGCAATGATAATTAACTATGTTTTATTATTAATCTAATTTGTGTTCCAAAAATGAACGAAGGTCTTACGGGTTTGGAATGACATGAGGATGAGGAATTGACGACAGAAGTTTCATTTTTGGGCGAACCATCCCTCTAAACATTTAGAGCGCACAGACAAAACGCTCTGACAAATTGTGTTAACTATCAAGCAGCAGATGACTTATCTTGAGCGACAGCATGCCAATCATTTTGATGACAGGCTTTGGCTCCTGTTTTTTAGAATGACCAGAGTAACAATTGAGATGTTATACACTCTCAGAGTGTAGTAATGGAGTGTTACCTTTTCAAAAGGTACACTTTTGTACCTTTTAGGTACTAATATGTACCTTTAAATTACCAATATGGACCCTTTAAGTACAAAGTCGGTGACAGCTTTTGCACATTATTTTTTCCTGAGAGTGCATGATATCTAATCTGATGACAATTTCTTCTGTGAGTGAATTTTTCAGTCACGACTGACACACTGAAGCTAGGTTTCAGTGGTTTTGATGTTTATCTACACTCTAAAAAATGCTCGGTTAAAAACAACCCAACTTGGGTTATTTGGCAACCCAGTGCTGGGTAAATGTTGGACAGAACACATGCTGGGTTATTTTATCCCAGCTGGTTGGGTTAAATATTTTTACCATGCAACATGCTGGGTTATTTTATTTTAGTCAACTATTGTTTAAAAATTATTATATTGCTGCTTTAAAATGGACTGGAACTTTATAAAAACACAGAATTACTAGAGGCAACAGCAATAATCAAAAGATTTATTATTAAGCAACAACACATGGACAAAATACAAGACAAATTTAATTTATTTGGGTGAATACAGCATAGTCTACAATACTACATACATTTAAACTCGTTTAACATGCATTTTAGACATGAAAATTGTAACATTTAAAAGTAGAATTTTAATTTTAGTGTATTCAAATGTTCTCTGTAATTGTTTTTTACAGAAATAGCACTAATCCTCATGCGCACCATCGCTGAAATCTGAGCTGGTGTAGGGCTGCTGTTCGCTGGGTTAACTGCGAGCTTCAGACTGCGGCCTCGCGTTTCACTCGTAGCTGAAAGATGCCATGACTGACTCCAAAAACTATAAGAACATATTTTAAGATTAAACTCAATAACAAGTAAAACAAATAAAATCCATTTCTCTAATGCAAGGCAAAATGCGTTTCCATCCTGCAAAACAACCACTGCTGATGCAGCTGACTGACTGATCTCGTCCTTATGTTGCGTTGCGTAAAATAATACAATTTACAGCACAGTAAAGACTTTATAAATGAAGTAAAATGTACACAAACCTTTATTTCGCTGAATTGCAAATCAGCGGCGCTGAGAACTACTCTGTCCTGTAGAGGACTCAAAAAGCCAAGTTTTCCCATGGAATTGGGTTACTTTAACAGTTAATAGTTGAATTGAACTTAATAATGTCATATTTAGCCCCTGAAATGCCAATTTACCAGGGGAACCACGACAAAAATACTTGTATTTTATCCCCCAGAGTACAGTTTTTAACGGGGGAACCCCCTTGAAATGCAATTGAGCTAGTTTTGAGTAGCAATTGGGCAGGTTTTGTTGTGAAAACCTGGCAACCCAGCAGCTGGGTTTTTTCTTCAGAGAGAGGCTCAAACCAGCGGTCGGGTATTAAAAAATAACCCAACGTTAAAAATGACCCAGCAATTTAGTTACAGAAAAACTACCCAGCACCTGGGTAAAAAATATTAAAAACAACCCAATAAAATGCCCCAAAAAGTTGAACCCAGCATTTGGGTTAAAAAAATAATCTAGCACCTGGGTAAAAATTAAAAAAATAACCCAATAAAATGACCCAACGGGCTGAACCCAGCATTTGGGTAAAAAAAAAATTACCCAGCATTTTTAGAGTGTAGGAATTAATGTATTTCCATTGTAATTTATATATTTATATACACATATTCTAACTGGGGTAAAAAAAAAACACTTTAAGCAAGACCTTTTTTATGTGCATTTTTAAGTTTTTAAATTTTGTGTCCATCCAACACTTTTTACGTGATACCCCAAACTCCACATAAACATATCTGGATGGAAACCCAGCGGCTACCCGGATGTCCTTTTATATCAATTATAAATTTCACTTTCCTAACAGCTATATCTCTCCACATACGGCTGAGCCTGCAAAACACATAATTAGGCCTATTTCCTTTGAATACCTCCATGTCATGCCGCACTGAGCACCTGCCACTGATGCCAAAAGCTGAACACTGAGAGCAGCACACTGTAAAACAGACAGGGAAAAGGACACCAATTACATGATTCGTAGCACAGAATGGGGGACATAACACGTACTGAAATACCTTTGTCATGTACTTGAAGTTGGTTAGGTTTGTACAGATGAATTACAGTGAATAGTTGTGAGCTGTGATTGGTGTATCAGGAGAAACTTTATCTTTTAAACCAGCCTATTGAATTCAGAGCTGAAGTAAATTGTGTTAACAGTGTTAGCTGTGGGTTTAGTGGCTTGTAAATGCATCTGTTGATGAGGTAATCCTTTGAGCCTTCTCAGATTGTAGTGAATGTTAAAATTCTTGAACTAAGAGCACTGCAGGCTCATGCCTGAATTAAAAATAAAAAGCAACACTAGGTTTCTATAACATACTATAGTTGACTCATATGAACATACTCTGGGTAAAAAAAAAAGTGTAGCTGTTATAATGACTAGAGCAGACTCCTGTCCAAATTTCACAGTAGCGTATGATGACTGAGCTATCTTACATAACTCGATTTTAAATATACAAGTAAACACATTATTGCCCTTCTGTGAGTTTTTTTTTTTTTAATGCACTGTGTTATCACTCAGTCTGTTTTATTTTATTGACTTCATAAAGTCTTATTAATGAATGCAAATCCTGTTTTATGAGACATCTGATAAATCTAGTTGGCTTTTTATGGATATTTCATCCAATTTTATACTGTATTTATATCTGTCCTTGTCTTCCAGTGACTAACTTTATACCATAATCTTAACTTCTTAGAAGTATTTTGACATACTGTAGAAAAACCATGACAATAAGAAATATTAGACAACAATATGTCATCTTCAACTTGGCATACTTTTGCATGCTAAGCTTTGTTTGATTTTCCAACTCAAATCCTATTTGCAGAGGATCACATCCTCTCTGGGAGGAGCTTTTTTCCTTGTAGCTCGAACTAATGTCTGTAGACCTAAAAGTCAGTGGTGACTAGAATTAAATTCAGTAACGCTGTTTTGTTGGTAACATACAGTACATTTATGTGCCGTCTTAGTGCCTTTGTGATAAGGTATGTGTGTATATGTATAGTTGCATCTGTTTTGATGATTCATTATTGACGATTTATTCAGTTGGCTCTATTCATAATCATGCCGCTCACAACTTCAAGAATATATGGGCGCATACCCTTTTACTTATTGAAATTCATCCTTCCTGTACAATAAGTCCCTCTTCTTTATCCACAGTTATTTCCAGTGGGGAACTCTGAGCTTCTGTCTAGTGTCATTACGGAAAGCAAGCCAAACATATCTGCCCTCTTCCATAACTCTACCATGAACCTTAGGTGAACTCATTCATAATTTTAAAATACATTTTAATATTGGCATTGACTGATTGGTGACTCATTCATTCATTCACTGACTTCTGCACAGCCTGCATAAAGATGGCACTTGATGGTGATGACAGGAGAATTGTGTGGCAGTTATAAAGGTTGCATCATCAGTCTGGATAGATCACAGCTCATATCAGCAGAGTGGAAAAATCATTCATCTGTGCCTTCTTCACAGAGAAGATATTTCTGCTGTTTGCCTGTATGTGTGTTCCTCTGAAAGAAGCGATTCAAAGGCATGGTGTGTGACAGAAAAGTTTTCTTCACTTCCTGTTGATAAGGTGCGGAGGGCTGTTTATTTGACATTTCCTCTCTGTAGCATTTATAACATATGCCGCCAGACTACAGATAAATGAAGGGAGCAGTCTGGGCCTTCTGCCTTCACATTCCTAATTCTGTTAATAATGGGAATTAGATGGAGTACAGCTAGTATTTCTTCCCTTTAAGGCATTTCGTTCTAGTTTGTGAGTTCCATCTTTGGTAAACCACTGATCTCATTTGATTTTGTTCTCATGGTCATAATGGAAACAACCAAAATAAGGCAAAATGATATTAATCTAAGATCAGTTCCAACAGTCATCTCATCCTTCCAGGAACATGTCATTTAAATTTGAAATGATGATTACTACAGTGTTATGTTAAAATTATGTAAGTCATATTTGATGCATTAATATGAAACATCTTAATATGAAATACCAGTGATATAATCAAAACTACCAGAAAATGTACTTAAGGGATTCAGTTGCTCATTTTATGAAGACACTATAGCACATCTTACATTCTGAAATTGCGTCATGTTTCGTTTTATCAATCTCTCATCCCAGTGCAGGCATCAATCAGATACCATTTTTTTTAAAGGTCAGTCGGGCAAGAAAATGACGCATCCCAGAAGACCAGATCAGCGGCTGGACAGAGTTCACTTCCGCCCAAAATGCTCCTTATCTAATGCTCTAGATCTCTAATTCTAAACCACTCTCTATTCTTAGTCTTTTGGGTCTGGAGTTTTGTTGTCATTACTCTGCATCCTGGGAAAAAAGTGACAATGTGTAGAAATTTTGGGAAGGATCAAATATCTGTGCGACTGTTCAAAAGTTTTGGGTCAGTGAAATGTATTATTTTTTAAAATCATTTTTTCATTCAGCAGTATTAATATATATATATATATATATTTTTTTTAATTCAATAAAAAAATTACACTACCGGTCAAAAGTTTTTGAACAGCAAAATTTTTAATGTTTTCAAAGAAGTCTCTTCTGCTCACCAAGCTTGCATTTATGTGATCCAAAGTTCAGCAAAAACAGTACAATTTTGAAATATTTTTACTATTTAAAATAACTTTTTTTCTATTTGAATATATTTTAAAATGTATTTTATTCCTGTGATCAAAGCTAAATTTTCAGCATCATACATTCCTTCAGAAATCATTCTAATATGCTGATTTGCTGTTCAAGAAACATTTATTATTATTATTATTATTAAGTTGGCTTGAGAAAGCCAACTTACTGATATGCTATTTAAACTTAATATTATTATTATTCTTCTTACTAAAACTGTTAACTCTAACTCCTCCTAGGGCTTTAACTCTACAAACTCCAAACTCAGCCCAGATCTTCAGACTGATCTGACTGGGTGTGCTATATCTTTTCTAACTGATCGGACTTACGGTTTTCCTAAAAATGACGTTTAAAACTCGGAAAAATCCCATAGACTTACATTGACGGAATGTTCAAATGAGCCAAGACTATTCAAACTGTTAAAACTCCCAGAATCCTTTGAGACTCAATCGAACTTCCCTTCTATGTACTGTATTTCTAATCTATCTATCTATCTATCTGTCTATATATCTATCTATCTATCTATCTATCTATCTATCTATCTATCTATCTATCTATCACTAGCCAAGACTAGCTAGTCATGCTAGAAACATGCTAGCAACATGCTAGTAACTTGTTAATCATGCTAACAATGTTAATCATTCTTGAAACATGCTAACAGCATGCTAGTCATGCTAAAAACATGCTAGCAACATGCTAATCATGTTAACAACATACTAATAACTTCCTAATCATGCTAATAACATGCTAATCATGCTAGCAACATGCTAGTAACTGGCTAATCATGCTAGTAACATGTTAACGGCATGCTAATCATGTTAAAATCATGCTAGCAACACGTTAATAACTAGCTAATCATGCTAATAACATGCTAATCATGCTTAAAATATCCTAGCAACATGCTAGTAATGTGCTAATCATGCTAGTAACGTGCTAATCATGCTAGTAACTTGCTAATGACATGCTAATCATGTTAAAATCATGCTAGCAACATGGTAGTAGCTGGCTAATCATGCTAGTAACAAGCTAATGACATGCTAATCATGTTAAAATCATGTTAGCAACATGCTAATAATTTGCTAATTATGCTAATAACATGTTAATCATGCTAGAAACATGTTAGCAACATGCTAATCATGTTAAAATCGTTCTAACAACATGCATTATCAGCTGACTTTTTCCATCCATCCATCTCTGACAGACTGTATCGCCTTCAAAACATTCAAACTCTAACCTATTAAAACTACTTTAAACTTAAAACTATTTCAGATTGAAAACCATTAAACTTGAAACGTTTTAAAACTTTTAAAACTTTTTAAACCCTTTAAACTTTTTCAAACTTTTCAAAACTTTCTGGTCCGGCTTTCTCAAGCCAACTTAAAGTTTGTCTTGACAAACTTTTTTTTATCTAGTTAATATTTAAAACAGTCAAGTATATTTTTTTCATGATTCTTTGATAAATAGAAAGATCCAAAGATCAGCATTTATCTGAAATAAAAAAGCTTTTGTAACATTATACACTATACCATTCAAAACCACTGTATTTTTTTATAATTTAATTTTCTATTTATTTCTTTTTCAGATAAATGCTCTTCTTATGGACTTATTCAGCAAAGAAATGTGAAGAATTATATGCAGCTGTTTTCAACATAATAATACATCTTTTTGTAGCAGCAAATCAGAATATTAGAATGATTTTGCAGGATCATGTGACTGGAGTAATGATGCTAAAAATTCAGCTTTGAAATCAGTTAATGTAAGTAGTAAAAATATTTTAAACTTTTACTGTTTTTGCTGTACTTTGAATAAAATAAATGCAGGCTTGATGAGCAGAAGAGACTTCTTTGAAAAATCTTACTGTTCAGAAACTTTTGACTGGTAGTGTATATAACAGTTTCTAAAAAAATATTTAGCAGAACAACTGTTTTCAGCACTAATAATAAGAAATGTTTATTTGCGCACTAAATCAGCACATTAATTTCTTGGTGAGAACTATGTGAGAAACATAAGATCTTACGGAGGGAACCACAGAGGCCTGATTCATGACACCAACCCCAGACTGTAAAATATTAGTGTATATGTGCTATGGGAAATACATACTTTTTTAAACCGAATGGACTGTTTTATTCAGTGGGATGGAAACACTCTTTACACATGACCCAATATTTAATCCTTGTCACCAAGACAGCCGCAAGACAGAGTTCATACCTCTTTAGTTGTTAGCTGGATGTTTAGTTTGGACTGTGCAGATGATTCTGCTGTACCATGAGAGTAGAGAGAGGCGAAGTTCTTTTCAGTGTGGTGTACAAGTACAGCATTACCTTAAACACAGAGAAAGACAAATTCAATTTCAGTCTGAATGGAGGAAAAAAAAGAGGAATAGAGTGAAAAATACCCAACAATGCCCTCCAAATTGACACATTGATGTATCTTATTTGCTCCTGCCCTTCGGGACATGTTGTGTCTATATCAAATGATTCTCTTCTAGTCAAAGCTGCACAGCAGATACAGCGTTTGTTATAACAAAGAATATTTATGATGCACAGTTAATGTTTTGGAGAGTTCAGCTTTTACAAAAGAACAGCTGAATGGTGGAAAACATATTTTAAACCTGCCATACAGATTTTCCACATAGAGGGAGAAAGTAAGAGATAGTAGAGATAGTAATATCATAGCTTTGTGGTTTACTTTAAAAATGAAATCCATAAACAGATCGTTTTTTATTGTGTAAAAACAACAGTTTACAACAACACTGAGAGTTTTTAATATATAGTCTCATGTTGTCGGAGAAAAGAAAGTCATGTTTGGAAATGCTGTGTGAGTAAATGATGCGTGGGTTTTTATTTTTGGCTGAACTATCCCTTGAAAGCTGAAAAACACTTTTCTCAGTCAGCTTACAGTGAATAAGTGCTGTACACAATGTGCTCCTATCTGACTGATTTATAAATAGATGAGCTGCATCATTAAAGGGGTCATATGTTGAACAACTAATATTTCCTTGATCTTGGGAGATAAAAGAGATGTTTTATGAAAACATACAGCACTGTGACTTTCAGAACTCAAAACTTCCTCCGCAATGGAAAAAGATCATTCATTTCATTTTAATAATATATGAGCACCCACATTTACAAGTCAACAATGCCTATAAAGCGTTCAGAATAGACGCATTTCCTTGACGGATTAGGCAATATTATAAAAGATCTACCTTTTGGAGAGAAACATTTCAGCTTTGGACTGTTTTTTGAACCTGTCATAATGTTTCACATTTTGTATGTAAAAAATGATTCATCTCAAATACACAGCATGGCCGGTTAAGTTAGAGAGAGATAGAGTGGAAAATGGTCATAAAATCGAAATAATAACTGGTTTTGGTCCAAAAAAAAAAACAAAAAAAAGTTGTTAACGTTGTAAGCGGACCTCAGGGAAAGAAAGTAAATGGAAAAAACTATAACATGATGCCTTTAAAGACCTGTTTCTTCTGTGGTTACAAGGGAAGAGGGAAATAAATAACAAAAAACAGCATTGTGACCTGGATGTAATAAAATCGATATAATATCGTAATGCCAGACTCCTCCCGAGTGGTTACTATGCTGATAGTAAGAGAGAAAAAAGACATTCACTGAAGCAGCTGTCGGTTCCTTATTACAAATGATATGACTGAAGAAACACGTAACCCAGAGGAAAAAAAGAGAGAGAATGTGGAAATGGAAAAAGGATAAAGGACATGAGTGACAAAAGAGTACATCAAATTTAAAACAGAAAAGGATTAGAGGCATTTAAGAGGAAACGCAGTGATCCTTGAACCGAACAAGCTGGCAACAAGTTGACAGGTGTGTATACTCTGCTCAAAAGCCAGAGTGTGATACACTAATCACTTGGACATGATCTCTCCTTTGGGTACTTCATCAAGGGGGAACTTGAAGATCAGTCACCCATGTGAGCGTGCTCTGCTCATAGGGCAGGTAATCAAAGGGAGGTAGAGTGTAATTAGAGAGTCAGATCTGTTTCCTATAAGTCCCAGTCTCTGGAGCTCTGACAGATGACTTCTGCATTGGACTATAAGGCTCAAGATTTTCAGTCACAAAAAATTAGGTCTGATTAGATACCTAAAGGGCTTAATAATATAGTCATTCATTTTACTAAGTTTGTTTTTTCAAAATTCTTGAGCTTTAAAATAAAAATAAATTCATATTTCATGAGTCAGGAAAATTATGACTGTCCATGAGCACATTGCTCTGTTTTATTTCTGTCTGCTATGTGCCGTGTTTCTTTTGGTATTCTTTTGTTTTAGTCCCACAAAAAATCCTTGGCTTCATGAGAAATGCTTTAGACATGAAAATTATTATAAGGGCATCTTTAAAAAAGTTCACTTCCAAAACAAAAATTTACAGATTGCTCAGTTTACAGTTTACTCAACCCCTTGTCATTCAAGATGTTCATGTCTTTCTTTCTTTAGTCATACAAAAATTTTTTTTTGAGGAAAACATTTAAGGATTTTTCTCCGTATAATGGACTTCTATGGTGCCCCCAAGTTTGAACTTGCAAAATGCAGTTTAAATGCAGCTTCAAAGGGCTCTAAATGATGCCGGCCAAGGAAGAAGGTTCTTATCTAGCGAAACGATCGGTTATTTTCTGAAAAAAAATTAATTTATATACTTTTTAGCCTCAAACGCTCGGCTTGTCTAGCTCTGTGTGAACTCTGTGTATTCCAGTTCATGACAGTTAGGGTATGTCGAAAAACTCCCAACTCCTACAGCGCTGTTTTACCTTTTTGTGTAAAGGGTGTTTGATCTTCTTTGCATGTTCACTTTTTAAACACTGGGTCAGTACTTCTGCAGTGATGTAGGACGATTTTGAAATTGGAGGAGAAAATGAGATGGGAGTTTTTCGACATACCCTAACTGTCTTGAACCAGAATACACAGAGTTCACACAGTGCTAGACAAGACGAGCATTTGAGGTTAAAAAGTATAGAAATTGTCTTTTTTTTTTTTAAATAACCGATCGTTTTGCTAGATAAGACCCTTCTTCTTTGGTTTAGAGGCCTTTGAAGCTGCATTTAAACTGCATTTTGGAAGTTCAAACTCAGGGGCATCATACACGTCCACTATATGGAGAGAAATCCTGAAATGTTTTCTTCAAAAAACATAATTTTTTTTAAGACTGAAGAAAGAAAGACATGAACACCTTGGATAACAAGGGGATGAGCGCATTATCTGTAAATCTTTGTTCTGGAAGTGAACAACTCCTTTAACCTTTAAATAAAGCACTTTTGTTCAACCTTATAATGCTTATTTGTTGTATTTTTACTTTTGACTAATTAGATAAATGATTTTAAAGTTTGACTTTTATATGACATTTGTTAACCTCATTAACTTGTCCACTAAGCAAGGTGATACACAGCAAGGCTTCTTGAAGGTGAGTGGTATGTTTAATAGAGATATTTATCTGTGTAGTACCAGCCAATTTAAAGGGCACTTGTTATGCAAAATCCACTTTTACATGGTGTTTGGACATAAATGTGTGTTGGCAGTGTGTGAACACAACCACCCTACATTGATAAAAATCCACCCGCTCCTTAATTTTTAATTTCCGTTAAACCAAACCAGTCTCATTAGGCTTTGCATTTTGATTCTCTAAGCAGTGTGACATCACTTTGTTTAGGCCCCGCCCACGGCCGCTGACTGGCAGTCCTGCATTGCCGTAGTTTCTACCCTCAGCCAGTTGTGTTTGGTTGTACACTGTCCTCTATTTTCTCCGTGCTCGAGCAGCTGTAACGTCAACAATATCTCGTAAGCAATCCCGGTGTTCTTTGTTCCTGAACATAAGATGTGATTTTCTCCCAACATCTGAGCCACTGATGACGTAGTGGATTACTTTTTTTTTTGAAGGTAATGTGCCTCAAACTCCACCTGAATATGTTTATGTCTGCACAAATCATTTCACTCCAGACTGCTTTGTGAATGTCATGTTTTTCCAGTGCTTAGCTAACATTTTAATCCTATTTCTGTCAGGACCACTATTGTCAAAATGATAGGCACTTAGCATACAGTTTGGTTTGGAAGTATGGTTCTGTTCTGGGCAAAAATTCCCTGCCCATCCATGCAGCATGTCATGAATGAGCATGGAGAGCAGCAATAATAACCCCCCAGGGTAAACAGAACAGAACAAAGCAGATATCATTAATGTACTTAATGATATTTAAGTGTAACACATTATTCGGATAAAAGGAGTCTAATTCGATGAAGAATATCAGAAGCCAAGTCCTGACTGTGGCGAAAGGAGGAGCTGGGGATGGAGGAGGGTGTTTTGCTCCTGAGCAAGCAAAAAGCTGCTGAATAATACTGAATAGTACTTACATAGGAATGCTGCGATAGGTGTTGTATTCCTGTAGGTAGATGTGATCAGCTGATCCCATCTTGACTCACGTGACCTGCCAGAACTAACGCTGTACGCTTAATTTGTCTGCATATGTTATCAAAGTATTTGAATTAATCAGCGCTGTGCTGTTTTACCACCTCTAAGGTTAATTTCTGTGTGAAACGGCATTGATATGTACTTACTGGTATGTATTTGTGACTAGCGAAAAAGTTCCCACATGTACATTTTCATCATGAGATCAGGTAGGTTTATTGCTGAAGTTATGCAAAGCAGAAACTTCTTCTGAAGATGGGGCAGGAATATGCACCTCATTTGCATTTAAAGTGATATGCACCAAAACAGCTCTTTGTTGAACACACCACAAAAATGACATTTTCTAGATGTTATAATAAATAAATGATCAGAGGGGTACATTCTGGGGACACCCAAGACCAATATTACATCTTGTAAAAAGTGGCTCTTTAAAAAACAATTGAGACTTACAGTTATTCAGTGCTGTATTTAAGTTTAATTCATTTTAGTTGGTCAGTTAGTGTGCTGCATTTTTTTGCTTCCTTCCTCTGCCTCTCTGCCTGTTTCTAAAAGGCCCTTCTTTCCCTTTCTTCTTGGGCAGTGCAGTGTGCCTTTGTTTACACCAAAAAAAAAAAAAAAAAACACACTGGCCAGCTTAAGCAGCTTTGGCTTTGTAAATCAAGACCAACCTGCTCTCAAAATCAATATCTACCTAAGCCTTTTCTTTACCTCTGGGCCGTTCTGTCAGTAGGAGCCGAGCTATCAATGACACCAGCTCCAATTCAATCTCTTTCTCTGCATTTCTCATTCACACATTCTCTTTGCATCCCTGATTTTGCCTGGCCTAACTCTTTTATTTTCTCTCGGCCACCCTTTTTCCACTTCATCTGTGTCTCTTTCAATTTGGTTTATTCCTTCTCACCCTCTCTTTTTTCTTTTACTGAGTCTGACTGTCTATTCCTTCTCTCCCTCTGTCTGTTCTAGTTCCCAATGCACACAACAGTGTTTTTTTTGTTTGTGTATTTACCTTTAGCATAAAAATAGACTGCAGTACAATGAATGGACAGGTTGAACTACAGCAGCTTAGCATAACAGCATTGATAAAAAAAATAAATAAATAAAGAGCAAGAGCAAGTTAAATAAGAGCAAGTTAGTTTAGACTTGTGCATACTAATTAAGACTTTAATAGAGCAGAAAACAGAGCTGTACAAGCTATGTTTTGTGTGTTGTTGCTTATTGACAACCCAAAATGCCTTGGAAAACAAACCCACCACAACCATGAAGAAATAACAAGAAATGACCAGTTGAATCAACAATTTGCTTAAAAAGATCACAGACCTTGGCTGGGAATGACTGAAGGCATTTCTAAGACAGACCTTTTTGATAAACAGGAAAGTACAAGAGTCTGGAACTGTTTAAAGTTGGCATGAAATGTAAATTGTCTTTTCTTCCTTATTGTCACAGAGTACTAAATCCAAGTGAAATGGCCAAATGCATAATTTTACACTACCAGTCAAAAGTTACGATTTTTAATGTTTTTCTTTTTTTTTTTTTTTAAATAAGTCTCTTCTGCTCATCAAGCCTGCATTTATTTGATCCAAAGTACAGCAAAAACAGTAACATTTTGAAATATTTTTACTATTTAAAATAGCTGTTTTCTATTTGAATATATTTTAATATTCCTGTGATTTCAAAGCTGAATTTGTAGCATCATTACTCCAGTCACATGACGCTTGAGAACCATTTGCATTTATTATTATTATTATTATTATTATTATTATTATGTTGAAAACAGCTGAGTAGAATTTGTTAAAGTTGTTTTTAAATATTTATGATGATGATAATAATAATAATAATAATAATAATAATAATAATAATAGGAAAAAGTAATATAATGTTTCTTGAACAGCAAATCAGCATATTAGAATGACTTCTGAAGGATCATATGACACTGAAGACTGGAGTAATGATGCTGAAAAATTAGCTTTGATCAGAAATAAATCACTTTTAAAAATATATTTTCAAATGGAAAAGTTATTTTAAATAGTAAAAGTATTTCAAAATTGTACTTTTTTTTCTGTACTTTGGATCAAATAAATGCAGGCTTGATGAGCAGAAAGACTTCTTTAACAAACATTAAAAATCTTACTGTTCAATAACTTTTGACTGGTAGTGTAGCTGCTTCTCAAACATGTAAAAATGTAGGGCGGGACTTGATTTCGTCTACCTGAAACTGATTGGATCGCTGTCATTTGATAAGTTACATTTACAGGTTGCTGGAGGGAAGAAATTATTGCCCTGAAATAGTCAGATAATCTATAAACATGACATTATTTCACACAAAAAGTACAGATGGGATCAACCAATACAAATCATCATGTTCTGGAGTACACTCACTGGTTGCTCATTGTTTTTCCTCCACGAGGATAATTACTTTGATTCAGAGTAACACTCTAGGTGCTGCATGCATGCTTCCCCCTGCACGGTGCTACATACCTCATGATGCGAGTAATTAACGTTGATTTAATTTACATCTCTAGATTTGTTTGGTGCTGAGTTTATCATGATGTTCTTCTAATGTTTAATGGAGGCCAATGGTGGCCAGTGTTTCTCATGTTTTAGTGCATTATGAAATAACAACACATTTCAGTAATGCTTACCCACACAATACATCACCCTTTCCTCTTTTGCTCTTGCTGTGTTGGAAATACCTTACATCACTCTGTGGTTTATATTTGCATTGAACATTAGTGCAGCTGACAGTCCATATTACAATGCTTCATGTCTGACAAACCCTTCATAGAGTGATTGGTTTAACTCTGTGATCACGACTGTGATATGTTACAAATGTTGGAAGTAGAAATGGAACTACTGAAAATTACAGTAAACTAAAAAATCAGCAGCCTTCTGACATTTGGACGATACACACTTTTGATACATTGAATGTTCATTCATTTTGAATGTAAATATTCATAATTTTCTCTACACATGCTAAAAAATGCTGGGTTATTTTTTTTTTAAACCCAAATCCTGGGGTTCAGCCTTTGAGTATTTTATTGGGTTATTTTTAATACTTTTACCCAAGTGCTGGGTTATTTTTTAACCCAAATGCTGAGTTCAACTTGTTGGGACATTGTATTTGGTTATTTTTAATGTTTTTTACTCAGGTGCTGGGTAGTTTTCAATGCTGGGTTATTTTTTTTCTACCCAACCACTGGGTTAAGCCTGTCTCCGACAAAACAACCCAGCTGCTGAGTTATAGTCGTCAGAGCATGGGCTTTTTGAGTCCTCTACAGGAGAGAGCAGTTCTCAGCGCCACCGATTTGGTGCACTTTTTCAGCGAAATAAAGGTTTGTTTACATTTTATTTAATTTATAAAGTCTTTACTGTGAAACATAAGGACGAGATGCATCAGCAGTGGTTGTTTCGCAGGATGGAAATGCCTTTTGCCTTGCATAAAACACATGGATTTTAATTGTTACTGTACTGAGTTTATTTAGTTTGATATTGAAATATGTTCTCTAATGTCAGTACTGTTTGTTTATGGGCAGGTTTCGGAGTCAATCATGGCATCTTTCAGCTACAAGGCCACGGTCTGAAGTTCGCAGTTACCCCGCAGTTACGATTACAGAGAATGGATGAATACACTCAAATTAAAATGCTACTTTTAAATGTTACAATTTTAAATGCTTGTTAAATGAGTTTAAATGTATTTAATATTTGTAAACGATGCTGTATGCACTCAAATAAATTCAATTTGTCTTGTATTTTGTCCATGTGTTTTTGCTTAATAATATATGTTCATCTTTTGATTATTGCTGTTGACTCTCAAAATTCTGTGTTTGTTTTTATAAGTTCCAGTCCATTTAAAACCAGCAATATAATAATTTTTAAACAATATTTGACTTAAATAAAATAGATTTAACCCAGCCAGCTGGGTCAAAATAACCCAGCATGTGTTCTGTCCAATATTTACCTAGCGCTGGGTTGCCAGATAATCCAAGTTGGGTTGTTTTTAACCCAGCATTTAGAGTGCAGGAACCACTTGCATTGGATTGAAATGAATAAGATTATAATAAGATGAGGGCACATGTTATGTTTAGTGATGTCACTTGAATAGGCCACCTGGCTGACTGGCATTATAACAGTCAACAACTTTCACTGCATAGTAATTGGTTCATTAGACCGTTTGATTCTATTAGGCGGTGACTGATAGATGAAGATTGGCAAAGCACTAAGATGTGATTCTTTTGTGCAAGTATACAATGGAGCAAGAAAAAACATTATTTCAAATTTCTTATTTGAACACAAACCACACTTGAAAATGTTTGAAAAAGTCAGGCAATGTCAAAATATATATATATTTTTTTATTCCCAGTCAAAAAGATTCTGTGGTTTTGTGATCTGACTGGCTTAAATGGATATTAGATTTGAGTGGATCACGTATAATCGTTACTCTGCAATTCAGACAAACCTCTTTTTCTTCCTCCTCCCCTTTTCCCTCTCTCATCTGTTATTCCCGTCAGGCAGACTGGCAGACGGCGCATTGGCATCCCCTGGTACCATCCTGTGAAATGACTACTGCATCACAGATGTAATGTGCTTGGAGTCTGTGTGTGTAACAGAAAGAAAGGAAGGAAGATGAAGTACATTGTATTTGATTGGGATGGAGTGTAGGGGATGCTAGCACAGGCACAGTTTCTCTCTCTCTCTCTCTCTCTCTCTCTCTCTCATTCTGTCTTTCTTTCTCTGTGTCAGGTGCAGCTGCTGCAGTCTGGGGATTAGTCTCACTCCAGATCTCCTTGAGTCAAAGTCAATGAAGGTACCGCAGTACCGTGCCTGTAGCAGATATCACAGCGCCTCGCTCCCATCACGACACAGCTGAGAATTAAAATGATGTCTGTTTTTTATTTTACAACTACATTTTGGCATTATTACAAATCTTTAGTATCGATGGCAAATTAGTGGATTCCTTTCTTTACACACGAAATGAGAAAAGAGAGAGACGAGAGCATACCTTTCGAAACAACAACATGTCTACAATGGTATACAAAAAAGAAAATTAAACCTATTTAGGAACTGATTTCCATAATGCAAAGTGATGGTGAGAGCAGCCAGGCTTGAAGGCAAATGCAGCTGGGAGGCTCAAAAACACGAGTGGAAAATTTGGTGTCTGAAACTGTAACTAGCACAGACATCCATTGTATGCCAGTGTGGTAAAAGAGTCAGGGAAAAGGGGGAAGGATTTCCTTTCCGTAAGGACTTTGGCATTCAGGGGTCTCCCTTCTATTTTTTTTCTCTCCTTTAGAGGGAGGGTGGCTTGGGTTTGATGTCCAATATAAAAAAGTCACACTGATTTTATGTGGTGAAATTGTGTGGCCAATAAATTTGCAGTCAGTGTGTATAGTGATGAGACTGGGATGTCTTTCTTCATCACAAATGTTATATATACATATGACTTCTGCAGGTTCATGCTGAGTCACCTTAGATGGGAAGCCTGAAAGAGATGCATCACACCCGATGCTAAACCTGTATTGGAAATGGGAAGTGGCAAATGATGCGAATGATGTCCTATTAACATTCCTTCCATCAAGGCAATCTGATCCATCAATTTACATTAGCGTGCTGCCTTAAGCCACTGGCTTAACCCAAGGAGACCTCTAGCTGACTCTATGTGGAGTCAGGAAGGGAGTCAATATCTAAATTGATCAGTAGTCTGAATACTGATCATCAGTGCTGCGGTGATGAAATAAAGTAGGATGTTTTCAAGTTCAGTTTATGAAGTGTAACTTCTAAGAACATCATTATTGAGCACAGGGCTGTTCACCTTTGCTTCTGAAAATAATGATGAAGGTTATGTTTTTTTCAGCGGTGAAAGCTGGTCCTAGATCAGCACACAAGACTTTGGTCTAAACAGAGCTCCTGTACTTGAGTGGAAGCTGATTATGACCTGGATAGGTGGAAAGAGACCTGGGCCATTTTTAGATAAATATAGTCCTCAAAAGCACATTGTGTTCTAGAGGCGATGGGTTTAAAGTAGGGTATCCACAGTATTCTCTGTTAAGACAGCATTACTATAACTTTAGGACGGAGCTACATGCAGATTCATATTTCTATTGTTTTTTTGATGCAAGGTGTATGTCATTTTATAGTTTAGAATTTAAGTTGAGAATTGAAAACTGTTACAAACACAAATACATGATACAACTGAGTAATAGACATATCATACAAATTATTTATATTTAAAGTTTAATGGTATTTATTTCTTTGAATTTACTAATGTTATAAAGTCTTTTATTATGACAACTCTCAGAAGATTTTAGCATGTTAATGGATATGATAATGTTAATGTAGTTGGTCTTGGCGGAATAGATCTGTTACACTGCTGTTGGTTATTGCTGTTGTAGATTATTGCTGCTCCTGCAAAGCAAGTATAGGAACTTGCTACTGCCAGTACATACTGTGAGTATTTAACACATACTGCTGCTGCACAAGTAGCATATATACTGTAATAACCCACAGCAGATCAATACAGGTGGAGCTGGGGAAGGTGGAGGGTTTTATAGGAATGATATCTATTGATAAAATGCTCTAGTAAATGCTAACCAGCCATTTAAATGTAGAGCAAATGTTAGCTCATTAACTGCGTATGCAACATGAACCAATCAGCTTGTGCCAAGTAATTTAACACTGTAAATATTATTAGTCTGCATGTACGACCCATCAGCTTGTGCCATCTAGAGTTTCATGACAGAATTTGGCATTAATAAAAAAAATAAATATTTGACCTTATTTGTGACCCTGGACCACAAAACCAGTCATAAGGGTCAGTTTTTTGAAACTGAGATTTATACATTGTCTGAAAGCTGAATAAACTTTCCATTGATGGATGGTTTGTTAGGATAGGATAATATTTGGCCAAGATACAACTCTTTGAAAATCTGGAATCTGAGTATGCAAAAAAATCCAAATATTGAGAAAATTATTTGGAGAAAGTTATCCAAATAAAGTTCTTAACACTGCATATTACTAATCAAAAGTTTTGATATATTTTACGGTGGGAAATTTACTAAATATCTTCATGGAACATGATATTTACTTAATATCCTAATAATTTTTATCATTAAAAAAATTCAATAATTTTGAACCATACAATGTATTTTTGGCTATTGCTGCAATTATACCCGTGCTACTTATGACTGATTTTGTGGTCTAGGGTCACATTTTTATTACTTATTTTTATTCATTTATTTTTTCATTTGTACCCTATCCTGTAGCTGGTCAAAAGAGTTTTTTGGTCCTGTGCCGACTGCCTACACAATTTCAAAATGACTAACCCCTAAGTCAGTGGTGCTTAACCAGGGGGCGGTGGCACAAATTTTCAAGGCGGCCTCAAAATGACATAAAATGATTTTAAAAAGATAAAACAAGCATTAAAATAAACTAAAACAACAGAAAATGTGATATTTCTTATTTAAGTTCACCCTCAAAATGTAATTATTTTAATTATATAATTAGTTACTTATTTTAATGTACGAACATTACTAATTTATGTATGTTAAAATAAAAAGAGAGCAGTTTGAGAAAGGTTTGAGAGCCACTGCCTTAACCTGAACTTTATCCTTTGTCACATTAGTATCACATGCTTGTAAATAGGACTACTCTCTGTCACAATCCATGATATTTCTGAATTCAGAACTGAATCCATGAAGTCGATTTGTGACACGGACGCACTGCGGTTCGACCCAAAAGTGCAATGTAAAAAGTGGACCAGCGAGGACAGGGGGAGGTTGGTGGAACTGAACTCGGGCTCAGACGAAGCAATCAAACCAAGTGTGAAAACAGTCTGAGAGGTGAAAAGCCAGGCCAGATGGGGATGCCAGTTTCATTTGTGATGCCAGCTTTGACCTAACCATTACCTAATTTTCCCAAAGATCTCCTATCACTTTTGCAGGCAAGGATGATGTAACCTATAAAGTTTCTTGTTTTAACACGAGTTTAGCAGTGTATATTTTCTATATATAGGCTTTGCACAGGGACAGATGAGAAACTATGAGCCAGGAAAGAACTGGAGCACCTTGTTCTAAATCCATCTCCCCCTCTGTGGAGTACACTGTTTTTCTTGTGAGGCAGCTCTCGGTGCTTTATGATGATTTACAAGTGCATTATTTGATATTAGTTGCGATTCAGACAAAAAGCATGAAAGGTTGTATAATAACTAAACTAAATGGCTAAACTGTTTATCCTACAAGATACTGATCAATGCATTCACGATGCAAAAGCAAAAGCAGTTTGTAAATGCCAAAGGCTTCTCCACTATTGTAACGGCCAGTTAATGGTTAATATCTTCCAGATATATTAATCAGATTCAGAGGCAATCTTGACACAAGTTTGAGCTGCGAGCCTGTGACGGTTTGACAAGCTCACAGATGACGCGCTCGGAGTCACTCGAGTCGACAGCTTCCTTCATCCACGACAAACTGCTCACCGCTTCATTCTCCTCCTGACGCGGAAATTAGGTTGGCGCAGTTCTCTATTACGGCGGTTTTTCGTTTTCATACACACACACTCCGCGAACGTGAGCACCCTTTCTCTCCTCTCAGGTAACGCGAGCCAATAGGCGCTCGCGTACAGTGCTCAAACACCCGAGCTCACGGAAAAAGAGGCGGGAACCTCGCGCACCTTCAGACGACGCGGAGCGCGTGCGCGCGCATTCACATCGCTCGAGCTCACTCACTCACACAGAGCAGCCAGCAGCAGCTTCACGGGCTCAAACCGGCGGCTTGCAGAAGGGGCAGGTGGACGTCTGCGCAGACTACCACCTCCGCTTGGCGGTCTGAAAGCACCTCGGTGGAAATTTGGCCACTTCTCCCAGCCCGTCCGTGATCTCGGTGTCATTTGTCACAAATACATGCCGTTCAAGTGCTCGTAGTAAACAGTTCCTCGAGATGGAAAACGCCCACACTAAATCTGCATCTGAAGTTTTAGCAAACTTCGGTGTGAACGAAAACACTGGACTCACGCTGGAACAAGTGAAAAACAATTTAGAAAGATATGGACCGAACGGTGAGTAAGCTCTCATGTATTTACCTGGCTGTTTCTAAGTGTTTACTACTAGTGCCGGTGGAGTTGAGCATAGGAAGAACATGCGCTCCCTAGAGCGGAAGAAAGTTATTCTTTATAACTGGCTGCCTTGTAGGCTTTTATCTCTAAAGCTTAAGAAATAGGAGTTTCCAGCTTGATAAGGTCCACAGTTGCTGATGAGATCTCTGAAATGATGGATTATGATGCAGCCTCTAAGTTTTGGACTTTTACTGAGCATGTACTGTATGATGCTTTGTTAAAAGCTTTGCTTTGTCTGACTATAAGAACAAATGTCTTATTTCTTCATGTCAGATAGTTTGGTAGGCTAATTTATAATCATGAAGTCATATCTCCTCAGCCTTGCTCTTATTTTATGACATGGGACATTATGACCAACGAGACCGGCATTTTCCATTCACCCTCTTTTATGACCCTTAGTTTGAATTCAGGCAAATCCAAAGTGATTTGCGCTCTGTAATGTACCTGGCCGTGAGCCTCAGAGTGGAAAACCTTCTGTCGAGGTGGCTTGCAGGACTGAGATGCCGAGTGTCCACGTCCTGCAGGATTTCAGACTCCCCTCATTATGAGCCACCGGTTCATTGAGCCGCACAAGTTTTTGGCTCAAAGGCATTTGCAGGGAATAGCCTTCCCTTTGAATGGGAAATATTGTTTGGAGAGATAAAGAGTTAGATAATGTACCGGCGACCAGCATTATAGAACTTGAGAAACCAGTTTTCTACTTCCTTAGTGAAACAAAATGTTCACGTAGAAACAGTGCGCGTCGGGTTACGCTGCCCTACTACTGTTTGTGTCAGAGAGCACTTAAAAAGAGCTATTTTTTTGATTGCGCAAAACCGTACTGTACTACAGTGTTCTGTTGTATTTTATTAAAGAATGTGAGTTGCTCTTAACAATCTATACATTTCTATGTTGTTATAAAAATATTAGAATCTGTTTTTTAAACCTTTTTATTTTTTCTGTCATTTGAAGTGACACTACATCTTCATTCGTTCGCTTCACAGCTGTGCATCGCATGATTTATTCTGGAGGGTCCAGTAATTGAGAGTGTTATATAATGACATAAACAAGCACGAAAGTGTGTTTGTCCCATATGTCACGGTTTTGATACCCAGGCTACCCAGGCACTTGGCTTCTTCCTATCAAAGTTTTCCTGATGTGTAATCTTACGCTTGAAAGCAGTGATCCTGAACACTTTCCGGTTCAGATGAAATACATTTTGTGCCAAAGTTTTTAAAAAAGCAGTTTAGCTTGTCGTTGCTTATCGTATCAATCTCCACTATTTGCACTTTGACGCATGACACATTTGCCACTCTTAACACTTTTGTTCATACAGTAACTGCATGCTTGATATTCAAATTAGCACAGTGGCACTTCCAAATTAACATAGGGAAGATATCGTATCACCTATTATTTATTACAGAATGAGCTAGTGTCAGTGTCTGACAACCCATCAGCGGCTAATGAAGAATCCCCAATGTGTCTGATCTCTCTGTAGACTCTACTGCTGCATAAGCACAACGTCCCGTGACTTTCCACTTTGGTCGCTTAAAGCGACAAACTTGTTAACTCATTACGTACGCACTCAGCAATACTCAACCTTAGCTGGGCTTTCTTTGTCATATAGGACTGTTGAAAAAGGTTTGAAAAAGGTTCCTCTTTAAGATGGACAAAGATTAGCTATAAATTGATCCCGAAGAAGCTTCCTCTAGCCATGCAATCGTGCAAGATACAGTAAACAGAAGAGTGGTTAGAGATGTTTTGTAACATGATTTGGTTAAGACATCATTGCAGCCCTGAGGCCAACGTTTACTTAATGGAAAAAGCGACATCTTGGTGTAGATGATGTCTCTCTCGCTTTGAGCTGTCAACTTCCTGTTTGATATGTAGCTAAATGCCGCAGGGAATACCCTTCCGTTTTTGACCTTATTGCATGCATTGCTGTGAATCAGTCAGTTTGTATTTTTGTGAATGTATATCTGGCTTCGAAATGCATTCAGAAATGCATTTATTAATCCAAGCTCTGTTATCTCAATTTGACGTTAAGCTTCAAAGTGACATGTTTGTCTGAACAGTGATGCCTTTTGACGTTTGTTTCACTTTAAGTAATTAACTCATTTGCCTGTGTTCTGTGATGCACTTTTTAAATTTGTCTCACCCCCTTGTTTATATGCATTTTGTGTATGTAACAGAGTGCTTTTGTCCAAAGCCTCTGTGTTTGTTTTGTGTGCGTGTGTGGGTGGGAAATGCTCCAAACCCTTTTGAGATTATTCTGACACGCTGGCACATTATTAATGCAGGCGGACAGGAGGTTTTGTTTACCATTAAGCAATTAATCATTATTGTATATTAGCACCCACATGTTTTTTTTGCTCCCCCCCAGAGATAATTCTGACATAGACTTTTGCATGTGCATCCAACATCAGAATCCTTTAGAAAACATACCCCATTCCTCTTTTTCTGTTCTTTGGGAAATCCCTTATAAAGTTACAGAATGCTTTAATAAATATAGCAGCATTCCTTGTAATGATATATGACTAGAACATCCTACAGACTTCGGTGTAACATACCAGTAACAGTATAAACAGTTTTGCAGTTGAACTTTGCACTGTACATCTTTTAACTTCCTTAAAAGGAGTGTTACGGATAGTTCACCCATAACCCACTTTTTTCTGTAAAACATAGAAGAAGATATTTTGAGAAATGATTTGTTCATACAATGGAAGTCAGTGGTAACGTTACCAGCATTCTTCAAAAAAAGCCTCTTTTATATTCTGCTAAAGAAACAAAGTCATACAAGAATGATATGAGGGTGAGTAACTGCTGACAGAATTAAAATTTTTAGGGGACTATTCCTTTAAAATAAGTTTCTAATAAATACTAAACTAGTTAGTTTTCTTCTTAAGACCTATTCACAACAATGCAACAATTTCTGTATATTTGCTTGATTCATTTGAATTAAAAATAATGTTTCCTGTACCCAATTTACACTGTTGATCAAAATTAATTTCTTGACTTTGTCCATTTTACTTATTTTTTTAAACAGGTCTTTAGAGTCATCTTTATACCGTAAAGGAATCTTTGTCATCACTCACGTTTACTCACCCTCTTGTCATTTTAACCCTGTATTAAAGGTAGGGTAGGCAGTTCAGAGAGGCTAGCAATAGCAAGCTGGCTTTGAAAGCATAAGATCCCACCCTCCCTGCAGATCAGTCTCCAAAGCCACACCTCCTCCAAAACACATGAAAGCGCATAGGCAGACCAGAAGCTAACCAGCGACAAGACTAGAGACAGCGTTGGTGTAGATTTAAATGCAACGCATGTCTCATTTACCGATGAGAAAACATCATAATGCCTTCCATTCTCACCAACCAAATCACCTGTCCTGCTTTTAACTTTTTTCTTCAGTGAAACACAAAATGAGATGTCAGGTAGAGATCGTGCAGCACTTTTTACCTACAGTGAAAGTTGTTAATTGTAATTCAGTTTAAAATCATTTTGAAGCTGCAGTCTGTAACTTTTTTTGGGTGTTCAAAATGTACAAAATTTATATAAAAATCAAGGACATCTTGAATCCACTTTCCAAACCATGTTTTTGGCATATCACTATGGTACACCTATAATATGTTTTTTATATTCTAATTATTTTCGACTGGCTCTAGTAGGTACCACTGTGGAGTAGCCCAGTACTTGCGTGACTTGTCATAGACATAAAGAGAGAGAAGTAGCTCCCTGCTACAATGTTCTTCTGCAAGACGCATGTAGTTCTGTTCATTTACTGCTAGAGTGCCAAAAGTTACAGACTGCAGCTTGAAAAATGACGTAATTTTGTAAAAAGTGTCATGAAAATAGTCAAGTAAATAAAATGTTAAATTTAAGAGTCAAGTAAAATTCCAAGTCAAGTCAAATGTGTGTGCTTTTTATGTTTCAAATCAGGTTTACAGAAAGTCAAGCTATTATGTAACATAGAGCTGTTTTAGGGCTGGGCAATATGATGATATATAACAATAGCATAAATGATCCTCTGAATTTAGAGCTAGCTATATTGTTTGCATTTTGTGTAACAGATATATCAGTGTCACGAATACATGTCTGAATGTTTGAATAGAATTCAAGATGCAATAAAACAGAAGTAGTGTCTAAAAGTCTGATTTAAAGCATTTAAAAAAAAAAGATTTTTAAATTGAAAAAAATATGTATAACATTTATTTACAAAATGGATTTAGAATAGGTTAAATATTTCACTTAGTGCTGTGCAATGCTTAATCACAATTATTAATTAATAATATATTTGTGTGTACTGTATATAAATACACTGGATATATTTAAGAAAAATATGTTATGTTTACTATTAAATGTTTAATGTTAAATATTTATATCTAATATTATTTATATCAGTGAACATTTATACATGTAAATGCATGTATATATTTAAATATACAGTAGTCAGCATTTGAAGTGGATCAAAAAAAGTTAATCAACGTTGTCCTAAGACAAGAACCGTATTCAATATATATATATATTGTATGTGTTTGTATTTATACATACCTAATAAATATATATATATATATATATATATATATATATATATATATATAATGTATATATATGTATATATATATAGTAAAAACAAAAACTTTTATTTTGTATGCGATTAATCACGATTAATCATTGCACAGCACTTTTGTTTTAGTTTTGTTTTGCATGAGAGTAAGTGGTTCTCAAAAAGTATGTAACAAATGGAGATAAATAATAGTGTTTGTTGTCAGTTACCTAAGTCACGTTGAGCACTTTTGCTTGCCATTTAAAATCACCATCCACTTTCACTGTAAGGAAAAGGGGCGTCTGAATGTTTCCTTTTGTATTTAACTGAAAAATAAAAATAACTGTGTTAAAATGAGTAAATTATGACAGGAAATGTGTAGATATGTAGGTCAAAGAACTGTGACTGCATAGTGAGCCTCTCTTCAGTATTTTTTGTGATGTCACAAATAGAGTCTCAAAATGAGGGAACCCATCTTCATTAACAAACATAAATGCCAGTCTGTTTAACACTAAGTAGAGCGCACAGTCAGCACAGAAGATACTATACTGCTCGCTTTTGGGTTGTGCTGAATTGAGGTCATCTCTAGCGTGTATTTCACCTGTGTGCTGAAAGAGGCCAATGGTTACATGCTGTTGTAACTGTGGTGGTTTGAACCCTCTGGGGTTAAAGTTGTTGTCTGTTAGATGGGTATGTACTTCCCACAGAGTTATTGTGGTAGGGAGTAAAAAGGTCCACATTTGATTTAATTTAAATTAGTGGTCATACTGTGATTGAAATGACATGTCTTTGAGGACTGTCCAGTTTTTTTCTCATTTTTGTCCATCTTTTCAAACTAAACACTGTATTACTACACACTGCTACGGATTGTGTGTGTGTGAGTATGTGCAGAAGATTCAGTTTTCTCACTTACAGCTGTGATCTAAGGACTCTGTATAAGAGGATGTTTGGTGTTTCGTTCTTTGTGGTGCAGAGTTTGCGTGCCTTGCTGAAGAGCATTTTTCGTGCGATCGTGCATATGCGTGTGTTTTTGTAAGTCATACTGGCAGTTGGCATAGGTAGATAACTGATAGTATACGCACACACATCACTGGCTGGCATGTAAACACCAGAAAGACACACACTGACCCAAGGCCATTTTTCGAGGACCCTATTTATTTCACTGTTCTTTTGTCTTCTTCAATTTGAAAAATGCCTTGTAATGGAGATGTTTTCAAATAGTTGCATTTGTTTGTTATGGCATATCATCTGTGTGAAACTGCAGACTAATGCTTGGATGGTTTTGTTTCCTCCTTGTCAGAACTCCACAGTTACACCAGACTAGAATACTAAAATACTCATTACTCATACAACAGCTCTTTAAGCCTTCTAATAGTTTTACTGTGGGGTTGATTCAAAAATGTAAGTTTTTTGTTGTTGGATGTTCTTTTAAAAATGCCACAGTCTCCCCTATAGTGTGATCAATGCTATAAGAAGTGTATTAATATCACAGTTTCTCAGTTCTCTATGTGGTCGGCCTTATGGAAACAAGCACTGAATTCTAACTTCTGTGGGCCTTCTGTAGTATACAGTACTATTCAAATGTTTGGGCTCAGTAAGATTCATCATTATTATTTTCGAAAGAAGTCTTGTATGCTCACCAAGGCTGAATTAATGTGATTAAAATAGTAATAATGTTAATGTGAATATTATTGACATTTAAATGAACTTTTCTGTTTTAATTCACTTTTTGCATTCAATTTAATTTATGCATTCAATAAAATTTGCATCTTTTTTCAGTATTGTTTGATAAATACAATGTTCAAAAGAACTGCATTTATCTAAAATTATTTTTTGTAGTAATGTAGAAGTCTTTGCTTTTACTTTTGTTCAGTAATGCATCACTGTTGAATAAAAGTATTAATTTCTGTAATAAAAAAATCAATGTTTTGTGCTTTAATGTTTAAAAAAGTCATCCTGTCACGTCAAGAAAGTCCTCATACATTGACCTCTAAGTTTTTAAAGTTCATAATGAACTGCTTCAACAAACCTAAGCACACTTAACAACTTTCTGTAGCCATACTGTAGTAGCATAACCACAAGAAAATATAAGCTAGGGTGAACCACAGAAATCGTCCTTTGCCAGCTCTACAAGTGGTGCATTTTCCACTGCTCCTTTTAGCATTACTTTTAAAGTCATCTTTAATGTTGCAAGTTCACATGATCACATCAGTTCTGCTTTTATACATGCAACATGCATTGAAATCATTAAAATACTGAGGTTTTTAAAGTGTCATGATGCATTGATGCATCATTTTACTGTAAATAAAAAACTTAACTCCTAGCACTAACATATAGAATCATCACAGTGCAGGATATGTTAGTATGTTTGTGTCAGTTGCTATTGATTTTTATTTTTAAATATTTTTTTTCTTGCTTGTTTGAGTAAAGGAAGTAAACTGAGGCTAGAGCGTTATCATTAGCACATCTTGTGTGTGCATGTCTGTGTGTTTGTGATCTGCTTCTATCTTGTCACTCAGCTCTCATTCTCACCTCCCACTTCTGCTCACAGCATCACCTTCTTGTGGCAAACCACTCATTTGACTCAGCCTGCATGAGTGTAGTGTTTTTATTAATCGTAACAATTTCTCTTTTCTTTCATACTTTGCTGACATGTAGCTAGGTTGCATGCACAGCAATAGAAAATGCTGCGTGTTCTTGTTTGTCTACTGCTGTTTGTTAATGAGTGTAATTGTGTGTTTTTTGCAGATATGGTTCTGTCTTTTCAGCTGTTGAATTTTCCCAGATCTGTAGGCCAGGTAAAGAAAGGAAAATGCATAGAGTTATAGCTCAGCTGATTTAACTCTTCAAACCTAGGAAATGTCCACCACTCTTGCTACAAACATGAACAGGGCTTCTTAAAGAGATAGGTAGTTTAGACAAAAATGAAAATTCTGCTATCGTTTACCTTAGCGCTGGGCGATTTTTCACATTTTATTGAATTTAATGTTTTGTCATGATTTTATTTTTTGGAAATCGAGGAATCATGATTTTGAATAGGAATATTACCAAACGTTAGAATTAGACACTGACAGTATACCAGTGATAACGGTTAAGAGAAATAAATAATCCAACCGCATGTCGGCGCACGTGATAAACCGCACACAGGTGACACGCTCATAACGCTAGGCGCCATTCACACAGAATGTAATTTTGTGTTGACAAAGATGCGACATGGATAGTGGAATAGGAAAAACATATAAGAAGGTGGGGGTGAACTACTTTTAGCTTGAGCGGCGCGTTTTTAGAATGCAGTTTCATGCATTAGACGCTGCAAGAGACGCGAGTGCGACAGTCATGTGTCCATGTTTTACACAGAAAAAACAATGGAAAGGCAGCGCAATCGAATTTAAAAAATGTGTGAAAAACTACTACTGTATGTCTGATGTTTCATGTTTGGATCATGATGACAGGCAGAAAGCTGCTGTTCATTGTTTTTACAGAACATTTATATTTAATAATAGTCTACTGTTGTTTTACCTTCAGTCATTTTGAATTTGAATTGCCTTGACTTTTTTTTTTAAAGCATTTTTTTCATATTATTTCTGAATATATAATATGTATGTTAAGACAAGTTTTCACAAGATGTAGTTGTAGTTCATGCATCTTTTCTGCAAAGATATTTAACATCATGTTGACAACTTCATGTGTGGTGCCCTTTGACTATAATTTTCTTTAACTAGAGGGTTAATAAAGAAGTTACTTGAATCATGTTGTAGTTACATTTTCAAGTTGACTAGTTAAAAATGGTAAAAAATCAAGAATTGGTCAAATGTTCTGAAAAAAATAGAGAATTATTTTTTTATGCCATATCGCCCAGCCCCACTCACCCTCATGTCGTTCCAAACCTATGTAATTTTATTTCTGTGTAACTTGTTTTTTTCCCTTTCATACAGTGGAAGTCAATGGTCACCAAAATGTTTGGTTACCCACAAAGTATTTTCTTCTAGGTTCTTCTGTGAAATTCATAATGGTTTGGAACAACATGAGAGTGAGTAAATGATGACAGAATGGTACATTTTTGTGTGAACTATCCCTTTAAGACCCATTAGTCAGCTAGTCGTCCAGGCAGTCCACTGACTTTTTGGCTGTTCCCTATTTTTTTTAGTGTGTGTGTGAACTTTGTATTCGCTGTTGCTGGTAACTGTGTTTGATGCTTTGTGATTTTTAAATGGAAACATCCAAAAAACATTTCTCTGAGTGAGAAATGATTTATGTTGTGTGTGTATGTGTATTGCAGATGTGAAGAATGTTCTGTTAAAACTGCGGATCACTGTGAGTGATCTATGCAGGGTTGCTGTACAGTGTCAGTGGAAACTTTGTGTGAGATTAGAGCTTCCCCTTCAGAGAGAACCAGTGTTGCTGCGTAACACCTCAGACGGCCAATAACAATGCTTTGAGCTGGCCAAGGAGTAGGCAATTAATTAACATTAAATAAGAAATGTAAAAATAGTGTGTGTGTAGTTATGCATGTATTCCAGGTATGATTAAATGACTTTGAGGTATATTTAGTGGGATAGTTTACCCAAAAATGAAAATTTTGTCATTAATTAATCACCCTCATGTCGTTCCAAACCCATAAGACCTTCAGTCATCTTCAGAACACAAATTAAAATATATGCTTTTGATGAAATCTGAGCACTTTCTGCAACTCCATAGACTTTATGGATGAACCACTGATGTCACATGGGCTATTTTACCGATGTCCTTACTACCTGTCTGGGCCTGGGAACATTTCAGTTACATTGCTGTCTATGGAGGGACAGAAGGCTTTAGGATTTCATCAGAGATATCTTAATGTGTGTTCTAAAGATGAACAAAGGTCTTACAGGATTGGAACAACATGAGGGTGAGTAATTAATGACAGAATTTTCATTTTGGGTGAACTATCCCTTTAATGAAAGTTTTACTGTAAACATCAGTGTATGTCTGTAATTGGGTATTATTAACCCACTATGTACTATAAATAGAACCTTTTTTGCTTATGTCTTATTCCACAGATTAATGATCGCCTCACATGAAATGAAGGAAACTGTGCAAATTGGCCTCACAATATGAGCGTTTCTAGCGAGCAGTGTATCACTCTTTTTTTTTTATGCAGTGTTATGAGAAAACCTCTTTGAAGTTGTGAAGAGTCAAATAGTTACATCCCTGTATTCATCACTCATAATTTATTTTCCATAAACTTGATTCTCTACATCCCAGCCTCATAAAGTGCTGAGTATTGTGCATGAACATTATTAGGATACTCACTATACTAATGATGTCGACTCGAAGGGGTGTTCATACATACAGTGGCAGAGTGACTTCTCATTTTCTGTGAGAGTTAGCAGTGTCTGTCTGGCATTGTGGGTAAAAGCAACCGTTGGTGATGCAACAAGCTGAGCAGAGTTCAGCTACACGCAAATGAGTAGCCGTACAGACCCTGGAGCTCGCATGATACGGCGCCTTTTACGGTTGGAGTAGGAACGACTACAAGAAACCGACAGACCTGGCAACCTCCTTAATCACTGTATGTGTGAAACCTTTATGCAAAGGTTTTCTGGGCATTTTGGCCATCACTGTGAAGTTTAACTTAGGCTTTTGCATGTTTAGTCCTCTGGTGTTTATGTACACCATTGTCCTGCAGTCATACAAATCACATATGAGTGGATTATAAGCGATTTATTCACAATAATCGACAGTTACACTTTCAGTGACTTTAAAGTGTCTTTTTGTTGTAGTTTCCATCATGCCTATCTTGAGCAGAAGTCAGTAACTCCAGCACGACTCCATTAGAATTCCTTCCAAGTTATTTTGAGAAGCTGAAGGAGGCTTGGAACTTCTGTTTTAATGACTGCTTTGTAAATGGCTCTTAAAGCAAGGAATTATTTTTTGCCTTTCTGATCATTAGACTCTGTTCACATGAATTCAAACAGCACCTTTATGTATTGAAAGTCACTTCTGATTTATAGTAGTGTAGTGTTGTTGTGAAAATTGAAGTGGGTATAAATCAAGAGTAAGGTTTATGTTGCATAACATTTATTTTGGGTGAATGTTGACAGAGAGATGCTGTTCCAGCCATGTCCACAAGCCAGGTGGTCATGGTAACTACTCTTAAAACATTTAAACTGATAGACAGGAAAAACATATTTTTTTAAACAAATGTAGTAGATCCTTAATCCCGAATATTAAACACTGACTGTTTTGCAGTGTTTGAGCTATGGACTTGAATGCTACTTCAATTAATTCACCAGGTTGAAAGGTTGTGTTCTTTTCTGAGCAATCTGATCTTTGTCTGGTGGACAATAAATAACACAAAAAAGCCAATAGGCTTACATTTAAAGGCGGGACTTGACTCGTATCTAGAGACCAGAATGAAGACTTTACTTTTTTTTTCTTTTTTTAACCAGTATAGTATTGGATACTTAATTGTGCATGCTAATTTTCTTTTATTTTTGCATTTAGACTCCTTTTGCCGTCATCTAATGCTTACTTAAAAGTTAATCTTCAAAGGCACTATAATGTAATACCTACGGATCCGTTTCCACTGGATAAAACATAAATATAATTGTGGCTTTTTTTCTCACAATTCTGACTTTTTTCTCACAATTGCAAGTTTACATCTCTTAATTCTGTAATTTTTTTTCTCAGAATTGTGAAAAACACACTTCTGAGAAATGAAGTCATAATTCTGAGAAATAAAGTCAGAATTGTGAGATATAAACTCACAATTCTGATTTTTTTCTCTCAGAATTGCGAGTTTGTCTCACAATTGTGACTTTTTGACAGTTATGACTTTTTTTCCTGACTCGCAATTTCTTTCTAGTTTGTATCACACAATTCTGATAAAAAAAGTCAGAATTGTGAGATGTACACTCCCAATTGTGAAAAAGTCAGAATTGTGAGATAAAAATATAAACCTGCAATTCGCAAGTTTATATTGCGTGAACATAAACTTGTAATTTTGAGGAAAAGAAGTCAGAATTGAGTTCATATCTCACAATTCTGACTATATTTCTCAGAACTGCAACTTTACTTCTCAGAATTGCGAGTTTGTCTCATAATTGTTACTTTTTTTTTCCTCACAATTGCAAGTCATAAAATCAGAATTGAAAGATATAAACTCACAAATCGGACTTTTTTTTTTTAGAAATGCACGATATAAACTCGCAATTGTGAGTTATAAAGTTAGAATTGCGAGATATAAACAAATAGAGCAATATAAACTTTTATATTTCAGTTTATATTTTTTATCTTACAATTCTGACTTTTTTCCTTAGAATTGCGTGCTACAGACTCAATTGCGAGAGATAATTTTTATAAGTTTAATAAGATAAGTTTATCTCTCGCAATTCTGGCTTTATAACTCACAATTGCGAGTTTGTATGATGATATAAACTCGAAATTGTTTGAAAATAGTTTGAAAACAACTTGAAACTGTTGTTTCAGTTTTCTTATTGATCTATTGTGAACAATTCATACATACTTGTTTATTTATGTGTTTTGACCTTATAATGTTTAAAGTATCATAGCTTTATTCATTCGTCTGCCTGTTTTTGAGTGCAGAGCCCAATCTCAAAATCCCTGCCCTACGTTTTTTTTTATTTTTTGATAAGCTTTTACAATACAGAAGGAAGGATATGTTGCTACTTTCATTTAAATGCATTTTAAATCTGTGGGAATTAAATACTACGTTGTGATATTATTGGTCAGTATTATTTTTCCCCGCCCACTGTGGGGTAAGAAATAATAACAGTTGTTTTAGAGATGGAAAAAGTTTTTGCCAAAAGACCAGATGATTTTTTTAATGTTTATTTTTAAAAAAGCATCACGTGGCACTTAGGAATCATATGCAGTTGTAAGACTGGGCTCATTTCATTTAGGAAGTAAACAGAGTCAGAGTTAGTTCAGGTTAGCTGTGAGCTCAGCTGGGCCACATTTTCACTGCATCCTGCTGTGTGCTCTCGCTTGTCCTCCTACCTCCCCGGGTACAGACGTTACAGACTCTGTGTGTTGTTGGCAACTGTTTCCAGGAAGTGTTTCCCCTCTCCCACTGACTGGTGTGTAAACAGACTGCCACTTGTTTTCATTTACTGTGTGGTTGTAGAGTGAAAGAGAGGGAGAGAAAGATAGTTGAAAAAGAGGGTGGAAAAGTAGAACAAGATGAATTTAAAGGGGAACAACAAAAGCAAGCTTGTGTGTGTTTGTTATGCATGAGGGCAGGGTGAAATCATGATGTAGGAATGTGCCTAGGCCAGACAAGCAGACACAGCCCAGATGACTCTGAGGGAATCCTTGGCACAGCCTAACAGGGAACCCCTTCCATCCCTCCTCTCTTTTTCTGTCTTTCCCACCCTCCTTCCTCCCACCAAGGTTGTGTTTATGTTCAGGCCGGCGGTCGAGCCCAGAAATGCCTACAGAGTGTTTGTTTCTCACTAAGAAATCACTCATGTTCTTTGGTTTGATATCAGATTAGCTGTTTACTCAATGTGTGGAAGGCAAAATGCACCTAGATCAGCAGAAACCCAAACCAAGAACTAGCAAAGTTAAAGCGACGGGAGGGTGGCGTGCCCTGGTAAGCGCACACACGCACATACATGACTGGAAAGAGAGGGAAACTCAGGGCCATTACTCCCCCTGTCCTGCCACCCACTTTTTCCACAGCACTGGAGGAACATGCTGCTGCTCTGTGAGGTGATTTCTTTCCATAACAGACTTCAGATGAGTTCATATTCCTCTTACATAATATCATGTTGCATTAGAGCTGAACCCGCGATGATTATCATGAGCTGCAGAATGTGCCATTGGGTTCAGGAAACAAAAAACAGTCCTGCAGTGTTTTGATGCTGTAAAGTGAAAGGTGCCTCAAGATGAATTAGGAAAGTGTTTGCACTGTTCGAAGCTGACCAGGTGTCTTAATGCAGATGCAGAATTTAAATTCTGTTCAATATAAGAGGGTGTTTCTCGTTGGTTTATTGAATGGTCACTGAATTATTGAGGTCATGGTCATGCTGAATTTACAGCAGATATTTGTTTGATATTGTTTTTAGGTGGTTGCTGTTTATATTAACATTTTGAATGAGCTGGAACATTCTTAAATATTTAATTGTGAACTAGATAATTAATCATTTTGAACTATATAATTCTGAAATACACTGCTGTTTAAAAGTTTGGGGTCAGTAAAGGAATAATGGAATAATGACTTTTAAAAATTCACAGGGATAAATGACATTTTAAAATAGAAAACAGCAATAATATTTCACTATATTACTGTTTTTACTGTATTTGTATCAAATAACTGCAGCCTTGGTTAGCATAAGTGACAAAAGAAAAAAAAAAAAAAAAAAACTTTCTAGCCCATAACTCTGGAACAGTAGTGTAGTTGATTCTGAACTACAATTCTGAAAATCGCAGAATCAGAAAATCCAAAAATACGAAATAATTTCAATAGCCATAAATAAACATTCAATAAACATTTCTGAGCTGTAATACAAAATTCTAAATGGAATAAAAATGCAATTCAAAATTCTAAACCAGAACATTCTGATATATTTTAAACTTTTTTTTTACTAGAATATGTGACCCTGGACCACAAAACCTGTCATAAGTCACATGGGTATATTTGTAGCAATAGCCAATAATACATTGTATGGATCAAAATTATCGATTTTTCTTTTATGCCAAAATCATTTGAATATTAACTAAAGGTCATGCATGTTCCATGAAGATATTTTGTATATTTCCTACTGTAAATGTATCAAAACGTACATTTTGATTAGTAATAAGCATTTCCAAGAACTTAATTTTTTTTTTTTTTTTTTTTTTTTTTGCACCCTAGGATCCCAGATTTTCAAATAGTTGTATTTTGTGGTCCAGGGTCACATATTATGAAAAGTGTGGTTTTAAAGTACAAAATTTTTATCTAGAATTCAAAGTATTGAGAAAATTCAGGCAGTGCTGTTAATTCAGAGGAGCAAGGAAAACTGAATGGGATATTCTTGCTTCTTGTAATGTATGCACAGGGCCCCTAAAGAGAAAAGAATGACTCACCGTTATCGGAGCATTTGAAGTACATCACTGCACTTATATCACATAGACGGAGCTCTCGACTTCAGATTCTCAGGCTCTCTAGTACAGACAGATCTCATAGCCTGAGGAAAGATGAAGAGAAGAATCTGCTCTGTTCTTCAAAGCAGAACACACTCTTTCATGCCTTTCTCCCTCCTTCTCATTCACTTCTACATCTGAGCCGTCTCATTCACTCCATTCATGCTTGTTTAATTACGAAAAACGTTAAAAAGCAGTACAAGACTGAACATTATTAAGTAAGCATCCGGTCACGATTGCTTGTGTTTTTCCCCCGTACATTTTTTTTCCAAGTGTTGCGGGAAATTCAGTCACTGATGGGCCAAATGTGTGTCTTAAGACTGTTTGGATGTGTGCCGCCTTTTTTGAAAGGGAAATGGGAATCTTGATGCTTTACCGCTGTGTAATTTCACTGCTGCAGGTCTTTTGCCACGAGCCAATTTCATTTTTGTTTCCACTGCATGTGCATTCAGCCTGTTCCCATCTGCAGTTGTGAACAGTGAAAACGTCATGATTTGCATTACCTGTTCCCAGCTTTTTCCTGAATGTATGATTGTGAGGCAAAAATTGTGTTAATCAAGAATGAGAGATGAAAGGAGTCAGATATTCATCTTAAGGAGGCAGGGAAGTCCCTCTCTCAAAAATTCAGAGAAAAAGGCAAGTGCTATCAAGTTTTTCTTGGTTATCAGAACTGATGTGGATGCAGGCTTTCACTCTGAGCAGAATGGCAGGGAAACTCCTGATAGTGTCCACACAACACAAGGCTAAACTTGACCTAAGTACACAAACACATGAACGTTGGAATTCAGGAACACCCTGTATTTTCTCTCGCTATCTTTTGGGTCATTTCCAAGGATTTTCCATTATGCTTACTGTAGGTCCATTCATGAACAGTCTCCCAGAAACAAACATGTTGTACTTGTACACGTTGGTGTGCCTTTTGTCAAGCGAAATCAGTTAATGAAAGCACTTCATAGTCAGACGCTCTAATAGAGTGTCGTAATTGCACCTATAGCAGCATCAGTGTGAACTGATTATTAATGAGGCCACTCTTTCCCCACGCAGACAGACACGCATGCTAAACGACTGTGAATCCTCAAGATTTCAGAGTAGAGCCTCAACAAAGAGGGCATCTGTGTTGTAATTATGATGCGTGTGTGAGAGAGAGAGGTCCGTGAAGCTCCGCCCCCTCCCACTCGCCACATGCTCTTCGGCTCCCACACGCTCTGACTCGAGAACCTTCTAGAACTGACTAAACAGCAGTGTGTAGGCCACTGAGCGCATCTTATGTCGTATGACTTCTGTAAAATGCCAGAAATGTTTGTTTCATCATGAAATTCTCCCTCTTCGAAAAAGGAAGGACATTCACTAAACAAACGGCATCACAGTTGGTGGTCCATCTGTACATTTTTCCACCCCAGATGATATTCTGTGTGTGCAATGGTTGTGGTTTACATTTAGCAAACCATTTGTGAATGTGCTTGCTATGGATTTTATTACATCACTCTATTTTGGATCTGTTTTTTTTTTTTAAATAAATATTTTGTAAATGAATTATTTTGTTATAAGTGAGGATGCACTGATAGTCAGGTCAAGTCATCTTTATTTATATACCGCTTTTAACAATACTGAATTGTGACAAAGTGGCTGTACAGTACTAGGAAATAGTACATCAACAATGCAAAAGGGCAACAGTAAACACTCAATTTTCAGTTAAATTCTATTACAATTCTGGCCCATACCTGAAAGCTGACAATTTTATCAGGCAATAGCTGATTACAGGTCGACCAATTATTAGCCTGGCCGATTATTGGTGCCAATATTAAGCAATTTTATGGTTATCGATATCGGCCACTTTCAAAACTAATTTGCTGATAAAATAACTTAAAACTTTTTGCCAGAGTCCTTGTTATTCTTAATTTGTCTCGCCAATTATTGGTGCTGATATTAAGCATTTTTATGGATATCGTTATCGGTCACTTTTAAAACTGATTTGCCGATTAAAATATTTGACGTTTTTGTCAGAGCTATTGTTATTCTTAATTTGCCTGGCCGATCATTGGTGCCAATATTAAGCATTTTTATGGTTATTGGTATCAGTCACTTTCAAAACCGATTTGCCATTAAAATAATTTAAACGTTTTTGTCAGAGCCCTTGCTATTCTTAATTTGCCTGGCCAAATATCTGTGCCGATATTAAGCATTTTTATGGTTATCAGTATCGGTCACTTTAAAAATCAATTTGTCTGTAAATTTTTTTTTTTTAATTATTGTGAGAGCCCTTGTTATTCATATCTTACCTGGCAGATTATTGGTGCTAATATTAGGCATTTTTATGGTTACTGGTATCGGTCACTTTCAAAACTGATTTGTCGTTAGAGTAATTTAAACGTTTTTGTCAGAGCCCTTGCTATTCTTAATTTGCATGGCCGATTATCTGTGCCGATATTAAGCATTTTTATGGTTATCAGTATTGGTTTCAAAACCAATTTCTCTGACATATATATCGGTTCAAAATATCGGTTATTGGTCTAGTTGATCTGTAATAATCAATATCGGCATCAGCTCTGAAAAACACATCTGTCGACCCCAACTGCTGATATTAAAATTCTATTGTATTTTGGCACAAAAAAGAATTTAACACACAAGTTGATGTGTGCAATTGTATTGATGATTCAACTGTGTTGCAGTATTGAAAAATGATATATTTTGAGATATAAAGCTAGACCCACCCCTTTTTTACAATTAATCTTTTTGTGTTTTTAAAGATTAACTTTAAGTGAGTGTTAAATGCTGGCAAAGGTATGGCAGTTTGTTTTTAGAACGTAGGATTCTTTGCAGAGAATGGCTCAGATACTGCAAAAAAAAAAACTCATGTCTATTCTGCAGAGGGAAAAAGTCCATTAATCCTAAATCAATAATTGCCTATGCTAATCTGTAATCTTCTGGTTTAGCATTGCGCCGCATGTCGCTGTGTATTTAACGTTCAGGCAGAAAATGAAGCCAACTCACACCATCACAGGCATTGCAGTGTGATGTAAAAGAAACTGTTTAAACAACGTTTTTTTACCGTATGGTCTTTCTAACAGAATACCCTCTGTTTTGTCCTCTCTTTCTCTCTCTCCCTCTCCCTCGTACCCTGCCTCTCATTCCACAACGGATTGCCTCGCCGTGTTTTGACTGACAGAGCTCCCAGCCGAAGAAGGTAAATATTGATCTTTCCATCATGTTGTTACTGCTCTCTCTTTATGGGTTGCACCGTTAGCACGGGCTCAGTCATTCTGTTTTACTAGAGAGAGGTAAACTTTAAGACTATGCACACATGCACAAACACTGTTCTATAGCTGTGTGGTTTCCCAAACTTAACCTAAGACCCACTTGTCATTGCATATTTTCTGTTTGCCGTTCTCATTATCCGTCTTTCTCACAGGTAAATCTCTGTGGGAGTTGGTGGTGGAGCAGTTTGAGGACCTCCTGGTGAGGATTCTGCTGCTGGCAGCCTGCGTGTCTTTCGTAAGTGACTTTTTATCTAGTTTAGTTGTGGTTCAGAAATTGTGTTTTTTTCCCAGCACAATGAATAGTATGACAGCCAGACCCCACCATAAGTTTTATAGCAGTTACAGTTCATTCAGTAGGTGAGGTAATGCAGAACACAAGACAGAATAAATTGCCATCACCATCTTTCACATCTAGTTTGCATTCTGGTGTGTAAAACCTCAGATTTCACTGAATGATTGTCAATAATCAGCACAGAAGAGAGGGATTTTTTTTAATCTCCCCTTTTCATTTTTAAAATCTGTCTTTGTAGTCAAATGATATATGTAAAACCTTCACCAGGACTTATTTGTGTGGTTTAAGGTCATTTACCTGGGTGTCTTGTGTTCACAGTAGAGAACACAGGTAAATGAATGAAGTGACTTCAAGTCAAAGCTCATTGGTCCATAAACTATGTCAGAGAACTCCAAAGAAACTAGATGTGCGATCAGCAGTCTTTTCAGTTAGGCCTTGGAAAGAAAGCATTAAACATCTTCAGCGCTGCATGTTTATCACTTGCAAGATGTTACGTAAGTGTTACGTCAGGTATAAGTCTTTGAATTACATATGTGTAAAACTACATTCTTTTATTATCAGCTACTCAGTTAAGGAAGCACTGTACAAATAGAATCATTTAGGCTGTGGTTTACCAAACATTTGATATGGGGCATACAGTAAGACACACTCATAAAGCACATCAAAGGGAACAGAACAATCATGATGTTGTTGAAGTTAAGTAAATAAGTAAAAGTAAAGTTATGTTTAAATTGACGTGCCGTCCTAAAAATGCAGTGATCATGGAGCAGGATGAATTTAGAGACACAAATCATCTCAGGTTTATAGTGTCGAAAGCCTAACACCCGTCCCACCCTTTTAGGCTGTTGGCTGATATTTTCTCTGAGAAGTTGTTTCTGCAAATTCATGCTAGTTAAACAACCACAGCTAATATTTAGAATAATATATCTATAATAATGATATGTATATCCACTACCTTTCAAAAGTTTGAAGTTGGTAATATTTTTTTTTTATGCTTTTGAAAGCTCACCAAGGCTAAATTTATTTGATCAAAAATACAGTGAAAAGTGTAATATTAGGGATGTAACGATATCAAAATCTCACGATACGATAATATCACAATATGAAGTCCACAATATGATATTATTGCGATATTTAAAAAAAAAAAGACAAATGAACATTTTAAAGTTAAATTATTCTATCTAATGCACTTTGAGAGTTCAAAATTAAGAGCTTTAACCCATGTTTTTAACTAAGAAAGTCACAAAAAAGTCATTGAATTGACTTGTACCTGAACTTTAAAGGGAACTCCAATCCTTTTTTTTTTTTTTTTTTTTTTTTATAAGTGGTATAGTATGCTGTCTAAATTACATTCACACTAGTGTTTTAGGAAGTAAGACAAATTAGAATATAATAATAATAGCCATATATTGTAAAACAGTTGCACTGTAAAATAAATGAAAATGAATATTTCATAGTATTTATATTATTTTTGTTTTACACTACAGTAGGGAAATTACAGTGCTTATTTCCTAATTTCTACACTTGAAAAAGATATTTTGAATCTGGATTGCAGTAACATTACTGGTTTAAACCTCTAGCTGTCAGCAATCCATACTGCACTTTTGAGCTTTTTTAATTGAGGCTTTGATAGAAAACTCCAGCTTCAGTGAAAACAGGCTTACAAAACAAATCTAAAACGGTCCCACTACAAATCTGGTGAAAGGCTGTAATCATCTGCCGCAAAAATAAAGCATAACTGGTGGCCATTGTGTTCCCAAACGTGCGCTAAACTCACAGTACATGCAATAGACGAGTTCACTGCATTCACTGTGAACTGAGCCATTCTAAAGCGTGGAAAACGCCGGATCACGAGCTGATCGCCTGAATGCAGTAAGTGCTTCGTTTTGAAACGCGCAGCGAAAACTTGACTAGACTTGATAAAGGGATTAAGCCATATTGCGGTTAAGGTTTTAGTTCGGTTGACAGATACCGTGCCAAATCATAATGGCCCATAACACAACTTTAAAGACCTTTTATGTTAGAATAAGAAGTTAAAATTTATTTTAAAACTACACTTTTTGCCCTATAAGACCTATTGTTATATATTTCCACAATAATATTGAGAGTTTTGCTATCGCGGTACAAGGATATTCATAATACCGTTACTTTCCTATGTAATATTGAATGAAATATTAGTACTTTAAATAACTGTTTTCTCTTTTAATATACTTTACATTTAAGTTCATTTTAAACATTATATCTTTGTCACTTTCATTGCATCCTTTCTGTCTCTAAACTGAAGTCAAACTAGAGTAGATAAACTATCCTTATGCTGTGATGTAATGATTGAGTTGCTGTGGTTTTGTTGAGCAGGACTCCAGACTTTCCAAAACTCTGACTTGTTAAACTGTTGAGCGTAGTCTGTTTTTCTTATTGGCTTTTATGAATTTACCTTTTTATGAACTTTCCGTCTGACTTCAAGTAGCAACAGGGGCCACGGTCGAACCACTCCAGCCCCCCGCCGTTCTGTGAGAGTAATATAACATGAGCGCGTATGCGCTCTTGCTCACCCGCAGTGGAACGGACGGTCAGACCAGACAGACAGATTTTTTTGTTTGTTTTTTTCAACAATAACACACATTAGCCGCTACAGTCTTTTTGTAGATGCTTTTTGTTTCCAGACATCTGCGTTCAGTGTCTTCTTCAAGTGCATCAGCTTTTGGAGCTCTGCTCATGTCATCCATCATTGTGTCTTTCATCCATACTTTTATTGTCTTAACCGTGGTTAAATTCTATGAGGCGAGCACCAGTCTTCCGACCACTGGAATCCTGCGGAGCATTTGAAACTGATAAAAATATTGCTTTAGACCTCCCAGAAAGCCTTGTGAGCGTGTGTGTTTGTGTGCAGGACAAGTGCTATGGTGCAATGGAAATACTCTGGGGAGATCAGCCCAGTCTTGGAACTCATTTGTGTGCCTTTTTGAATATATTAAAATCTTTAGCATTCAGCTTTCCTGACTTTTTTGCATGTTATGAGAACAAAGCCGACGGTATCTAAGCGACGGGGGAGCCACAGAGACAAAAATGTAGTGTTTTGTTTTTTATTTATTTATTTTGTGTTTTGAAGTGTTGTGTTATGAGGGTATGATAGCCTGACTCATTCTAGAACAGCATGTGCTGGGAATGAAAGCTATTGGATGGAAACAAACAGATCTACATTTGCAGCCATGCAACTGCTGGTTCCAAGACACCCGAAATGGCTGCCCATTTTCATTTCAGCTCATTTCAGATAACTAGCTGTATTGCTTCTGTCCTGATGAGTTTTTCATTCCTTTTCTGTCATCTTTCATTTTTCATTTCAGCTCTTTCTAACACCCGTCTTGCGTAGATCTTGTCCGTCTCTGACTGGTGTACGGCGTTCTCCGCGTTATCAGTCACCGCTTCAGAAGATCTCTGGCTGACTGTACATCAGTGTAATCTCATTTAGCTATTTTCTATTAGACCTCGATATAAAATAAGAATTTTTCATGCTTGAGACTCCAGCACAGCACTGCACGTCATCAGAGAAAAGGTCACTTGAACAATGGATAGACTTCCTGTATTTAAGTGGTAAAGAGTATGCCCACCGAGAGGGTCTTCCATTTGATGATTTGAGAAAAGCTTCTCAGTGGAGAAGTTTTGAAGCGTTTGGAGGAGTTTTTACATTTCCAGGAATGGAAACATGAGAATTTATTATCAGAAGCCTTTCCTAAGGTCATATTTTGGTCACTGTGAGTAACTTTTAGTTAGGATGGCATGGAAACTTTTCATTTATGTTTGTGGTGTAATATTTACTGTACTTTCTAATCTTGGACACTGTGTCCACGATTAATCCAAAGACTGCAGTTGTATCTTGAAGGGATAGTTCACCCAAAAATAAAAATTGTGTCATCATACTCACCCTCTGTATCTTTCAGAACCTGAATGACTGACTTTCTTCTGTGAAGCACATGCTTTGAAGTCTTAGAAAAATGTTCAAACTAATAGCAGTTTGTTTGCCATTGTTTGCAAGCGAAACCGATCTAGTCAGTCCATTTGTATTCTGTTTGAAGTCTGAAAACTCGAGGGAATGCAGAGAGGATCTACATTCTACTGATATTTATGAGTGAATAGGCCGCCCAGAGCCATGACTTGACAGGATTTAGCTGAGCTCTCTGAACTAAACTCTAAGCCACTCATCTGTGAGGCTTTCCTCAATATTTCAGTAATTGTCATCTTTCCACCCGTTTTGTTTTATGGACTGCTTTATGCTCTTCATCACTTTCTCATTCTGCCTCTTCAACTATTTTTGGTCTCTGCATTCACTCCCCCCTCATTCGCCTGCCCATCTTATTTCACGGTTACTCAGCGACTTAAAGAAGCCTCTGCGTGGGACACATCAGTTTGTAATGAAAGGTTAAAGACAGACTGCTCTATGACTGATCTGTGGCTAAGTTGCTTAGAGTTAGGTGGAAGGAGAGAGAGCGCTGTATGAATGCATAATACCAAAGAGGTCTGTGGAGGACACCAGGAAAACTGTTCTTAAAAAAGCACACAAAGTGCCAAAAATTCTTAGTGTAGTCATGGCCATACAACTCATCGTTTTTTCGTCATACTCTTCCACTCTTAAATATACTTCCTGACATGGATTTTTATTTTAATATGTTCCTTGAGGTTTACTTACAATGTTAATAATGTTTTTTGCACAAACAAACAAAACAGATATGTGGAAAAATGATTATTTTCAGCCCTCATTCTGAACGTCTGTCTTAAACGACCTCAATAAAAAAGGGGCGTGTCCTTTAAGGCTTCTCAGGAATCGGTCACTGTTGTGATTCACTAACATCATTGCTTAGGAAACGATATCAACACCCCCTCGTTATAGACCAATTTTGAGTAGACGTCACAGTTACGTCACTTGCAACTGCACGCGCATAGTGGTTGCAGAATAACATGGGTAACAAGTGAAGGTAAACAGGTAAAATCCATGGAATAAGAGGGGAAAAATATTTTTGTGCCTATTGATTTCAATGAATGCAAATAATTTTCATAGAATGCTGTTGTCAAAGACCCCATTTGAAGCTAAACACTGACGTTTAAACGGACATACTATGGATGAAAACGGCTATGGCTACTCTACTTTTAAATCATAAATTTGATTTAAACAATAGGTCTACATAATATGCTGTTCATATGCTGTTCATAGGGGACGTATTGTATTAGCCCTACAGTTACAGCACGAAATATTATTTAAACCTACATTTTACATAACATTTATTTATTTTATCTCACAGCTCTGGCTTTTTTTCGCAAATGCAAGTTTATATCTCCGAATTCGGACTTTATAACCCGATTTAACTCAGCTAGTGAGTTTGTTCATTCTGATGGGGAAAAAAGCCAGAAGTGTGGGAGCCGAGGGGAAAAGACAGAATGACGAGTTGTTTTTCCTTATTAGAATTGTCAGATATAATCTTGGAATTGCGAGAATTAAGTCAGAATTTTGAAATATAAAATCAAATTACCTTTTTTTTTTTTGTTCTTTTATTTCATGACTCCATAGACTGCTACTTGAACTGCCCACAAAAACGTCATCCCTCTTTCAGATCTGTAAGACTATCCCACTATCTAACGTCAATTTTGTTGAATAACAGTGCTTATTGCTGGGTGCCAAGCTCTGGTAATATCTAGTACAGCTTTATCCATCAATAAATGTTTGTTTGTGAACTCTTTATGACACTGTGTCTCGTTTACAAAACAAAACGCTCCAGACATTCCTCTTACATGATCCGGGATGCCATTAAAAATAGACTATCCACTTGTTCCTACAAAGATGCAAATGAGCTGTTTAAACCAAACGCATCAAAGCGTACATTCTTTTACTTCATTTGTCCTATTGACGACAGACTCAAGCGCATGGACTGTCAGAAAGCAAAGCATCTGTATACTGTATCCAGTGTAGACAAGAAAGCAGCAGTGATTGTAATTTATATTTGCTTTTGACGTGACACGACTCACGTTCAGCATCTTCAAGTGATGAGCCATTAAGTGGCTGAATAACAGTAGGCGGGACCTGTGGTGAGAAGAAGACTATTCGTCAATGCCTTGCTCTGGAGGCCGTGTTTATGCAAATGTTTTTACCCGTGTGACGTCACCTTGCACCTCAGATCTAAACAAGCCGTTTTTGGAGCTTGATTAAATAAATGCTTTGTTTATAGCGAGGAGGATGTTTTAAGCAATGAAACTTGTAAGATGTTTTAATGGAACAAAATCCTTTTGTATGCCAAAAGATCAATGCAAATCTAATTCTTATGACCCCATTAAGGCATCCAAAAGTCAGTATTTTGCTACCTCTAACTATCCTTTTAAAGAACTTTTTTGCCTTCTAATGCCATTGAACAAATCTTTCAGGTCAGCTCACGCCATACTTTCCCAGAGTTTCAATCTCTGATGTGAAGTTGAACAGATAAACGCTGTCAGAAAGTAAAGAACTTCAAGGCCTTCTCTGCGACCTGCAAAAATCAAGCTGTCACATTCCATTCCAGCTGGATTTACACTCTATATTTACCATATCATGCATACTGCGTTTTAGCTTCTAAGGTGACTGGGGTTTTCCTGAAAAGGCCTCCCACCCCGAACTCCCACATATCTGCCCGGGGCATGTACCTGATGGCATGATTTCACTGGAATATTTGTAATGGGTGTGGAATAATGCAATATCTTGTTTCATAACAGACAGAGCCTGATGTTTATTGTACTGTTTGTTTAACAGTGGTACCGTCGGGTCCTTGGGGTTCGACAGAAAATACTTTTTCAGTTGTTTATTAGTTTTAATACTTTGTTTTCTCTGCCAACAGATGATGTTTTTTATGTTTATGAAAGAAGTCTGCTCTCCAAGGCTCCATTTGGTTGATCAGAAATACAGTAAAAACACTAATGTTGTGAAATAGTAGTACAATTTAAAATAACCGTTTTCTATTTGAATATTTCCTATGATGGCAAAACACTTTTTCAAAAGCCATTACTCCAGTATTCAGAAATAGAAATCTTTTGTGACATTATAAATGTCTTTACTGACACTTTCAATCAATTTGATGTGTTCTTGCTAAATAAAAGTTCAAATTAGTTTCTCTTCTCCCAAACTTATGTAAGTGAACACAACGGTCAATTGTGTATAAATATAGCGTGCCTGTAATTTGATTTAATTTTAATTTTTGAATACTTAAATTCTCACTTGTGTAACCTTAACAGAACTGAGCTTTGAATGTGAGGTACAGTAGGAGTAATTTATGTTTTGTTTGTTCATTAGGTGTTGGCACTGTTTGAGGAGGGGGAGGAGTCGACCACAGCGTTCGTGGAGCCTATTGTCATCCTGCTCATTCTGGTGGCCAATGCAGTCATTGGAGTCTGGCAGGTGGGTGTGTGTGTGGGTTGAGAAACTGAAGGACCACAGAGAATTTCAACTAATGATTAAATCTATCTTCTCAAGGAGTAATGGCAGAATGTCGTCTTGATGTTCTGCTCTTTAGCATTAGATACACTACTACTACGTTCTACCACAACTACAGTCTTCTGTTCCTAAAGATGACAAATGATTATCAGGAGTTCAGATTTGTTTATTATTGTGTATATAAGGATGTGACATGTAATTTACAATTATTACATAATATCTGGATAAAGTAGCAGACTGCATTGACAGTGCTAAGAGATTTACCTAATTAATCCTAATCTTATCAATCCTATAATCCTTGGCATGCTATATTTGACTTCTGTCTGAATTTAGAAGTGACATTTCGGAATTCTGGGCAACTGAGGAAAGAGGGAAAGATGTGTATGTTCACAAATAAGCTATGCATGTTATACCTTATTAGAACTATTGATATTAATGATGCATCTGTCAAAATTTTGTCTGATACCAATGATAATTCTGTAGCTGACGCCAATATGATGGCCGGTAGTTTATTTTAATTCATTTTAAATGTTTGATTTATAATATTAATTTTAATATAATTAATTATATTTTTAATTCAGATTATTTTATATTCTAATATTCGTTTTAATATGATAAGTTATTGTTTATTTGATTACCTTTTTTGCCTTTATATTATTTTAAAGCTTAAATCAGAACATTCTGTAACAATTTACAATAAGGTTCACTGGTTAACATTAGTTAACTACATTAGTTGACATGAACTAAGAATGAACACTACTTCTACAGCATTTATTAATCTTAGTTAATGTTAATTTCAGCATTTACTAATGAATTATTAAAATCACAAGTTGTGTTTGTTAACATTTAGTTAATGCACTGTGAATTAACATGAACAAACAATTAATGGCTGCATTTTTATTAATATTAACTAACATTAAAGGAAAAGTTCACTTCCAGAACAAAAATTTTTCAAATTATAAACTTACCCTCTTTTCATCCAAGATGTTCATGTCTTTCTTTCTTCAGTCGTTTAGAAATTATGTTTTTTGAGGAAAATATTTCAGGATTTTTCTCTATATAGTGGACTTCTGTGGTGTCCCAGAGTTTGAACTTCCAAAATGCAGTTTAAATGCAGCTTCAAACGGTCCCAGTCAAGCAACGATCCCAGTCTAAGGTAAAACATAGATGTAGGACGATTTTGAAGTTGGGGAAGAAAATGAGATGGGAGTTTTTCGACCTACCCTAACTGTCATGAACCAGAATACACAGAGTTCATGCAGAGCTAGATAAGATGAGTGTTTGAGGTTAAAAAGTATATAAATTGTATTTTTATTTTTTAAAAGAAAATAATCCATCGTTTCGCTAGATAAGACCCCTCTTCCTTGGCTGGGATTTAAAGCCGTTTGAAGCTGCATTTAAACTGCATTTTGGAAGTTAAAACTCACAGGCACCATCGAAGTCCACTATATGGAGAGAAATCCTAAAATGTTTTCCTCAAAAAACATTTTATTTCAACATTTTTATGACTGAAGAAAGAAAGACATGAACATCTTGGATGACAAGGGGGTGAGTAAATTATCTGTACATTTTTGTTCTAGAAGTAAACTTTTTCAACAAAGATTAATAAACAGTGTAATCAATGTATTGTCATGTTAGTTAATACATTAACTAATGTTAACAAATGACACCTTATTGTAAAGTGTTACCGAACATTCAAATGTGCAGCTTGAGAGCTAGATAACTATTTATTACCTAACAGGTTTCAAAAGAAAGGCTACTGTTGATTTAACCTTATCACACCAATGGCATACCCTAAATGAAACAGAATGAAATATAAACTGTTATCAATGCAATGCATGTATGGTCTCAGGAGCGAAATGCAGAGAACGCCATCGAGGCTCTGAAGGAATACGAGCCAGAGATGGGCAAAGTCTACCGCATGAACCGCACGGCCGTCCAGAGGATCAAAGCTCGAGACATTGTGCCTGGAGATATTGTGGAGATTTCTGGTAAGCTTGGCCCTGTTTTTTTACTCTTTCCCATTCCCTCTCGTAATTTTTCCTGCTCTCTCTCTCTGTCCATTTCATAAAACCTCATCTGCTCTCAGTCTCTTAGTAAAGAGAGGAACTCAAATCCACAGAGAGATGATGTTTCTGGAACAATAAGGATACTCCACAGCCTCCAGCTTAAGTCCTGTGGACATTTGGAGGTTTCTTCTGAACATTTACCCACGTGGTCTGACATAATGCACAGTGGAGGTGGCCCAGGGCTTTTTTTTTTTCCTTCCAGTCATCACCACCTCTCGCTGTACCCAAAACACACAAACACAGGCTGTCGTTTTCCTCAGTCTTCCCATTGGCTTATGTGTGGCTGCCCAGAGTGTGTGTTTGTGTGCATTTCACCGCAGCTCTGCCCTGAACGGGAGCCCTTCAGGGTTTCTCTGTGTGTGTGTGTGTGGGCTCCTTGCCAAAAACTTGAAAGCAGAGCAGGAATATCCCAGACTGTCTTACGTAAGTGGCTTTCCTGTGAGTATGAGAGTGCCAAGCAGAGACATGCAGGAAAAATCAGTATGTGTGTGCGTATTCTGTTCATTGTAGAAAGCTGAAAAGTGACTGTAGTGCTCTTTCTTTTTCTCTCTTAGCTCTTTTTGAAACATGTAGCTTGTTTTCCATATAGTCAGTCCCACCGTTCTCCACCTTCATGTGACTGCAGGTTTGCCAGTGCCTCCCTCACACATCCAAACGTGCCCACTCTCTGTTCGGGATCCTGCCAGTGTATATGAGATAAAAATAGACCTGTTGTCATTCTGATAAAGCTTGACCGTAACTGTGCATCACACGCACACATATAAATGTGCTAGTCTGGGCTTCAAAGTAATCAGCGTTTGCTTCTTTAAACCCCTGCTTGCTAATGATCTCCAATTTGCGTCAGCCAAGTGTGGACTAGAAGAGACGAGGGGGAAGGAGACGACAGCGAGGATCTGTTTTTCACTATTACGGTGAAAACAAAAGAAAGATCAGACTAATAATCCCTGTGTTACGCCATAAGATTTCCCGATTCATGTTCGAGAGCAGCCGCATTCATTCAGAAACATGGATGCGGCTGCATCGTTGTGAATGGGAGTGGAAGTGAGAGAGTCAAAGATGTGGGGGGAACGTGTGTACGGAGAGATACAGAATGTGTGAGGGAGGTAGAGAAGGGAGAGCAGTGCGAAAGCGTGAAAGACAGATGAGCAGGAGGGAGCGGTAAATGCAGCAAGATGCGGAGAGAAAGAGAGACAGGTGGAATTAAAGAGATGGGGATGAAATGTCGGTAACGTTACCTGTCTTAGCACGGTGGTAACAAGCGTCTTTGTTCAGGTGCACTGTTTGGTCTTGTGCCTTGACAAGCCCGCATTCCAGTGGCCAGATTCCCTTCTCTGCGCACGTACACGCACTCCCCGCTGTCAGACTTCACCCATCTGACATCTGTGGGCCATGTCACCATGGTAACCGGCCCCAGAGTCCCTCCCATGTCAAGGTCAAACTGACAGACATGTAAAGTAACTACCAGACATCACTGTCAGTCCAGATGTTTCCAGCATCAAGTTTCTGTCTTTCCTGAAAGCAAAAATTGTGCCACAGTGTAGCAAAATCATGCCCAATATTTAAAGTTATGTGCAGCTATGTTAATATACAGCTGTGTTAAATTGGATTTCGGACCAATGAGAGTTGTGTCATGGTTTGTGCCTAGAAAACTGTTTAAAAAATTAAAAAACAAAAACAAACATAATGAAAACTGTAGTTAGTAATGTCATCAAGGTTACTTATTTTAGTTAATGTATTCTGACAACTTTTGGATTACTTTTTGTTAAATTTGTTTTAAATAAATTAAAAAAACATAAAGTTGATGTCAAAAGTTTACATCCTCCTTTTCAGAATCTGCAAAATGTTCATTATTTTACCAAAATAAGAGCGGGGGGGGGATCATTCGCCCATTCGCTTTGAATTTGAAGATCAGAGTAAACTTAATTTATTTTGTCTTCTGGAAAACATGCAGGTATCTTCTGTAGCTTCTGAATGGCAGTAATAAATGAAAAAATGTGATATTTAGGCAAAATAAGAAAAATGTACACATCTTCATTCTGTTCAAAAGTTTACACCCCTGGCTCTCAATGCATCGTTTTTCCAGTTTAACTGTCCAGGACAAAGAGACTCAGGAACAACTATCACTGAATAAAAAATAGCTATGGAACATTCAGGTAACAACACATTATTAAGTAAATGTATGTAAACTTTTGAACAGGGTCATTTTTATAAATTCAACTATTATTTTCTCTTGTGGCCTATGTGTAAATGTCTTTTATGTGAAATATCTTATTCAGGTCAGTAATAAATTAAAAAATAACATGCATTTTGTATAATCCCTTTTTTTATAGTTAAATAATTAACATTTTGCAGATTCTGCAAGGTGTATGTAAACTTCAGACCTCAACTGTAAATGTATCATATTGATATATAAAAAAGCAGAAAGAAAGAAAATATATTTAATTTCTGATATCAACATCATAAAAGGCATTAAACATTTGATAGAGTTGATAGAGAGATAATAGTGAATAGTGAGTTGATAACCTAATAGTTATTTAAATCATAAAAATGTAAAATAAAAGCAAATTAAACACTTGAATGTTAATAATATGAATATTTTATTTTTTTACCTGCATGTCAATACATCCATTAACCAACATCAGAGAACTGTAAACATGCGAATGTGTAAAATGTGTGTAAAATTATTGACAGCAACCGGATATTATGTTATATTATAAATGATGACATTACACGCCCCAAAGTCTTTCAAGTTTGAAATATTTTTGTCCAGACTTCCAGAATCAATAAATTATGCTTAATTTCCTGCCATTGTGTGAATAATAAGTAATCATGTAATCCATAAAAAGTAACTGTAATCTAATTACAAGCATTTTAAAATGTAATGTAATCTAATTACAAGTACTTAATTTTTGGAATCTGATTACGTAATCCAGATTACAAGTAATCACTTACTACACAGCACTGTACAGCATATATTTACAGCGTTTATTTAAACATAAAAAAATATATGTGACAAAAATCAGTAGCATATTAAGTAAAGATCATGTATGTTCCATAAAGATATTTTGTACATTTTCTACCGTAAATATATCCAAACTTAATTTGTGATTTAGTAATATTCATTGCTAAGGACTTCATTTGGACATCTTTAAAGGCGATTATTTTTATTTTATTTATTTATTTATTTTGCGCCTTCAGATTCCAAATTTTCAAATAGTTGTATCTCTGCCAAATACTGTCCTATCATAACAAACCATACATAAACACATACATACATCATACATTAAAGCTTTTTCATTCAGCTTTAAGGTTATATAAGATGTATAAATCTTAATTTCAAAAATGGACCTTTATGACTGGTTTGTGGTCAAGTGTCACATATATAACTGCCTTAAATTGAAGAAAGGGGTTCCTTCGCACGAGGATCATTGTATCTAGATAACATGGCATCAAAAAATTTTGAAAATCCTTCTTCTAGAACATTTTGAACAAACTCTTTTCATTTTTGTTGCAGTGTAGTGAAACATCATGGCCAGTTTGATGGATATTTTTGGATTGCGAGTGAGATTTTTGGCATTTTCCTCTTCCTGAGGCCTTGAGCACTTCCCAGCTTGCAAGCTGAACAAAAACTAGACAAGGTGAATTAGTCCGGGGGGAGAAGAAAAGAGGTGTTTCCACTCCAGAGGTCTGCGAGGGTGGAAACTGCTGGCACTCTATGTATCTTCTGTACTTTGTTATCATTGGTAGTGGGGGAAAGCGAGATGCCACTTAGAATCAAGATCCATCCGCTGGTTTATAGCCACGAGAATCCACTAACGAGGTGCGGACACATTCACACACATGCTGAGCTGCTTGTGCTGAGTTCATTGGTTAGAGTCGTAGCATTTAACAAGTCCTATTCAGTAAGTGGGAAGCACTGGCAGGACGGAGGTGTTGTCAGCTGCATCTGCTGAAATATTTCTCAATTTCTGTCTAACCCGACTATGCCGATGACATAATCTTGTTGCTAAGCTATCAAACATGTGTAAGCAAACACACAATAACCCCAACCTAAAAAACCGTGCACTTTCTCTAGAGGTTGAATGAAAATTACTCATCGGAAAAAGCACTTTGAGAACTATAAATTAGTTACTACAGAAAGAAAAAAAAATCATTCAAAACAAACGGCAACCAAAAATATCATCCACAACACTCGTTCCCTTCTCCTCGCTGCAGAGCCTTTCCTGTACCTGCCGTTCATGAGTGGCGATTCCATCGGAACTTTTGGCACGCACAGAGAGAATTGGAGGTCGGAAAACAGTGTTCAGCCATTTTTTTGCATGCATGAGTACTATAGATATTTATAGATTATTTACACTTTTCAATTTCCAGTCAGCCCTGCATTGTGCCAGCGTTAGGCCAACGTTATGGTTGCGGTAATCACAGCGTCCTAAGTGGAACTTTCCCTCGACTGTTGCGGAGGCTCATAAATAACATTCTCACTCCATTAGAATATCCAAGGAACCAGAAGGGGGTTTACAGAAAGCTTGGCGATTTGGAAAGGCCTTAGTTGTTTTTTCATGCTCTTTGGGATGAGCAACAGTGAAGTCATCGAATGTTTTTATTCAAATAAATTCACTTCAGTCCCATCATCTTTTAGTCATGCCCACAGGCTCTTTTAAACCGTTTTGATCAGCATTCGCAAACATCTTGAACTCGCCAGCCTCTGTTATTACACCGTTCCACATTTACAAGTAAGCATGCGTCACCCGTTCTAATCAAGTTTATGCCCGATGTCCGTGGAGGCCTGTTTCCTGCTATCAGATGCTTGCCATCTACTGTCATAATGTCTGTGTATATTTAGCTCACTTTGCATTGTTCTGGCTTGGTATGGCGAAAAGCGGTTCGCATTAGCATTTAGATGGGTTCAGTACCCATTCGCATTGTGACCGAGTGGGTGGGAAACACCGCTGAGGGAGAGAGAGAGAGAGAGAGCGATTAAAATCCAAGAAAGAGAAGAGAAAGGTCCGTCGTTCTGGGAGCATAAACAGGTTCCTGCCCACCGTGCCCTCTCTATCCCAACTCCCACGCAGAGCAGCCCCTGATGGGGGTGTTGTCTCCCTCGCCAGAGACCCCAAGGCTGATTCCTGACGTGGGAGGAAGAGAGAGACCGCACTGCTGAGAAATCGTGTCCGGAGGATTGGAGCAAAAAGAATAGAGAAAGCAAGATGTTTTTCTGTACACAATAGTGTTATGCAAGATCATGTGACTATGACTAATAAACAATTTATTGTGCAGAAAAACAGAAAGACTGACGATATCCAATTTTTTTTGTCTTATAAAAAAATCTGACATTCAGCCTTCTTTAGAGTTTCACTTAAGCGTGATTCTTTCTAGACTGTACGGGCCGCTCATCCACTATCTGTCTAACAGTGTGTAAAAGACTAATGGGAAGTGTGGCTGCTCTCTTGCATGCCTTGCTGCCCCCAGGCACCTCCAGCTCAGCCTAAGGGTTTAAATGGAGCATAATTACAACACTAAGGGTCTCTAATTGCTGTTAAATGTCCGTTAAGTGCCCCCGCAGTCTCTTTGTCCTGGTCCAGGAGCTATATGACATGGGGATGAGAATTTGCAAGCTCAGTGACACCAGTGCTGATTTTGTCCCGATCTATCACAAGCTTAAATGCGATTTTATACAACAGTTCAGTAAATAAGAAGTTGATATTGTGTTATATTTTAAACATTATATTACGTGTTTTTGCTCAATTTTGCAAAGAACATGTTACCTTTGAAGCAATAGCAGAATTGTTGCACGTCTCTGACAAACACAGCGGTGTTTAGTTTGTGAATGAATCCGTGTTTTGAATGAATTGTGTGAATGACTCATTAAGACTTTTACCGCCACCTGTTGGCATATTTAGTTTTTTATTTAGGGTATCATTTCATCAAAAAATTAAATAATAATAATAATAATAATAATAATAATAATAATAATAATAATAACATTAAAGGATAGATCACCCAAAAAAAAAATTTCAATTCTGCCATCATTTACTCACCCTCATGTCGTTTCAAACCTTTCTTTTGTGGAACATAAAAGAAGGTATTTTGAAGACATTTGGTAACAAAGTTGTTTCAGTTAACAGTGACTTTCACTGTATGAGCAAAAAATACTGAGATGTTTGTCAAATGATCTTCTATGTTCCATAGTTCATGTTAGGCCGTTTTCAACATTGATTATAATAAGAAAAGTTTACTGAGCACCAAATCATCAGCATATTAGAATGATTTCTGAAGAATCCTTAAAAGATTGTTGATATATGTAGAATACTTGGCATGAATTCAGAGGAAATCTCTGGAGCTTTCTGTGGAAATGTGTTTAGATTCCATGCAGATGTTGTTGTGTATATATGATGCCATAGGTCACAACAGATTGGCAAGGAGTGTGTTTAATGCAGTTTTCCGAAAAAAAAGAGGCTTATTTTTGTCTTTTGCTCATTTTCAATATGTTCGACTTGTGATTTGCTGTATCATCGTTTGTTTTAATCTGTGAATGCACAAGCAGTTTCCTGCAGCTTGTGTGATGAGTGTATATGCAGCTTTGTCTTGATGTATCGGGTAGGAAGGATCAAAGGTTTAATAAAGGGATAGTTCACCCAAAAATGAAAATTACCCCATTATTTACTCACCCTCAAGCCATTCTACAGGCATATGTATATGACTTTCTGCTTTCTATATAAGCCAAGAGGAGACTGGCTTTCCTTTGCTCCTGTAAACAAAAATTGGTTCTGAAGAGACTAGCATATTCTCACTTGAACTTATGCTATGCCTACATCCTACGTCATCCGTTGGAACGCCACTCTTGTAAACGCACATATGTTAGTTAGCAGATGTTAGAGATTACGGTTTGTAAAGTTGTAAACATGGATATTTAAATATGGATAAAAACACATTGATTCACTTCACCTCTCAGAGCCATGTGGATTACTTTTTATGATGTTTTATGCACTCTTATTGGACGTAAATTGCACCTCCCATTCACTGACATTTATAAAGCTTGAAAGAGCCAGGACATTTTTTTTTTTTTTTTTTTTTTAATTTAACTCCAATTGGATTCATCTGAAAGAAGAAAGCCATATACACCTAGGATGGCTTGAGAGTGCGTAAATCATAGAGTAATTTTCATTTTTGGCTGAACTATCCCTTTAAGCCACTAAACTCTACTGCTCAAATCCTAAATAGCTGCAAGAGCTCACAAAACCCAGTTGAAAACAACACATATTGACTGATTCTGTGTCATCTAACTGGCTGGGTTTTTCCCACCTCATTTTTTTTCTTTTGTATTAGAAACACTTTTTTTTCTTGTAAACATAGTGCATGAACCGAATATTGATCACTCCTTGTACTCTCATCAACTGGCTATCGAGCGGTGTTCCAGTGTGTCTGCAGTTAGTCTTCGATGGTGGTGTCTTTCTCGCTCTTTCTCTTCTTTTTATTTCAGTTGCTTTTTTGCTTTGCTTCAGGCTTTGTGTCCTAGTAGCTTCGATCTGTTGTAATTAAGTGTTTACCTGGAAAACAAGAGGTCAAGAACAGCCTTAAATGATGGCTGTGCAGTGGCCTGTCTTATTTCATGTTCATGATTGCAGTTTTGACCCCTCAGGCGTATGTCTTACACACCTTTTTCGACTTGTCCCGCATTCATCAGTAACACAGGAGTGTCTTTGCCTGTTTTTTGATGAAGTAACTCTTAACCCATTTTGTTTTCCAGTTGGAGACAAGGTGCCAGCAGATATCAGGATCACTTCAATCAAATCCACCACCCTAAGAGTGGACCAGTCCATTCTCACAGGTACTGTGGATGTCTGTGAGGCATCGCCTTAGCATTTCACTGCTCAGTTCTCAATCTGACTTGATTTAAAACTGCCAATGTGTTCCTTAGGCGAGTCTGTGTCTGTTATCAAGCACACTGATCCCGTGCCAGATCCACGAGCTGTCAATCAAGACAAAAAGAACATGCTGTTTTCTGTAAGCACTTCACTTCCTGTTTTGAACATATACTAAGCAGTATATTTGCATACAAGTATTACTTCATGAATATTTTCAGCTTACCTACGTCATAGCATTTTACTCTTGTCATGCATTACATAATTATCCATGTTTTTTTTTTGCTTTTTTTTCTTTGTCTCCCTACTTTGCAGTATGTCATTATACTGTAGCATATAATAAGACTTAAGTATTCTGTTCAGTCTAAACATGCACTTCTGTCTGCGTTCATTTGCGGTTATTTAGATGCTTTAAGTAGGCAGGCATTTGCCTGCTCTCAATCCACTTAGTTTACGTTAACATTATCTAGGGATAGGGAACACCCCAGGTGACGTTATTGGCCTAGTGAGTGAAAGTATAACGTCAGAGTTAATGCAGTCTGCCTGTTTTCTTCTCTAGTCATTTAAAATAAACTGTATATGGCCTGTGTGCTTTTATAGTCCAACTTTATGCATTTTCCAACACATCATGGTAATGAAAGATGTAGTTTCCTATTAGGGGAAAATATCCCTAATGACATTATAGCCAACTCCACACAAGTCAATGATTTTTCCAAACTACGTTTTATAAAATTATATGGGACTGAGGAACTTCTGATGCCGTTGTTGTTGTTTCCAAGTCTGCAGAAGTGTAAATTTAGATTTGAAATGTCTTTTGGTGGCTTTGTTCCATTTAAGTGTGTATGTGTTTATATATATTCGTGTTCTCATGTTTTCCAAAAGGGCACAAACATTGCGGCAGGTCGGGCCATCGGTATTGTCGTCTCCACCGGAGTTTCCACCGAAATCGGTAAGATCCGTAACCAGATGGCATCCACCGAACAGGAGAAGACCCCGCTGCAGCAGAAGCTGGATGAGTTTGGCCAACAGCTCTCGAAGGTCATCTCCCTCATCTGCATCGCCGTCTGGGTCATTAACATCGGCCATTTCGCCGACCCGGTCCACGGTGGCTCGTGGATCCGAGGTGCCATCTACTATTTTAAGATAGCTGTGGCTTTGGCAGTGGCAGCCATCCCGGAGGGTCTGCCAGCTGTCATCACCACCTGCCTGGCGTTGGGCACCCGTCGCATGGCCAAGAAAAACGCCATTGTCCGTTCTCTGCCCTCAGTGGAGACACTGGGATGCACCTCCGTTATCTGCTCAGATAAGACGGGGACCTTGACGACCAACCAGATGTCTGTCTGCAGGGTGAGTGATGTGGCTGTTCAAGCCAGACGCAGAGTTGGTGTCTCATTCAGCATCAAAACTGATGTCTGCGGGGAGATCTTGATTGTATGTCTGGGTTGATGACAACTTCGTTTTTCATTCTTGGTGTTCTGCTGACATATGGTCCTGTGTGAGCTATGTAACTTAAACAAAACAGATTTGAACCTCTTTTTTTCCACAAAAGGTGATTTATTGTGCACTATAACCAGAGCCAGAACGTATTTCAAACTGTCATGAAGCGAAGCAGTGAAGGTCGCCCTAAAAAATTGCATTCTGTTTATAAATTCAGGATAGATTCCCCTGAGGATTACCCCTTTTTTGGAAAAAAAAGAGACTCTTGAGGCTAGAGCGCGTCATGTGAATTCCTTTTAGACAACGTCTTGGAATTCTTTCCCACTGATTCCAGACCTGTGTGTGTGCCTTGTTACTGTGGTTTCCGGTGCACTGGCAGGTGGGTTTCACAGGCCTGGATACTACAGTGGTGTTTACCATCAGAGCAGGTCTTTGATGCCCTGCCAGAGCTGAGTGATGCACCAGCAGCAGCCTTCTCTGGCTGCCATATGGAAGACCACAGAAACATACCAGGCACAACACAAGAGGTGAGAGAGAGAGGGAGTTGGAAGTAATAAGACTTGGTCGGATGCTCAGTAGCAATCTAGAGCCAGTCCAAAGACTCAGCTGCACTTTCAGGTTAAATAATGTTTAGAGACATATCTTGAGGATTGGGCAGTAATACCTTCCCTCCAGCAAATGGTCACTCACATGTAATTGCAGCAATTACCAAATGAGAATTACCCAGTCAGTTCCCCATGAACAGAAGTCCCATCTGACTGTTTTCTCATTTGAGAAGCTGTTTTATATGGATGTACGTCTAAATGGAGAGGAAAAGACTTTGTTTCCTAATTTCTGTTTCATTTTCTGTCCTTAATGTTTTAGTTTACATCACTACTTGAAAACAGAAACGAAACTGCCTTTCAATTTCACAGTGGTCCTCATCGGTGCACTAAAATGAAACTGTTTAAATATTAAGTTATTGTAATAGGTATAGAAATGCATACAAACTACTAGTTTCTTGTGCATAATATATTCAACATGTCAAAACTGTAGGAAAACGGCATAGACAACCTTATTGAATATAATGGGGGTGTTTTGTTTTTGTAACATCACCCTGTTTGCTTTCAGTTTTATATTGTGTTCACATGGTTTAGTCTTAGTGAATTACAACATAATTCCAGGTTACAGACTCGTTTCAAGTGACAAATTTTCTTTGGATGTACAGCTAGGTGGTTTTTGGCACAATTAGAGCTACATACAATGCATGCAATTTTCACTTTGAATGATTATTTAATCATAGCGGTTTTAAATGTATTCTTAATTATTTAATAGTCATAATCAAAAGTTTGTGATCTAAGACTTTTTTGAAAAGAAGTCTTATGCTCACCAAGGCTGCATTTATTTGATAAAAATAAGTCATATTGTAAAATATTAACATTTTATATTATTATTCCTGTGATGGTAAAGCTGAAAAAAACATCACTCCAGTCTTCAGTGTCACATGATCCTTCAGAAACCTATAATATGGTGATTTGGTGCCCAAGAAACATTCATTATTAATATCAACACTGAAAACAACTGTGCTGCTTAATAGTTTTGTCAAAACCATGAAAATAATAGTTGAATTTATAAAAAATTACCCCGTTCAAAAGTTTACATCCCCTTGATTCTTAATACTGTGTTGTTACCTGAATGATCCACAGCTGTGCTTTTTTGTTTAGTGGTAGTTTTTCATGAGTCCCTTGTTTGTCCTGAACAGTTAAACTGTCCACTGTTCTTCAGAAAAATCCTTCAGGTCCCACAAATTCTTTGGTTTTTCAACATTTTTGTTTATTTTAACCCTTTCCAACAATGACTGTATAATTTTGAGATCCATCTTTTCACACTGAGGACAACTGAGGGATTCATGCACCTATTACAGAAAGTTCAAACACTCACTGATGTTCCAGAAGGAAAAAACATTCATTAAGAGCTGGGGGGTGAAAACTTTTTGACTTTGAAGATCAGGGTAAATTTAATTTTGTCTTCTGGAAAACATGTAGCTATCATCCTTTAAGGGCAGTACTAAATGAAAAAAAATATGATATTTAGGCAAAATAAGAAAAAATGTACACATCTTCATTCTGTTCAAAAGTTTATACCCCCGGCTTTTAGTGCATTGTGTTTTTCTTCTGGAGCATCAGTGAGCGTTTGAACCTTCTGCAATAGTTGCATATGAGTCCCTCGGTTGTCCTCAGTGTGAAAAGATGATCTCAAAATCATGCAGTCATTGTTGGAAAGGGTTCAAATACACAAAAATGCTGAAAAACCAAAGAATTTGGTTCCACAGCTGTGGATCATTCATGTAACAACACAGTATTAAGAATTAAGTGTATGTAAGCTTTTGAACAGGGTAATTTTTTATAAATTCAACTATTATTTTCTCTTGTGGAGTACGTGTAAATGTTTTTCATGTAAAATATCTTATTCAGGTCAGTACAAAATAAAAAATAACATACATTTTCTATGATCCCTCTTATTTTGGTAAAATGAATGTGTGTGTGTATATATATAATATTATTGATCCAAACTTTTGAACAGTAAGTTTATATTGATAGGTTGACTACTTAGAATGATGTAAGTACTGCAGCTATTTCATTGCGTATGTTGTGGTGTATGTTTAAGGCAGGACTACATATTTATCCAATGGGAGTCAGACAGAGTGTTTGAGAAACCGGTGTGAAAACAGTATTTTTCCAGTTGTGTTTGGTACCACTAATGGTGCGGAAAGTACATACTTTAACTTAAAGCTTCTTGATCCAAGTCTTGATCTAATTAACCAATCACACCCTTACTAACCACTGAAGAACTTGTTTATTTTATTCTTCCCGCTGTCATATCTTTATATTCTCCAAAGAGAGAAAATCAAGCACCCATGTTTTTACTGCCATGACTGTACCACCTGTATTGGTGCGTGTGACACAAAGTAACCTGACTCACAGCACAGCCAAGAATGCCATGCAGTTTAATTACTTCTTCTTTTGTATTTTAAGGTGCCTTGTCATCATTTCAGTGCCATCAATCTGGCCTAGAGGCTGTTCTTGTTATTATTGAGGTTTTCTACTGTCCTAAAAAAGGAGAGTTTGAACGTGCTACAAGCATTAGTCACCACCGTTTAAGGATTCGAGGTGATGGGCGTAGATTCTTTCATAGGTGTTCTCATGTAGTCTCTTTTATGCTGTTGCATAAAATGTTGAAGTCCTCCATGTGGAAGTCACTCTGGGACACTCAAGGTGTATATGCGTGTTTGTACGCAATGGAAAATCCTCAACTTGTACAGACAAGTCAGCAGGACGTGATTGCAACATCTTTTACATTATATTCTTGAACAGCTGCAGACGTGGATCCATTAAGACCGTAGGCTTTCTGTTAAAGCCCGCAGCTAAATCTGTTTACAATATCACAAGACCTGGTTCTCAGTTCAGGCCATTTGTAGTCAAAAGTCAGGCCTTCATATACGTAGCTTTTTATAGTACCGTTTTGTCACTAAATATTTCATGCCCGTGTTATTTCAAAACCGAGAGCAGGAAAGGTTTGGAAAATGAATTCTTTGTTTTCTTTCCTCCATCTGTACCTCTCCCTCCCTTTTATATTCATTTATCAGACTACTTGCATCTCCCGCTTCTAGTTTTGTGACCTTTATGATTTCAATTGGAAAATCATGATTGCAATATTGAAGTCATATCATAACCTTTTTTTTTTTTTTTTTTTTTTTTTTTTTTTCCTGTGTGGTGCTGTACATGTTCATATAAAGCAGCCACTAGTATTTCCATTGTGAGCTATTCCATTGTTTACAGAGAAGCCCTATGTATGATTGTATGTGCTTTTGTGCAAAGTTTAATCATGTCCCATGGCGTAGGGATGTTATATCCCTGGTTGCAATGCCTCACTGCACATGTGTGTGTGTGTATGCCCTGAACGTCCGTCTGCGTGTAACGCCATATCTCCTGTGTTTAACAGCAGGGTGTTCCCTCTGTTCAGAGGCTGCTTAATTCCGTGCAAGTGCCGGGAACCTTCCGGAAAGAGTCCCATTGCGCTGTGGTAAATATTTACGCACTCCGCACCCTGATCCCAGACCTGCAACGATCAGAGCTCAAACAGTAAGGGCGAGCACCGTAGTCAAACACCACAACATTCACTTTAAAGGCCCTTCACTTCAACACTAATGACGGTTTCCTGAACACAGATCAAACCTAGTATCAACCTAATACATCCTATTTAAGGGATCTGTAATTGAAACCCATTTTTCAAATTAAGAAGGTTCACCTGTATCTTGGAAACAAAACTCCTTTCAGGCTTAGTTATGTAATAGACAGCTGTTCTTTCAATTCCAACTGACCAATATATGTACCAATGTGTAAATAGACCAGATATGTATATTCAGTATGTGTCAGTGTGTGTGCGTATACATAATGTAGAGAGAAAGAGATAAGTGTGTATATATGGTAACTCATTAAAGGATTAGTTCACTTCCAAAATAAAAAGTTCCTGAAGATTTACTCACCCCCATGTCATCCAAAATGTTCATTTTTCTCTTTCCTCAGTCGAAAAGAAATTAAGGTTTTTGAGGAAAACATTCCAGGATTTTTCTCCATATAGTGGACTTCAATGGAGTTCAGCAGGGTGAAAGTCCAAATCGTAGTTTCAATGCAGATTCAAATAGCTCTACAAGATCCCAGCCGAGGAATTAAGGGTCTTATCTAGCAAAACAATCTGCCATTGAAAAAAATAAGTAAATGTATATACTTTTAACCACAAATGCTTGTCTTTTACTAGCTGTGCGCATTTTCACCAACTGCGCAATCACATCTTCATCTGTGTACTTATTTTTAAAAATTTGCTTTGTTAACACTGTACTTCTGCCTACATCACGTTTGACCTATTTGAGTTAGAGCAAATCGAGCATTTGTGGTTAAATGGTATACAATTTTTTATTATATTTATTTATTTGTTTGTTTGTTTATTTTGAAAATGCCAAATTGTTTTGTTAGATAAGACCCTTATTTCTCGACTGGAATCATGTAGAGCCCTTTGAAAACTGGATATCTGGGCGATATGGCAAAAAAATTTAAATCTCAATTTTTCTTTTTCGGAACGTTTGACCGATTGTGTGATTTATTTATTTTTTTTTTTTTTTCCAACTTGGAAATGTGATTCAACATGATTCAAATAACTTTTTCTTTATTAACCCTCTAGTTAAAGAAAATTCTAATCCATGTGCACCACGCATGGAGTTGTCAAAATGATGTAAGTGTTAAACAAATCACTTGTTAAATATCTTTGAGGAAAAGATGCATGAACTACAGCTACACCTTATACAAACGTTTCTTATATTATATGTTAAGAAATAGAACATGTGGCTTGTGACATGTGGTTGGATCATTCTTTTCTCTTCACTGTTATCATAGGCATATTGTCAAAGTGTCTAATGCTTGGTAATATTTCTTTTTTGTATTTCTAAAAAAAAAATAAAAAATTGAATGGAATTAATCGATAAAATCGGAAAAATCGCCCAGCCCTACTTCAGCCTGCTTATCACCATTGAAGTCCACTATATGGAGAAAAATCCTGTAATGTTTTTCTAAAAACCCTTATTTTGTTTCGACTGAAGAAAGAAAGACAAGAATTCTGGAGTGAACTAATTCTCTAATATTTCATATCCATTTGTATATAAATAAATGGCTTTATTGTTGAGCAGCAGTAAAGTAGGTATGGTAATATAAAATCAGCCAGTCAAACTGCTATTCCTCAATATATTGCGGAGTATTGCTATATAAACATTTTATGATTGTCCTCAAACTCAAATACCTGCTGTATGTGACACTATTTTTCCCCATTTTTTTGATTAGTGAATGGTGCAGAGATCACACGTTGTGACATATTTTGTCTTTGCTAGCTTTTAATTGTCCAGCCTAGGCTTTGTATCTGATAGCCTTTTTCATTCTCATTCTCTTCCCGTCATACGTTTGCCTTCTGCATCTCACCCAGTAAGGGAATCCCGCCTGCCATACTTCATTTTCCTCATATTTTTGTGCTCTGTCATTTCTATTCCTCTCACGCACTTCCTTGCGTCTGCTCCTGCTGCAGCATGATCCAAGAATGCCGTAGGGAGCAGAGTCACAGACACGCCTGTTTGGGAAGCCTATTGCTGACTGTTCACTGTAACGTACTGTATGTCGAACACTTTCTGATATATCTGGCTACTTTTGTGTTAAATGACTTTTTATTTTGAAAAATGTAGAGCTGTTTTGATTGCCTTTTTATATTAATATTAATGTTAAATGTAAATTAATATAAAACATTACCAAATCGAATGCACATTTTAATGCTGGGGCTGTCACGCAGGAAGGAGACTGAGACAGCAAAAGACATATAAATTGGCCCCAGTTTGTTTTGAGTTCTATGTATGTCTGTCTGTTTGTTGCTAATTTTTCATCAACTTAAATTCTTCACGGTGGGGAACAGCTAATAGTGTCAGCCTAAGCCTGAAGCAAAGTGACAATTCATCACCCTGAGAGTCCCTAAAGGAAACAAAGAAAAAACGTTTCACACGCAAGACAGAATTTTAAAATCGAGCTTGTGGAAATAAATGTGTCCCAAATGGATTCAACATTCTGTTAAATCTCCTGTGCCTCGTAATGTTAAGTACTAAAAGCGTGACGCTGAGAAGCTTATTATAGGGACAGACAAGATGCTTATCCCGGGCTTGGAATTAGTGCTGTCACTACGTTGCAGCGTTGTTCAGGCTGACCTAAGCCAATCAACTAACCGTGTGGCTTGTTGTTGAGGCCAGACATCATCCAAGTGCCACCGTCACTAATGCGGAAGTCACTGGCTAAATCAGGAGGAAATACGGGTGCCTAAAATCTTTTTCCACTACTGTGAAATGCACGCATGCACACACACGTCCTTATCAGAGGCTCGTCGTTGCATATCACTGCTTGCTGCCCTGTTCCTTGGTATCTGTTGCTATGACAACGTATAGCAACAGAGTTCCATGTCTGCCAAGTTATGGGATGGCTGTTGGTGTTTTTGGTGCAGATCTGATTTATAAATGACTGTAAACAAACAAAGCAGGCTAGCAACAGCCCTTATCATGATGTTTTTCCTTTAGATTCTTTTGTGCTACTGGTGCATAACTGCTGCTTGTTGGTACATTTCAACCCCCAGAATTCTGGGGAATGAGTTTAAATATGGTCAAATGTGTTTAACAGTGCTACATGGTTACACTAACAGTCAAAAGTTTTTGAACAGTAAGATTTTTAATGTTTTTTAAAGAAGTCTCTTCTGCTCACCAAGCCTGCATTTATTTGATCCAAAGTACAGCAAAAACAAATGAAATAATTTTACTATTTAACCTTTTAACTTCACCCGTCCCCTCAGTGGGACGCCTAAGTTTACTTCACTATATTACAAATAAATCCTAATCTAATCATGACAAACTATATGTTGTTGAAAGGGTATAAATAGATATTTTGCTGCTGCTATTACACATTTTGTAGGAACAGTAATAGATTAATTACTGAAAAAAAATCTGCATCATAACAGGAGTTCTGACTTTCGTCACAAAAAGTCTTGTTTCGTTGCCTTTTTCTCTATCACGTTTTAAAAATCATCAGAAATTATATATCAGCTGAAAGCATAAAACCTCAAAATTCATCATGTGAAAGCCATTTTAAAATTGGACATTACATTACCATGGAAATTGGACTTCAGAATCATATTACAAAATGCATTCGTTCATGTCTATGTTCAAAAATGGGGTTGACAGTTAAAGGGTTAAAATAACTGTTTTCTATTTGAATATATTTAAAAAGAAAATAATTTATTCCTGTGATTTCAAAGCTGGGGGGTGGGGGGTAATTTTTCAGATAATTTGCTGCTCTATTTCAGATAGATGCTGTTCTTCTGAACTTTCTATTCATCGAAGAAAAAATTCTACTCAACTGTTTTCAACATAATAATAGTAAATGTTTTTTGAACAGCAAATCAGAATATTAGAGTGATTTCTGAAGGATCATGTGACTCGTAATGATGCTAAAAATTCAGCTTTGAAATCACAGGAATAAATTACAAAATATTTTCAAATAGAAAAGTTATTTTAAATAGTAAGAAGAATTAGAATTTTACTGTTTTTTGTACTTATGATCAAATAAATGCAAGCTTGGTGAACTTATTTAAAAAGCATTAAAAATCTGTTCAAAAACTTTTGACTGGTAGCCAAAGCTGTTATACATGTAACATTTCATCAAAGTGTCCTGAAAAAAAATGTATCACAATTTCCACAAAAACATTAAGCAGCACAACTCACCAATGTCTATTATTTAAGAATGGACAGATAGTGTCTGGTGGCTAATTCATTGCTCATGTGAGTACAAATACCTAGTCACACAGAACCTGAACACTATTTCTCATTTTCTGTGCAGATTGTGGTGGGAAAAAAGGTATTTTGCAGAATGGGTTGAAATATTTTATGTGCTAAACTGTGGTTAGGATTCAATACTCAATAGAACGACAAAATTAGCCAAAATATTTAATAAAATGAGGAAAAAGTTGTTTGGGGGCATGTTTGTATAACACGGTGAATGATGGCAATGTGAATTCTGGTTTCTGTAGTTACTGCGGTAGCATGCAAGCTTATAAATACTAAATACCTAAAGATGACATTACAACCAAACAACATTTTTTTCACTAAACGAACATGTCAGAGCAACGCATTCCAAGGTCAAGGAGAATAGCGATAGTAAGCAGGCAACTGGATCTAATTTGGTTTCTTTCCCCACTCTTTCCCAGTTGACAATGTCTGTTTACATGGTGTTTGACTGCGGAAATCGAGCGACACAGATTCCTGTGCGGTAAAGACCAAAGAAGTAGGCACCAAAATAGTGTTTCTCAGAAAAGAGAACCTACCCCTGTTGTAGCTTATGTTTAGAATCAGTTAACCTACGGTTCAGATAATATAACGCTGTTGTAAAGTTCCTAAAGATATGCATCAAAAAATGATTAGTTCTTTTATGTTCGCTTTATGGAGTAAAAAGCACTTGTGCACGAATGCTAAGAAATGGCACTGTGTACCAGTACTTGCTATGATAATTTGGCCATTACTTTATAAAGGCCCTTTTTTTTTTTGCCTGAGAGACTGTTCTTTCCTGCAGAGCAAGCTAACTCAATAATCCATTTATTTTAAGGGCTTAGGGGCATGATCCAGCCCTCTGATTGCTGCTGCCTGCCGCTCGCTTTGTGTTTTCCACAATTAAGTTTTGTGTATGTGCGTCCCCTTCAAACAGGAAGCACTGTGGAGTACTGTGGAGCTCCGAAACTTTTACAGCTTAACTGCTTCATTAATTCTTTAATCAGACACATTTAATTGAGTCTTGCTCTGAGTGATGTAACGCCAAGAGAGAGTGTTTTTCCTCTTCGTGTTTGTGTATGTTTGAGACGACCTTTAATGTGACCTCAGTTCCTTTTGAGGAATTTTCAGTTCCTTTTGAGGAACTGCCCATACATGGCTGCTTGGCAAGCGTTGTGTGAGCAATTTCTAAGTTTAGATGCTTCATTATTGAGCCGAGTGGTGATGTTGATAAGAACCTACTTCTGGAATTTGTGTGTGTGTGTTAGCATCAATGCAACTATTGAGCTTGACCGCAGTGGCTGTTAATCATGATAAAACACATTTCACCAAGTCCACCTACTGCATAATCAACATTTACGACACCTCGTAAGATCAGGATTCATTTTTACTCCTTTCCAGCGCGCACCTCCATTTCAGACCTGTCATCTGAACAGAAAGGTGGGGTGTGCGATCAATGGCGTTCGCCAAATTGGCTTGATGAGTTCCATTCCAGCGTCCACCTGTTTCATCTGCCCCTACGCCCAGATACTGGAGGAAGGGTATAGCGTGGAAATAAGATCTCTCTCTTCTCTCCGCTGAAACTTGCCCAGGGCTGCCACTTCTCCTGCTGGCTCATTTCAGCACGATGAATGTCATAGCGAAAACTCCATGTCAAGAAAAAGCATTGCGTTATGGGTTTGGATGATATGTCTGATGTTGTCAGGCTGAACTCATCTTCACCTCGTCCAGCTCTCTTGGAGGCTTTGGTGCGGTTTATTCTAAGAATCAGACTCACTTTATTTGCTTTAGTCATGCAGTAGAGTTTGGCCTTAGTTGTAAACACAAAAGACAACACAATATAGTACAACACCTGGAGTTAATTATAATGAAACTAGACAAATGTCAGCCAAAACATGGGCAAAGTGATTGTCACTCTTTCACCTCATCTGTTTCCAGTTGGGCCGGTGAAAGCAGACATTTCAGTAGGAGGCAGTAGTTTATTGTAGTTTGTGTTGTCTGTTGGCAGTTGTGTGAGTGTGTTGGTTCAGACAGGGAAAAGCTCATGCCAGGCCACTAAACACGGGAACCTACACGCTGCCAGTGCATTATGACATCATCGCTCTGCCTCTGATTGGACGGAGGATAAGGGAAACCCCAGAGCTGATTGGGTGGAGTCATAACTGTCTGTTGGTGGTTTTTTTCTTTTTTAAATGCAGTTGGGGTTTGTAACTATTTTCAGATGACTTGGAGAACTTGTTTGCTTATTCTTCTCGAAAGCGTGTTTTCTTGGGCACAGTTGGGGAGTTCTTTGTTTTTCCAACTTTAATTACGATAACCACTTTTTAACTGGTAAACTTATGAGCATTTAGAACTTTTATGTGCTAGTATTTCCTTATGGAAAACCTGAAAATATCAGGGGATTTTAAAATGGTTAGTTCTTGGTCTGTGGTTGTTATGGATATGAGTAAAACATTAAAGTTACAGAAATTTCTACAGTGGACATAATATGTTTTAGTTTCAAGGCTTAACAATACGTTTTCTTTCTGCCATTTAACCAGTGATTTTTATATTTAACATTGTTAGATATTACAGTTGCAATATGACTCAGCTTACATTATTACGTTATTATAATGTTCAGTTGTGAAATGTTTCTTCATCTTGAAATTTTCTGAGTGCAATCTCACTTTATATATAGGTAGCCTTTGCCACTACTATGCTCTTATATTTAAATGCACTTATTGTGTACATACATGTTTTTACATTTTAAAAAAATACCTGCATGTAATTACATTTATAAATATAGCTGCAAGCAGCAATTACCAGGTTTCAAGCACTTTAGGGCATTTAATCAAAAAAGCATTTTTGCCAAAACCAGGTAATTTACCAAAGTATTATGTTTTTTAATGTTTATGATTGATACAGTACTAGCTGTGGTCCGATCCCCTTAAAACTTTGCATGCTTGTTCAGAATCACCTGTCGCATGTGCTCAGCAGGTTTTGTGAAGTTTTGAGTTTTCCTTTAGGATTTATAGGGTTTTGGGTACGTTTTGACAGGCCCTTTTTCTAAATGACCCTGTTATAGCTTCGAAAAAGGGTAAAATTCAACATATTTTGATTATTATGGGCCTAGAGAGTCCAGAGAATTGCACTGCAGTGTTTTTTTCCAGACTGAGTGAGGAAAAAGTTCCTAAAAGTAGGTTTTTGAAGACATCTCAATAATTTAACAAACTATTTGATTGACAGCAGTGGTTCTAGAGGCAAAGTTGTCTGGAATGAGGAGTTCTATTGTTTGACACAAATACTGTGCGTATGTGTGAAAAAACGTGCAAAGTTTTTGAGCCTGCAACTGCCAGGTTAGGAGTTATGAGCGATTGCTTTTGTTCGTTGTAGCAACCCCGTCAGGCCGATTGGGGCGCACATTTGTCTCGTTGCAGGCGGTGTGAGTACTACCATCCCTCCAAGTTTCAAGTCTCTACGACTTACGGTTTGGTCTGCACGATCAGTTTTACATGGAGATCGCTGATTCGTGACCATTCCAACAATTACAGTAGGGTTTCAGCGCTACACGCTTGAACCACTAATTACACTGTTGACCTATCCCTTACACCTTAAACCACCCTTAAACCTACCCATACCACCAAACCTGTCCCTAACCTTACCCGTATCCCATCTCAAAAGCAACAAAAGTTTTTTGCAATATAATATGAACACAGTAAGTACATTGTGCTTATTTTTATGTAACTACATAGTAGAGGCCACCTAATATAAACTGGGATCCAATCTTCTTAAAATTATTTAAAAACAAAACATCTTTATCCAGTATTCATAAACAAAAAAGCCATAGAAATTAATTGTCCAAAAAACGTGGGAACCCTGAAGTTCATTTTTTTTTTTCATTAATCTGCATGTGTTTCTCATGCTGCCTCTCTCCCTTCTGTCTCTCTTAGATGTTTGTGGTTAATAAGGCTGATGACACCAGCTGCTCCCTGCATGAGTTTACCATCACTGGCTCAACCTATGCTCCGGAGGGACAAGTGTAAGAGCACACAAACACATTCCAAGCCCTTGATCCTTCCCAAAACATCTTGTCATTTTTACCTTATCCAAATAATCTAATGTTCATTCTGGATACTTGTATTTACATTCTTTCATCTCGCAATAACCGTCTCTCCCTTAGGCTGAAAGCTGACAAGCCAGTGCAGTGTGGAGAATATGATGGTCTGGTGGAGCTGGCTACTATCTGCTCCCTGTGCAACGACTCCTCGCTGGACTATAATGAGGTCAGCAGTGTGTACATGGATCTTCTTCTGCATCTAATACACAGATGCCACATTTACCCTTCTGAGTTTAACAAAGAGTCTCATTCAGTGTTTTGAATTTGTCCTGCTCTCATTGCTGAAGTGTTAACCATGCACCCTCTGTCCCTCTGTTCCTAATTTGCTTGTTTTGCACATTTGGCTTGCATTTCTCACCTCTGTGCTATTGCCATGGTATCATGGTTTCTGCATTGCATAATATCACGCTTATTCTGTGGTTGTCAGGTAGGGTAAAGGACAGTGCAAGTTAGGACAAGCCGAAGAGTTTTAAAGTGTTGCTTGGTTGTTGAAGGCACCCGATCTAATTTGATAGAGTTAAAAGACGCCACACGAGTAATAGTAAAATGTTAAAGGCGGCCATATTAACAAATAGTCTTATCAGAGTCTTATCAATGTATTCTGACCATGTTTTTAATGTGATAAATAATCTCTACCTAATTAAATGTCATGTTCCAACACCACAGTAGCCTGCTTCCTGGAATAATGCAAATATTTCTGCAGAGAGTAACCAGCATCCTTAAAGTGAACTGTGAACTTAAGAGATCTAATAAACCATTATAGATGTTAACACAGGAGCCATGTGTTTGAGTAACAGTGTTAGGCTGGGTTTTTCATAGAACACTCTCATCCACTGTTTATGATCGTTAGGTCATAGCCTTTAGAGTTACATACAGGTTTCCCACGGTCATGGAAAACCAGGAAATATGGGTTTTTAAAGTTGCAGTTTACAGTTTTGAAAAGGTCATGAAAGTAAATAAAGAAATTTTGGCAACACCTTACAATAAGGTTTCATTTGTTAACTACTTTAACTAAGACAAACAATAAACAATAGTTCAACAGCATTTATTATTCTTAGTTAATATTAATTCTAACATTTACTAATGCATTATTAAAATCAAAAGTTGTTTGTTAACATTAGTTAATGCACTGTGAACTGACATGAACTAACAATGAACAACTGTATTTTTATTAACTAATGTTAACAAGTATTAATAAATACGGTAATAAATGTATTATTCATTGTTTGTTCATGCTAGTTAATACATTAACTAATGTTAACAAATGACACCTTATTGTAAAGTGTTACTGAAATTTCTATAGCAAAACATTTTTGGATAGCAAATATACATATATACTTAACAATTCTAAAATATTTCACTGGTTAGAAATTAGTCTTTAAAGCATATACACACTACCAGTCAAATGTTTTTGGACAGTAAGATTTTTAATGTTTTTTAAAGAAGTCTCTTTTGCTCACCAGGCCTGCATTTATTTGATCCAAAGTACAGTAACATTTTGAAACATTTCTACTATTTAATAGAACATATGTTTCATAACTGTTTTCCATTTGAATATATTTTAAAATGTAAATTATTCCTGTGATTTCAAAGCTGATTTTTAGCATCATTACTCCAGTCACATGATACTTCAGAAATCATTTTTATATTATGATTTGCTTAAAAAAACATTTATTATTATTATTATTATTATTATGTTGAAAACAGGCGAGTAGAATTTTTTTCTGGTTTCTTAAATGCATAGAAAGTCCAGAAGAACATTGTTTATCTGAAATAGAATTCTTTTGTAACATTATGAATGTCTTTATATTCACATTTGATCAATTTAAAGCTTACTTGGTAAATAAAAATATTAATTTCTATAATTTCTTAAAAGCTGTTTATTTCAGATAAAAGCTGATCTTTGGATTTTTCCAAAGAAAAATGTACTTAACTGTTTTAAATATTGATGGTAATAATAATAATAAAATGTTTCTTGAACAGCATATCAGCATATTAGAATGATTTCTGAAGGATCATGTGACACTGAGGACTGGAGTAATGATGCTGAAAATTCAGCTTTGATCACAGGAATAAATTACATTCGAAAATATATTCAAAGAGAAAGCAGTTATTTTAAATAGTAAAAATATTTCACACTATTACTGCTTTTGATATATATATATATATATATATAAAATACTTAATTTAATACTTTAATTTTAATACTTTTATTTTTTTTTTTTATTTGTTTTTTAAGAAACTAGAAGGGCATTACATTAAACAAAAAATTATAATAAAGATTTGTATTTCAAATAAATGCTATTCTTTGCAACGTTCTATTCATCCAAAAATTCTGAAAAAATTAATAACAATAATAAGAAGAGGAAATGTTCAAATGAGCATCTTAGAATGATTTCTGAAGACTGGAGTAATGGCTGCTGAAAATTCAGCTTTGTCATCACAGGTTAGACTATTAAAACTAGTTATATAACAAAACCCTGCCATTTTTTTTCGTTCAGTCATGAATCCTACTAAATCCTCATTTGGTAATCAAGAAGTACTGGAAAATTCAAATGAGAAACAACCAATCTAAAATGTTGGGACCCTATATAGAAATTTAAATATTATAATAGCACATTCTTTATTGCTGTACTTACTAACGTTAGATGAGGTTAGATTTCATTGTTACAGGCTCACACTCTGTTGCTTCCATGTGACATTTAAAGTGCACTGTAACAATCATTTCTGAAGTGAGTGCATTACTCCAGGCTTCTGTTTTAAATGATTATGCAAGTGCTGTATGCTTGTTGTTTGGGCTAACAGGGCACTGAATGTTTACGCACTTGTGTGCTTATGTTGTCCCGCAGGCCAAAGGAGTGTACGAGAAAGTGGGCGAGGCTACGGAAACTGCGCTCACGACTCTGGTGGAGAAGATGAACGTGTTTAAAACCGACCTCTCCGGACTCAGCAAAGTGGACCGAGCTTCAGCATGCAACTTGGTAAGAAAAGAGCCGAGGCGGGCACCAGGATATGAGAGACAGCGATAAAAGAGAACATAACGGGAAGTTATGAAAAACGATCAATAGAGGGATGGATAGACGAGGCTTCAGAAGAAATATGAGAGCCTCCAAAGGTTGGCCAGTGTTGCAAGACAGGATATTTAAAAGAAATGAGATGACACAGTGTCTTCAGTGTTCAGTGGAGCCCTAGTCAAAAACGTGTCCAGTGATATGGACTTCCATGTATACAATCCATCAGTATAAACTAAATTATTATGACTGAATACACTGGGCACACTGGGAAATGTCTCAGTTCAAGACACAAACACTGTTAAGAAGTTAATAAACTTTTTGCATCCGTGCGGATAAAACAAAAACATCTTGAAACTTAATGCATGCACCTTGTCAATAGTCAATAGTTCCTGAGAAAAAGCCTTGAGGTTTTGCACACTTGTAGATGTTTATAGAAACCAGTCACACGTCCCACACTGCTGCATGGAAGCTGGGAACAGCGGACTGGTCTTGATCCGTCTCTCCATTTTCCCTGTGGGAAACATTTTTCTCTGAAAGAGTGAATGACCAGCACTGCTGTCTTTATTCTACTGACCCCTGAATCCTTCTCCTCTCCAAAAAAGAAACTTCTATGACAGACTCCCAGAGGCAAAGCATAATATTTAGATAACCAGGCGAGTTTTTGGAGAGGTTAGTTAAACTTTCCACTCTAATCCAAAATTTCACTGGCCTGTGAAACCAAAAGAGATGTTATTCTGTCAATAGATGTTGGTGGCAGACTTTCAAAGATGACAGGTAGTTAAATGGGCACATGGATGGATGTTAGGGTTGAATGTTTTTTTATAAAGCTTTGGAAGATAGAGAACACAGGAACCCTGCTGATGAGTGACGTCATGTTGTTCTCAGGGGAGCTGGGAAGAGGAGACACTGTCTTCCTCTCACGCATGCCTGCCTTGTTTAAACATTTGTAGAACTGAGTACTGATCTCAGTATTAAAGAGAGCCATGGACAAAGGCAGCAACCAGAGACAGAGCATGATGTAGAGTACTTTAGGTTGGGCAGCATAAATGCTCTGTTCTCATGTGCTGGAGGTGGTTTCCACCTAGTGGCAAAATAATTTCGTTGCCTCACTGAATTTTTGTCATGCATATGTGGATTGTATTGGTTTTTTTTATTGAATGCACAACAGAAAATTATAGGGAATTATCAATTTTCAGTTTTAAACCATTTCTAATATTAAAACATTGTTATTCATTTATTTATTCTTTAATTCATTAATTTATTCTAGAAATATGTACACTACTGTTTGGGGTCAGTATGATTTTTTTTTTTTTTTTTTTTTTTTTGGAAAGAAATTAATCATTTTATTAAACAAAGACAGATATATACATACACACACACACACACACACACACACACTACCAGTCAAAAGTTTTTGAACAGTAAGATTTTTAATGTTTTTTTTTTTTTTTAAGAAGTCTCTTCTGCTCACCAAGACTGCTTTTATTTGATCCAAAGTACAGCAAAAACTGTATAATTTTGAAATATTTTTACTATTTAAAATAACTGTTTTCTATTTGAATATATTTTAAAATACAATTTATTCCTGTTATTTCAAAGCTGAATTTTTTGCATCATTACTCCAGTCACATGATCATTGTGAATGATCACACAAATCATTCTAATATTATACAGATTTGCTGCTCAAAAAACTAGTATTATTTATAAGTATTATTATTATTATGTGGAAAACAGCTGAGTATGAATAGAAAGTTCAGAAGAACAGCATTTATCTGAAATAGAAATCGTTTTTAACAGTATAAATGTCTTTATCATCACTTTTGATCAATTTAAAGCATCCTTGCTAAATAAAAGTATTAATTTAGCTATAATTTCTTTCCCGAACTAAAAAAATAAATAAAATAAAAATAAATAAATAAATAAAATACTGACTCCAAGCTTTTAAATAGTATTGTGTGTAATGTTACAAAACTTTTTATTTCAGATAAATGCTGATCTTTCTATTCATCAAAGAATCCTGAAAAATGTACTCAACTGTTTTAAATGTTGTTGATAATAATAATAATAATAATAATAGTAGTAGTAATACATGTTTCTTGAACAGCAAATCAGCATATTAGAGTGATTTCTGAAGAATCATGTGGAACTGAAGACTGGAGTAATGATGCTGAAAATTTAGCTTTGAACACAGGAATAACATTTTAAAATATATTCAAATAGAAAGCAGTAATTTTAAAATAGTAAAAATATTTCACAAATATTACTGATTTTGCTGTATTTAGGATGAAATATTTAGTAATATTTCACAGTATTAATGTTTTACTGTATTTTTTAATCAAATGAATGCATCAAATGAGCACCAGACATAATCTTGAACTTTTGAGCTGCTGCTCTAATTATTAGGATTAACATTTGGATGTTGATTTATTAAAGGCTAAACACTTGTTGTTGTTGTTGTTGAGAAGACTGGTGCAGTGTTACATAGAGCCTGTCAGTTACTATGTGTGAAACTCCTGTTCAACCACCTGGGTTTGACTGCTGACTACAAACAGTGCTCTCTGTAGGCAATCCTAGAAAACAGCTGAGAATGACATCTTACCCAACACACACACAATGACAGCAGTGTTTCACTTTTGTTTGATCTAACATCCCACATTCTCTCTCTCTCTTTATCTCTGCTTCTTTCCCTTAGATTATCAGAAAACTGATGCAGAAAAAATTCACACTGGAGTTTTCCAGAGACAGGAAGTCCATGTCTGTGTACTGCACTCCCAATGGCTCTTACTCTCAGAGCAAGATGTTTGTCAAGGTACTGCTAACTTAAAAACACATCGGAAAACATCTAACATTTATAAATACCTTCAGCATACTTTGCTGTGCGCATCACACTTGCTTCTCCTTTCATTCTTTTTGTATGTAGGGTGCTCCAGAGGGCGTGATTGACCGTTGCCAGTTTGTCCGTGTTGGTAAAGACCGTGTCCCGTTGACCATGGCGGTGAAGGAGGAGCTGATGAGCACTATTAGAGACTGGGGGACAGGAAGGGACACACTGCGCTGCTTGGCTTTGGCCACACGAGACGCTCCCCCTCTTGAAGACAAAATGGACCTGGAAAACTCTGCCAAGTTCGCAGAGTATGAGGTGAGAGAGTTTGGATGTGTAGAAACCTTATATACATCTGTTCTCATTGTTTACAATAGTTGTACTGGTTATCTTCGTTAAAACTCAAATATATCTGGGATAACATGCAAAATCTCATCGTCTGTTTAGTCAAGCCTGACCTTCGTTGGCTGCGTGGGGATGTTGGATCCGCCCCGAAAGGAGGTGATTGGTTCAATAAAGCTGTGCAGTAAGGCCGGTATACGTGTCATCATGATCACTGGGGACAACAAGGGCACCGCCGTGGCCATCTGCAGACGTATTGGCATTTTTAATGAGGATGAAGATGTGGAAGGACGAGCCTACACCGGCAGAGAGTTCGATGACCTGACTCCAGAGGCCCAGCGAGAAGCTGTGAAAAGGGCACGGTGCTTTGCCCGTGTTGAGCCTGCACACAAGTCAAAGATTGTCGCATATCTGCAGTCCTTTGATGAGATCACAGCGATGGTGAGATATAGTGCTTAGTGGCTGGTTTCATGAAAGGTCTCAAAAATTGAAACACCAAAAGAGGTTCTGAAATAATCACCAACCACCAAATTCTAGTAAAAATTGACTTGGAAAAAAAAGGCAGTAGAGCTGCACGATTAATCGTTAAAAGATAAGAATCATTTCTAAATGACAACGATTCCCTGTGTCTATTAAACCTTTGAAAAAGTCTTACTGGAATATTCAAATTTTTGTTCGAACTGCCACTGACACAGAAAGCAGACAGTTACCATGTATAGGTAAAAATGTCTTTTCAACTTCCCAGTATTATTTCTGTCTTACAGTCATTCACATCATCACAGAAATACTGGGATTAAAAGTCATAGTTTGGATATGAACATTGATTTCGATGGTAGCAATTAAATAAAGCAAGTCATCTTTCGAAAGTAATTGGCACTTCAAATAACGTTTGTGTCGATTGCATTGTTTCGCCACTAGGTGGCAACAAGTAACTTAAAAAATGTTTTGTCATTGAACCATTCATTCAAGAGATTCAGGAATGAAGCTTATTATTTATGAGAGCCTTTGAATCATTCATTCAAGAGATTTGTTCAAAAACGCTGATTCACTCAGTAATGAAACAAGTGAAGTATTATGAGTGAGTCATTGAATCGTTTATTCAAGAGGTTTGTTCAAAAAACGCTAATTCACTCAGTAACAAAACGAAGTATTTAAGAGAGAGTCACTGAATTGTTCATTCAAGAGATTTGTTCAAAAATGTTGATTCACTCAGTAATGAAACAATTGAAGTATTTAAGAGTCACTGAATCATTAATTCAAGAGATTTGTTCAAAAAAGCTGATTCATTCAGTAACGGAACAAGTGAAGTATTTTTGAGAGAGTCATTGAATCATTCATTCAAGAGATTTGTTCAAAAATGCTGATTCATTCAGTAACGGAACAGGTGAAGTATTTTTGAGTGAGTTACTGAATCATTCATTTAAACCACTTTTTCATATTTTTAATATTAAAAATAGGTATTAAATATATTTCCAATACACATATATTACAATGTTTAATAATTCATTCAAATTAGTTAAACACTTTTAAATAAATTGCAGCAATTAGCATTTTTACACATTATTTTGTTTAGTTCAGGATTGTGGGAGAAACTTGATCTCTATTTGAGACACAAAATCAGGATGATTTCATTGAATTTTAAGGAGGATAGTCTGACCCTTGCTGATGTAAATTCACATTTATTGCAAGGAAATTTTCTCAATTCACCCCACTATTAGCAGATGTAGAAAACTTTTGGGCTGAAAGTTAATGTTTTCTGCACCAAAACGTTTTTGAGTTGGAATTTTAAACGATTAACCTTACATTTAGCATTAATATTATTGTATAATCTAATTGCTATACTTTTGGTTTGAGTTAAAGAAAATATGCTTCATTACCACCACTGAATGACTTTAAATACAGCACGTCATCGTAGTTGTCACAGTTGGGCTGTTAATATGAATGAAGGTGGCAATTATACAATCAGAGAGCTGGGAGGATCATATGAAGGATGAAGTCTGCTCTCCAGTCTCTTAGCAATAATGTAATATTCTGCTGCACCTACATGTCTCAGAGATAGACAGTCTGGTCTTGTATGCTGATTGTCCCTGCTGGAGTTATGGGAGCATGTCAGTGCTCTTCCTGTTCACACGCTGTCGCCTCCAGCTCTGTTGTATGTATGTGTCTGTTTGTCATTTGGGGACTTTGGGGTATTTCCCAGACATCAGTGTGCATGACAGAGGCAACTTTGCTTCCTTTAGAACATGAAAACAAAGATTTCCTCACCCTCCTATTTAATCCCTAGACTATAATGAACATTTACCTAAGAGCAAATATTGTTTACCTTTGTCAGTGTTAAAAAAATTTCATATTTCTGGGGTAACCATGATACATTGTTCCACTATTATTTGATGAATAGAAAGTTCAAAAGAACAGCATTTATTTAAAATATAAATCTTTTATTATACAGTAATTATCTTTACTGTTGCTCTTGATACGTTTAATGCATGCTTGTTGAATAAAAGTATGTAATCCTAATTTCTTAAAAAAGATATAAATTGGACAGTTTTTGTTGTCCTTAGCACGCAGATTTGTTTAAAGTGTCTTTTTCGTGTAGTTTTAATTACATTTTACAAAGATGTGCATTAGAAAAGAGCAAATGCTTGTCTGATAAAATGGCACAATTCAGTTTATCAGTAGGTCTATTGCGGTTCAGAGGTGGGCTTACAAGGGCTAAACGTTAGGTGTCGTGTGAAAAGCCTATTAGTGTCTATTAACCTTTATCCTTCACTCTATTCCATCCCATCTCACTTTCAGACTGGAGATGGTGTGAACGATGCCCCTGCCTTAAAAAAGGCTGAAATTGGCATCGCCATGGGCTCAGGCACAGCTGTAGCCAAGTCAGCCTCTGAGATGGTGCTCTCTGATGATAACTTCTCCACCATTGTGGCTGCAGTGGAAGAGGGACGAGCCATCTACAACAACATGAAGCAGTTTATCCGTTACCTCATCTCCTCCAACGTGGGAGAGGTGGTGTGGTGAGTGAAAGTCTGACTGGTGTATTGCTTCAGTTTCCCATCCACATTTACACTCACATGGGTGCCTTCTTTTTCCCCATCACAGTATTTTCCTGACTGCCATCCTTGGCCTGCCTGAGGCTTTGATCCCAGTCCAGTTGTTGTGGGTGAACTTGGTGACGGATGGTCTGCCGGCCACTGCTCTGGGCTTCAACCCCCCTGATCTGGACATCATGGACAAGCCCCCCAGAAACCCAAAGGAGCCTCTCATCTCCGGCTGGCTCTTCTTCAGATACCTGGCCATTGGAGGTTAGCCCAATGTCTTGGTTATTGCATAAAATCTAATATTATTGACATTTTTGCCATATTAAGTGCACTTATAGATCTTCCCTGAAAACTGCAATTCAGCTCTGTGAAGCATTAAAAGAGAAGTCCACTTCCGGAACAAAGATTTACAGATAATGTACTCACCCCTTGTCATCCAAGATGTTTGTGTCTTTCTTTCTTCAGTCGTAAAGAAAGTGTTTTTTTTTTGAGGAAAACATTTCAGGCTTCAAACGATCACAGATGCAGTTGAAAACGATCCCAGCCGAGGGAAAAGGGTCTTATCTGGCGAAACGATCAGTTATTTTCATTAAAAAAAAATACAATTTAAACACTTTTAATCTCAAATGCTCGTCTTGTCTTGCTCTGCCTGAACTCTGTGCATTCTGTTTCAAGACAGTTAGGGTATGTTGAAAAACTCCCATCATATTTTCTCTCTCAACTTCAAAAATCATTTCAAAATCATCCTACACCGCTGCAGAAGTACCGACCCAGTCTTTGCAAAGCGAACATGCAAAGAAGATCAAACACCCTTAACAAAAAAGGTAAAACAGAGATACAGTACGATTTTGAAGTTGAGGGAGAACATGAAATGGCAGTTTTTCAACATACCCTAACTGTTATGAACCGGAAAATAACAGAGTTCAGGCAGAGTAGGACAAGACGAGTGTTTCCTTCTTCCTCGGCTGGGATCTTTACAACCGCATTTGGGATCGTTTGAAGCTGCATTTAAACTGCATTTTGGAAGTTCAAACTTGGGGTACCGTAGAAGTCCACTATATGGAGAAAAAATCCTAAAATGTTTTCCTCAAAAAACATAATTTTTTTACGACTTAAGAAAGAAATACATAAACATCTTGGATCATAAGGGGGTGAGTACATTGTCTGTAAATTCTTGTTCTGGAAGTGGACTTCTCCTTTAAACCACACTGGAGTTATTGTGCTCTTGTTTTTCTAGGATATGTGGGTCTAGGCACTGTCAGTGCTGCCACCTGGTGGTATTTGTTTGATGAGGATGGGCCACAGGTGACTTTTTATCAGCTGGTGAGTCAACAGCAAGACCTTATACATTTTGTTTAAGTTTGCTGACCGCATTTATTTTTCAATAATAATTTCTCTTATTAAGTACAATTTTTGTATTTTTTAAAAATGTTATTCATTTAAGAAGTATTTCTATAAAATGATATACCAGACTTTTAGAAATATGTTGTAAATGAGCTCAGGCACAACAAACTAAAATAATAACTTTATTAATAACACCACTGTAGGAATATTAACAAGATGCCTTACAGTAGCATAATTTGGGCGATATGACCAAAAATCCTATATCACGATATGAGTCATTTTATTTCATGGTAACCATATATATCATAATATAGTTATTTTTGCTTTAAATTAGTGTTAATTTTGTCAGCTGTTTTTAATTTTAGTGTTAGTCTTAGTCCTAGTCCTGTGTTGAATGTCCTTGTTAGTTCTTGTCATATTTAGTCAACCTAATCTTATTTTATTTTAGTCAAGTTTTAGTCAACTGAAAGTCTTCGCATTTTAGTCTAGTGTTAGACAATGAAATCTTTGTCACACTGTATAATGGTTGAACTGATAATAAATAAATGTGTAAATAAATATTAATTGTAATGAATGTATAAAGTAATCAAATGAATAAAAACACTGCATATTCTTCACTGTATAAATCAGATACATAGTTCTTCTTATTAAAGTTACAAAAGTGATTTAGTCAAGAGCAGTGAGATTTTTTTTTCTCTCTTTTTTTATTTGATTAACATGAATGACAGACAGCAGGAATATTAGACTGCTGTCACTTTAAGAGCTTCCCGGATCCAATATACTGTTAGAAGTCTTTTCTTTCTCAGTTGTTTGCTTTCACTTAATGCTTAAATTACTGTGTTTATGAGGATACTTGCAAAAACAGGCACATACAAGTGTGTGTATTTCCGTTCAGTACTCCTGCGATCATCACTACGCTCAGAAACTGTCTCTCAGATAGTTTGTGCATATAGCGAAATGAGTTCTTTCACTTGTTTTTAAACTGCAATGTTTAAAAACTTGCAAATGATACGTTTTTGTCACCACGTAGCACAGCAACGTCACGTGAGCCTGCAACTGCGATAGAGATGATAGTCTAAATTCTCTACTGGGTTAACCAAATTTCTACTGGTTAAGATGGAAATAACGTCAGCAGCTGCTCAATGAGAGATTGATTGATAGCTTACATGCTAAATAAAATGATTAGTTTCTTTAAAAAAGAAAAAGAAAGGAAAAAACTTTCTGAAAATGTGAACAAAAAAGTATTACAGATCAATACAGTATTTTAAAGTTAAAAAAATCCTACATGATGTTGTTTTCTGCAAGAGGATTGGGATTGTTTTGGAATAAACAACTTCACCAAGGATTAATGGCACAATAACAAGTTTAAACTCTTCTCTGTGAATATTTTAAAATAAAGACACAGCTGTTTAAAGTCAGGGAGTTCAGATCTCACAGGATGATCTACACAGCTGCTCTTTCTGATATCACATCGGTCACTCAAAGTTCACACATACTGTCATCAGTAGGTCAAAAGATTTCCTGTCTTCTTGCTCTTGCATCTGATATGGTGAATATATATTAGATGCACCAAAGCATAGCCTGTTTCATGAAGAATGAAGCCACTTAGAAAACAAACACTACTGAAGATGACTTGTGGTGCTCTTGATACAGTCACACATTGACTCTAAGCTGTCTGTTTCTTGTCTGTAGCGGCACTTCATGCAGTGTACAGAAGAAAACCCCATGTTTCAGGGCATTGACTGTGAGGTCTTTGAGTCACGTTACCCCACCACCATGGCTCTTTCTGTGCTTGTTACCATAGAGATGTTCAACGCTCTTAACAGGTAAGACCTGCTGCCATGGTGATAGCAATGCATCAACTGTGTTCTAAAATGTCTAAGTAATTAGTGTAAAACCCTTTTAAGATGTCTCATGAGCTCTGTGAAACTCTGCTGGGTCTGTGACAGATCTTGAGTTCATTTTCTTCAAGAATATTTTTAAAATAGTAGACCCTAATATTGATTTTTCATTTCACTGTCATTTTTAATGTGAGCATAACTTAAATGACTACTTGGTAACTGGTATAAATTAATCATTTAAGACCCTCTGATTCTTCTCTCATTCAGCCTGTCAGAGAATCAGTCTCTCCTGAGGATGCCACCCTGGGTGAATATATGGCTGCTGGGGGCAATAATCCTTTCCTTGTCTCTACACTTCCTCATCCTCTATGTGGAGCCTCTACCGGTGAGTGAAATATACAGGAACATCTGTATTTTCTGTGTCACTATACACCTTATTTTTAATGTAAGAGAATTGTAACTTGAATGTGTGAGGCTTCCATCAGGTTCCAGTTCTTTTAGCAATACAAAAACAGTCTGTTATGTTGCTTGTCAATGCAAACTGATATTTGTTATCATATTATTATAATTTATTACTGTTACCTTAAACTCACTAAATCTGTAGCATGGATAATTTGCTGCACTATATTTTTCTAGTTATTTATCTGAATTTGAATTCTCACACATTCACAGAAAATAGGTCTGTTTTGTAAAATAAAGTTTTTAAAGAGACTCAACCTAAAAAAGAAAATCTTTTACTCATTTAAACATTTACTTAACATCCATTTACTACATTTACTTACTGTACGTTCATTTTGTTCTAAATGTGACTTCTTTTTTATGTGGATCATGTACAGTTGAGGTCAAAAGTTTACATACACCTTGCAGAATTTGCAAAATGTTGATTATTTTACCATAATAGGAGGGATCATACAAAATGCATTTTATTTTTCATTTAGTACTGACCTGAATAAGATATTTCACATAAAAGATGTTTACATATAGTCCACAAAAGAATAGTTGAATTTATAAAAATGACCCCATTGAAAAGTTTACATACACTTGATTCTTAATACTGTTTTTTTTTATTTAGTGATAGTTGTTCATGAGTCCCTTGTTTGTCCTGAACAGTTAAACTGCCTGCTGTTCTTCAGAAAAATCCTTAAAGTCCCACAAATTTTTTCTTTCTTAAACATTTTTGTGTATTTGAACCCTTTCCAACAATGACTATATGATTTTGAGATCCATCTTTTCACACTGAGGACAACTGAGGGACAACTATTACAGAAGGTTCAAATGCTCATTGATGCTTCAGAAGAAAACACATTGCATTAGGAGCCAGGGGTTGAAAACTTTTTGAATGTCTTGGAAATTGAACTTATTTTGTCTTCTGGGAAACATGTAGGTATTCTACAAGGGCAGTACTAAATGACAAAAATATGATATTTAGGCAAAATAAGAAAAGTGTACACATCTTTATTCTGTTCAAAAGTTTACACCCCCGGCTCTTAATGCATTGTTTTTGCTTCTGGAGCATCAGTGAGCATTTATCCTGCATTTCTGTAAAAACGTTGCATATGAGATAGCTACATTACTTAAATATTGATTAAGTATTTTGGTAAAATAATTAACATTTTGCAGATTCTGCAAGGAGTATGTAAACTTTTGACCTCAACTGTATATGCAGTGAAATGAGAACCACCTTTTGAGTTGTCCAAAAACAGCAAAAAAAGCTCCTGACCTTAGTGCTTAAAGCACTATACTGTGTTTTTGGATGTGAGCAGCTTGTGCTCCAGCAATTTTCAGTGACTGAATGTCTCAGTTTAAAATAAATGCTGTTCCTAAGAAAACCCAATTTTCAAGCTCTTTAAACTTGGGTAACTTATAACAAGCATTTAAAGATGCAGCATGCACAAACCATTTTCACAGATTTGTAATGAGAGTCATTTATAAATTATTGTCAACAAAACATTTAAGGACTCCCTGTGGTTTTCCAAAAATAAATGTTCTATGGTTTAACGCTTGAAAGCAAACAAGTTAGCACAGCCATAACTACTGTTGTTCTGTAAAATTAATTTCATTTATTTTTTGTACAGTACAATAGTATTATTATAGAAATATATTTCTTTATTGGTTTACTGAAATACTTGAATATTATTATAATTATTATTGTTATTATCATAGTTCTTTTAAATGGATTTTATGAAAATAATACAAAGTGACAACTGCAAATCCATTTGTCTTTTGTGACACAAGTCAATCAATGATCATAATGATGTTTTTGCACCCATGCATGGTATTTACAGAAAATATGGAGTGAGAGGTACACTGTTCTCTCTCTTTTTCAAACCTCTCGTTTCTCATTTTGTGTTCCCCAGCTGATCTTCCAGGTCACTCCACTGCATTACTCCCAATGGATCGTAGTCCTCAAGATCTCAATTCCTGTCATCCTATTGGATGAGGCACTCAAATATATCTCCCGTCACCACTTAGAAGGTACACCCTGCACACAGGAACATATTTCCCTCTTCATGTGTGACTAACATGTCGTCTCTGTCCCTAATGTGACTGCTTTTAATATTCCAGTCAGTGCTTCTGTCTCTTTTATATTGACGTTTTCTGTTTGTTTCTTCTGATCTGCTTCTCCTCCGGCAGTTTAACTTTCTCCTCTCATCTTTTGAAAGGTATTTTCTTCAACTACAGCCTGTCCATTTCGAAATCACCTTCATTATTTTGGTCTTCATTTCCTGGAGGCACTATATAACTCTCTCTCTCTCTCTTTTTGGGGATCTGCAGGTGAAGAGGAGGAAAGGTACAGGAAGAGTCGGCAGCTGAAATTCTAGGACAACTTCCTCCAGACACACATGAACACACACACGCCCACCCCTGCCTTTTTCCTCCAAGCTTTTAGGACTGCGCCCCATGCACACACACTGACACACACATTCGTCATCACTCCTCCCGTGTCTTCGCTGCATGTCCAGCCACCACTAAAACAAGCAGGGCTTGTAGTTTTTGTTACTGTGTGTGTGTTTGTGTGAGAGCGAGATGAGGTGTGCACGTGTGTGTGTTGGCATGTGCATGGGCCTAATTCAATCACGTCAAGCAGTTGTGTGACCATTTGTTTTCTTTTATCTTGCTTTTTAGCTTTCATATCCTTGCTGTACATAGTAGGGCAGTTTCTGGTGCACTTGAGGGAGAAGACGGTTTGACGTTTGGGGTTAAATTCACGGAGCCACAGAGAAAAATACTTAATACACAATGAGGAGAGATTCTAATTGAAAAAGAGAGGATGGAGATGGCACAATGGGCGTCTTTTAATGTGTGAATGTTCGTGGACAGAATGGCCAGTTTCTTAAGTGGTCAACTCTCGTTCCTCTTTTCTTTACAGATGGGGTGGCCACCTTCAGTGCTGAGAGTTCATTCTCTTGTGATTAATTTCGATAACTGTTTACACAAGACTAAACTAGGCAGCATATTTATATTGCACTTGAATTTAAAACAAAAAATGTATTTTTAAGTCTAAAGTAGGCGCCACTTAAACCTGAGAATGTTGAAACATACTCTGTTCTGGATTCAGGCAAATGTAAAATAATAGGCCCGGGAATGAATTTCACCCACAAAACGATTCAAAATATTTACATCCGCCACAAAAACAAAGGGAGCAAGTGAACTGATCTATCCCAGACTACTTCTTTATTCTCTAGAGTGAACTTTAGTTGAACACTAGTAATTTTGTGCTGCAAGTAAATCCATCCAAACATGCTGCAACCTGCCACATGCTGTAAGTATTAATATCTACGGCAGGTTTCGAATATGATGAGAGGGAAGAAGGAGGAAAGAAAGGGATTTGTTCGTTGACGTGAGGCATTGATTTGTTGGGACAGCTTTGATGTTTAACATTCTGACTCGCTTCTCCACACAAACACATGCACCCTCATTACGAAGTAAAGGGGTCTCACTTGAATGTACTTTCATTCGCTTCCTCCCTGTAGCGTCTTATTCTTTGAAATTTAACCACAGTAGTCCTAAACTGCACCAATTCATTCTTTAATACTGTGTGCTGCCAAACAGCTTCATTTGCTCTTGTTTTTCTTTCTCCATATTCTTCAGTTGAGTTGAAATCATCATCATCACGGACACACAATCATGTTTAACACAATGCTTGCCGTACTTCAGAGCGAGGACTCTCTACCGCTAGTGCTTTCTTGCAGTTTTGATGAACTCGGCATTTTTTTTTGTTTGTTTTTTTTTTAAATAAAGTAATAATAATGTATTCGACTGAAAGAACCCAGGTGGTTTAGTTTGTCAGTTTTGCTGTTAAGGTGATATGCTTTCATCGATCTGTTGGGAAATGCTGGTGTGCTGTTATCAGACAAATTGTGCCTGGTGTCATTATGCTTGCCGTGGTAAAACCCGCAGTGTGAAGAGTCTGTCCGCTTGTTAGCTGTGACATCCTTTTGTCACAGCCTAGAATCATCTGTTTTGCCAGTAACAAATGTGAGTGGTGTAAATGCTGTTTAAAAGGCAAGCTCTGCATCCCATTGTGCTCTCACTCTTAATACGCAACGTATTGCCATGTAACTTTAGGGTCAGCGTAGTGACACGAGGCAATAAGGCCGCTCATGTTCATCACACTAGCATCTGCACCAATAGAAAGTGTGGGCTTTGTACAGCCTTGCTAATAACTACTGATCTCTTGAACTCTGTACAGAAAAAACTAAATACCTGATTGCATGGAACCTTGTTACTGTAATTAATAGCCTATACAGTATATTTAATTTTTTTTAATAACAACTTAAATGAAACATCACCACCCGGAAGAGAACAGTGCAAAACTTATTTTTTCTTTCTGCGTTCAAGTAAAACTAAGAATGGAGAATATTTTGTAGAATAGCGGAGGTTGTTTATTCATTGTTACAGTTTGATTTTTAAAGGTTGCAGGGGTTTTGTGTCTTTTAAATTTAGTTTAGCAATTGTAAAATAAAGTTAAGAATTGTGCTAATGATCATTTTGCAACTATAATTGGGTTTGAATGTCTGAGGATTTTTCTTTTGTTTGTCTGTCTGTTTTGTTCGATCGATTGTTCTCGAAAAGGAACATCTTGTGGTTTACACTGAGTGACGTCCAGTAGTCAATACTGGCTTATGAAGTCAAGTTCTCTTGAAGGGCTCGGTTGTGGGTACTGTGCCTCCAGAGATATAAATGTCTGTGTGTTATGCAGAAAGCTGGACGTCCACTTTGTAAATCTGTTTCAATCCGTATTTAAAAAAAGGTGTTTTATCACATTCTTGAACGTCTTTTGTTGGTGCTTCTTCCACACACCGTTTTCATCAAACAATACTGAATGTTTTCGTTCTGAAACGTACTTGCTTGTTCGCTCGGAACACTCCCGAAAGGTTGACAATCAGGAAAGCAAATAAAAGATTGTAGGAACGTTTCCCCTCATTCGTTCTCGAGCACAGTGTGGTCCTGAGACGATCCACCGTTCGTACTGGACAGCTGTCTTTCTGCCTGCGCACAAACCGGCTGGAGCTTTGCACCCACTACTGAGAAAGAATTCTCTGTAAACGCCTTGGTAATATTAATTGTGGATACATAATTTTATATATATGAAAAAGACATGTCAAATAAAGATTATTTATCTTCTAATTTATTTCGATGGTGTTGTTGCTGCTTTATTTTTGCGTCTCTACATTACTGCGGTCTGGATTTGTGAGTGCAATAGACGCTAGTTACCACTAAGTGACACTGTAATATCATATATATATTGGTCTTGGTAGTAACTGGTCCAACACCTCACATTGGCACCTGTCTGTACTTAAACTAAACACACGCAGTGAGATTCTCAGTAATTTTATACAACTTTTTAAATAACTCGTCTATGTTTTATTGTTTCTAATAGGCTACTCATCTGTGGTGTTACTGGAACTCCTCATGCCGTTTATTCTTTGACAACTTCAAGAGCCTTTTTTTAGTTAATCAGGTGCAGGTCCTTCCCGTTCCTCGTCGGTTCACCAAGTAGTTCTGCACCGCCAACATTCTCCTCAGAAGAGTGCTGGACGCAGATACTGTAAGTGGGGGTTTGACTGGAGAGAAAAACGGGTAAGTCCGCTGGTACAGGTTCTAACCAGAGAAGGCCTCCAAATAATAATGTCTGACTGTGAGAAACGGCAAAGCCGTTTATTCCTGTGATCGAAAATTAGATGAATTTTGGAACATCCGTCGAGATCTAGGTGTCACATGATCCTTTGACGCTGATTTAGCGCTCGGGAAGTGTTTCAGTGTTGAAAAAAAGTTGTGGCACTTAATATTTAACATTCTTTGATAGAAAGATCAAAAGAACAAAGTTTATTTTAAATCTATTTAGCATTATAAATGTCTTTAATTTAATTTAATGCGTCCTTGCTGAATAAAAGTAGGCTATTCATTTCTTTAAAAACACTTCTACGGACTGCAAACGTTTGAACGGTAGTGTAAATATCACAATATCTCTGGCTTATTTATGAGGATGTAACTCAGGATGGCTGTTTACTTTTGTTTTAAAAGCGTGTGGTTTTAATAAACCATTATTTAGGGTAAGTGTACCCATTAAGCCCATGTACCGTTTAAGCCCACTTTCAAATTTGAAGTCAAATTAAAAAAGGGAAAATCATATTTTAATCATTATTTTAACCAATCCAGTGATTTGTTAAATCCCTCAAAATTTTGTTTAATGTATACCAATCACATTTGACGATGAATGATGGTACCTCATGCAAAGACACCCAAAAACTTTGGTGTTTTGGGACCCTTCAGAAATCAACACATTTCTGTTATTTTCAGACATTACTGTAAGTACTTTGATATTTTGTCAAATAAGAGATAAATTTGTGTGTGTGTGTGTACTTGTTTTTGCTACATTGTGGGGACCAAATGTCCCCACAAGGATAGTAAAACCTGAAATTTTTGACATTGTGGGGACCGGCCTGATTAAAAATAGTAAATGATGTTTATTTGAAAGTGTAACGATGCAAACATGTTTTCTGTGAGGGCTAGGTTTAGGGTTAGGGTTGGGTTAGGGGATAGACAATATCGTTTGGTCAGTATAAAATCTTTAGAAGTCTATGGAAAGTCCCCACAATTCACAAAAACAAACGTGTGTGTGTATGTGGACTTGTTTTTATATCCTTGTGGGGACCTAAATAAAGAATCTGAATACACACAGACTCATGGGGACTAGTGTCACCGTGGGGACCTAAATTGAGGTCCCCATGAGTACAAAAGCTTATAAATCATACAGAATGAGTTTTTTTGAGAAAGTAAAAATGCAGAAAGTTTTCTGTAAGGGTTAGGTTTAGGGGTAGGGTTAGGGTAAGGGGATAGAAAATACAGTGTGGAGAGTATAAAAACCATTGCACCTATGGAGAGTCCCCACAAGGATAATAAACCAGACATGTGTGTGTGAACAAATAGTACTTTATCATTTTATAAAATTTTTCTTTAAATGGAAAGATGAGTTTTATTGGCTTGTGCACAAAGCTAATCTCAATTAGCCTTACCAGAAGATGAACTGTTATTTTCATTAAAAAATACAATTTATATACTTTTTAATGTCAAACGCTCATCTTGTCTTACTCTGCCTGAATTGTGTTTTTGTTTTACCTTTTTTGTTAAGGGTGTTTGGTCTTCTTTGCATGTTCACTTTACAAAAACTGGGTCAGTACTTCTGCAGGGATGTAGGATGATTTTGAAATTATTTTTGAATTTGAGGGAGAAAAGTTTTGTTCTGGAAGTGAACTACTCCTTTAATGTGGGCACAATTAAAATTACTTTGACACTTAGTCCACAATATATTTAAGTTTCATGCATGTCTTTGTACAGATATCTTACATTTTTAAAGGAAAACATTGGCTTTTTTTTCACCATTACTCACTGTGGAACCATTTAAGCCCACTTATGTGTTTAATTGAGTAATCACACTAATTACAAACTTTGATAAATTTTCTGAGTGAAAGTGTTTAATGATAAGTTCTTTGTGGGCTTTTACCTTACTAACCTTATACTTTATCTTACTTGCTACCTTAATTTACAACTATATTTAGATGTTTAGGCCACAAATTACACACTGTGTAGCACCATTATATAATGGCTGTCTGCTCATGTTTGGTCATACAAAAATCATAGAGGTATGTCGCCTTTACCATGAGGGCACAGTAAAAAAAAAAAAAAAAAAGGTTTGGAGTGGACAGAAAATCTTTTCGGGAGTGAGTGAAGGCTAAGATCAGAATTGATGCTCGTCAGGGAAGGGAGAACTTCTTCAGTTCAGTGGTAGAGCGCAAGAGTGTTTTCAAGTACAGTCTTCAAGTAGAGTGTTTTCGAGAAGCTAGATTATGTTATATAGGCTAAGTGTAAAATGAAAGAAGGAAAAATGTGAGGTGAGGTGATCTCAGCGTGGTCTTTACAGGTCCTGTGTGGCTGGGGTTAAAAGTTGTTAGTACAGGTGATGAGCGCTCGCAAACATTAGTGAAAGGACTTTTTAAAACACTTCTGTGTCACTGAATAAATATATTGATCTTTTACTTCTTTAAGATCAATATATATTTTATTTATATTTTGTGACTAAATCATGATGTGGGCTTTTTTGAAACATATGTGGGCTTAAATGATGCCAAAGTACCAATTAAGCATGCCAGACTTTTGACTTTATTCATAAAATATCTTAATTTCATATTCTAAAGTGTGCATCAGCTAATTAAAGAAGTAGTTCACTTCCAGAACAAAAATTCACAGATAATGGACTCATCCCACTGTCATCCAAGATGTTCAGGTCTTTCTTTCTTCAGTCGTGTTTACTGAGGAAAACATTTCAGGATTTCTCTCCATATAGTGGACTTCTATGGTTCCCGTGGGTTTGAACTTCCAAAATGCAGTTTAAACACAGCTTCAAAGGGCTCTAAACGATCCCAGCCGAGTAAGAAGGGTCTTATCTAGCAAAACGATCTGTCTTTTTCTAAAAAAGGAAAAAATAATATACTTTTTAACCTTAAATGCTCGTCTTGTCTAGCTCTGCCATGCACATGTGTACTCTGTGTAATCCGGGTCAATACAGTTATTTGGAAAAACCTTAAAAGTCTAATTTTCTCCTCCAACTTCAAAATCGTCACAAAATCGTACACGGAGTATGCATGCGCATGGCAGAGCTAGACAAGATGAGCATTTGAGGTTAAAAAGTAGTTTTTTTTTTTTTTTTTTTTTTTTTTGTGAAGAAGAAGACCCTTATTCCTCGGTTGGGATTGAGCCCTTTGAAGCTGCATTTAAACAGCATTTTAGGCACCATAGAAGTCCACTATATGGAGAATAATCCTGAAATGTTTTCCTCAAAAAATATAATTTCTTTACGACTGAAGAAAGAAAGACATGAACATCTTGGATGGCAACAGAGTACATTATCTGTACATTTTTGTTCTGGAAGTGAACTTCTCCTTTAATACGTTTTCAAATGAGAGAGAAATCTTGCATTTTAACAATTGATTTTTCTTATAAACCATGTCAATATCTATAAAAAGCACATAAACTTAGATTTTGATGGGCTTAATGGGTACACTTTCCATAATCAGCTTGTTCCCATTGAGGTTTAAATCTGTATTACATAAGAGATCTGGCCAAGAAGGGCAAAAACCAGATCCAGATAGTATTAAAATAGACTGCAACAGATCTTGGAATTCAGTGTACATTGTTTGTGCAGTTTATAATGAACTTGACAACATACATTGACAATAATATAATGTATTCTTGTGTATTATGTCACAATAGTCAAGAATAAGCAAGAATGCAACTTAACTATTTGTCATCTAACATCAGGTAAAATACATGCTTTGTTCCAGAAATAGAAAGAAAAAAAAAACACCTCCTGTCAAATGCTGTTAATGAGACTTAAATGAGAAAATTGTTGTCGATTAAAAGTATAGGCCACTTCAATTTGGTAACTTTTCATTTTGTTGACTTTAATTTCATAGAATTAAAATAACAACTTAAAAGCCACTATAAAGTAGCTTCTACTAATTAAGCTTTTATTGCTTAATTAGTAAAGTGTTTTGTAAACTCCCAATATGTTTTAGGTCATTATATCCTACATTAAATATGTATGTTCGTGTTTAGTATTTGAATAGGCCCCGTTGAGCGCTGAGGCAGGTGTTGGGATCAGGCCACAGGTGACAACAGCACAATGACAGGTCATCATTGGGGCCGATGAGGGCCCCGTACTTGCACTAATTGAGCAGTGCTGAGCCAAGCTAGTCTTCACACTCTGAGACCACAGAGACTTTAAACCTTGCTGATTATATTCTCCAGACCCTGTCACTGCCATATTGTATGATTTATAAATGCCCAGGCTCGAGCCACACTGGAGTTTATTAGATGTAAACATGTAAAACAAATACTAAAGAAGTCTATTAATACAAAATACACCACTGTTCAAATCTTTGAGGTCAGTAAGCCTTTTTTAATACTTCTATTCGGCAAGGATGCATTAAATTGATCAAAAGTGACAGTGCAGATGTTTACAATGTTACAAATGATTTCTGTTTCAAATAATCCTGAAAAAAAAAGTATCACAGTTTTCACAAAAGTATTAAGCAAAACAAGAGTTTTTAACATTGATAATAAGAAGAAATGTTTCTTGGGCACCAAATCAGCATATTAGAGTGATTTCTGAAGAAACGACACTGAAGACTTGAGTAATTAGGGGTTCGAGCACGTAGTGCTGAAACCCTATTGTAATTGTAAGGATTTTTTTTTTATATGGGGTTTGACCAAATGAGGTATCTTCACCAAACTCAGTACACATGTGTATAAACTCAATCTTTGGTCAAATAAAAAAAAATTGCACAGCTCTGCCACTTGGTGGCGCTATAAGAAAATGACTATAACTATGCAATCGTTGGTCCGATCAACCTGAAAATTGGTATGCATTGTCTCTGTCCAGTGTGCCATAAGGGTCTATGAGGACATTCGCGTATCTCAAAAAACATGGCCGCCATCGGCCAATGAAGTTTGAGCACCTATTAGACAAGGTTAATGGAGGCCAATCGGAACAAAACTCACTGGGCATGTTCGACTCATGGCCCTAAAGGTCTGTAAGAATTTTGAAAGAAATTGGCGCTAATGAGTTTTATGGCTCTGTAATCACGTGGTGTTTCACACATCCACACAATACGCATATCATTTGATAGATCTCCTCATGATGAACAATTTGCCTCAAGAACCATTGCTGTCAATCAAATCGTTCAGTAAATATTCACAAATATGTTAAAAACCTACTTTTGCGAACTAGTCCTAGGTTTTTAGCTCAATCTCAAACCACTGCAGTAATATTCTCTGGACTCTCTAGATCAATAATTATCAAAAAAATGTTGATTTTTGTCCTTAACAGGGTAATTTAGAAAAGGGGCGTGGCCACATATACCCAAAAGCCTATAAAACCAAAACGAAAACTCAAAACTTTATGAAAATTGGGGAGAATATGTGTCAGGTGACTCTTAACAAGCATGCAAAGTTTTGTGGAGGTCGGACTATAGGTGGCGCTATAACAGTTAAAAAGGCTTTTAAAACACAAGATTTCTATGGTAAATGGCCTCAAATTGCTAAAAAAAAAATGCTCATATATTCACACAAACACTAGATCATATTGATTCATATTGTATGATATATTCCCTCATTCTGAACAACTTTGCATAGCACCTTAAAGGCCTTATATGCTCAAACCCCGGTAATTGCTGCTTGCAGCTATATTTTTATTTACAATCACATATGTGTAATGAAGATAATGCAAATCAAGTAAATCCAATTATTTAGTTGATTATTTTTTTGACTAACAAATTATGCTGTTAAAGGAATGTTTACCCGAAAATCTGAAAAGTCTGTCGTCTTTTACTCACCCTCATGTTGTTACAAACCTGTATGACTTGCTTCTGTAGAACAAAAAAGAGAATTTGAGAAATGAAATTCAAAGAAAGTCCATTGTTTGGAACTCACAACGTTCTTCTAAATGTCTTCTTTTGTGTTCTGCAGAATGTTTTGCAGTTTTGAGTGAATTATCCTTTTAATATTGCAATAATTATTCTGGAAAATTTAAAGAACAAATGTGATCTTACATAGAGGAGTAACATGCTAATTTAGTTCTTAATATTAGGATTATATAACATTTAGATTTGTTTTTGAGGCCTAATTTATCTGTCAGACCCCTCTCTCTGTCTGTCTTTCACCCTTCTTTTTTAATTCATCTTTCTTCTCATTTTTGTTTTGTTGCTGTATCTCAGTATGCCAGAACCATATTATATAATACGCCTGTGTGTGAGTTTTTTTTTTTTTTTTTTTTAAATACTGGCTTCATCCTTTTTTCCTACCTAGCTGTGATCCCTTAATAAGCATGCATCTAAAAACCTTATTCGATATTAGCTGCACATCATTTTTCCTTTGTTTTGCCAAAATCACATTCCATCTCTGACCCTATTTCTTCTTCAGATGAAACATACTGTATACTGTATATCTGGAACCACTGTATTACATATTGAACTAATTCCATCTAAACAATAATTTTGACATTTTGCTTGATTGCTCAGAGGAGGTGTGAGCGATTCAGCCGCATAATCTGTTTTCTTCCGCTAATAATGAGCCTATAATTAAGCTGCATATTAACGCTATCTGTGTCATCTCATCTTTGACTGAACGCTGTCTTTAGGAGTATCTTTAGCCTGCAGTATAACTTCATTATTGTCTGTAGACAACTTCAAACAGTTTATCTGTGTTTACAATGGCAAAAGAAATCATAAACATAAACATTCATTTTTTAGTTTTAAAAACATACCATGAAAGCTTTGTAGTCCAATTCATTCATGAATGGCTCTTATGAACTGGTTCTTTTAAGTGAATTAAAAACCTACGGTGTGACCAGTGTAGACCGATTCGCACAAAAATGGCACATATGAACCGGTTCTTTTTACTGAATCAAAAAAAAAAAAAAAACTACAGCGTGACCAGCGTAAACTGATTCACCTACAAGCAGGGGTGCTCAACCCTGGTCCTGGAGATCGACCTTCCTGCAGAGTTCAGCTCCCATGCTGACCAAACACACCTGAACCAGCTAATTAGGATCTGAAGGAGCACTTGATAATTACAGACAGGTGTGTTTGATTAAGGGTTGGAACTAAACTCTGCAGGAAGGTCGATCTCCAGGAACAGGGTTGGACACCCCTGACCTACAGTGTAGACAGATTCATGCACAGCACTTATGAGCCGGTTCTTTTAAGTGAATCAAAAACCTACAGTGTGACCAGTGTAGACCGATTCATGAACAAATGGCACTTAAAACAATTCTTTTTCGTGAGTCAAAAACCTACAGCCTGACCAATGTAGACAGATTCACACATGAGTGGCACTTATGAAGCAGTTCTTTATAGTGAATCAAAAACCTACAGTGTGACCAGTAAAGACCAATTCATATACAAATGGTACTTATAAACTGGTTCTTTTTAGTGAATCAAAAAAACTACAATGTGACCAGTGTAAGCTGATTCATCGATTCACGCATGAATGGCACTTATAAGCCAGTTCTTTTAAGTGAATCAAAAACCTACAATGTGACCATTGTAGACCGATCCATGAACAAATGGCACTTATGCGTGGGTGTCGGAAGCAAAATAAATGTGGGTGGGTCCTTAATGATTGCGCCTGATGCGCCCACACCATCCACTTCCCCAGATGCCTGTTCATATGCGTGAGCATGGAGCTTAATCTGTTAGCGCATTCATCATGTGGAATGGATTTGACTTATGGCGCTCTAAAAAGTGCGCAGACATATTCGCTGAATTAGAGACGGTAAAAGTGGGTGGGTCCGATATCATCTGTCTTCAAAAGTGGGTGGGTCCTGTCCCACTTTTGGGTCCTGGTGGGTCCTGTCTTTTTAGTGAGTCAAATACCTACAGCGTGACCAGTGTAGACAGATTCACACATGATTTACAAACAAATGGCACTTGAAGCGATTATATTTAGTGAATCAAAAATCTACAGCATGACCAGTAAAGACCGAATGACACCTATGAAAAAATTGAAGTAGCCATATATTTTAGTTTATGCTAGTGAGACTACACTGTGAAATGATGCAATAATTCCACCATATTGCTTTTCTTCTCTTCTCTGTCAATGTTCAAACATAGAGGTTTCTAAAGCTGCCTATTTGTCGCAGTTTTGCTCGAGGCTTAAGGATCCGCTTTTGATTTCTTCTTCCTTCAGCTTGATAAATCACTCTGCCACCCAATCCCTCTTTCCTTCTCTCCCCCATCGTTTCCCCACCGCTTGGTTGTTGTTTCTCTGTCTATTACCCCTTTCTCTCTTCTTGATTTGGTTGGAGTGAGAGCATATTAAAAGCATTGGTGTAAATTATTGGTATGAGTCATAGCAAACTCAACAGCAGACATTCAGAGTATTATTGTGAAAAGACTGAATGGAACTCGCAAGGATACACTCATTGATGGTAAAAGGTGAGAGAGAAAAGGCAGGAGAAAAGAAAATTGCACAGTAGCTACATAATGAGTCCTTGTGTATGTGTACATGCGTCTGAAACGGCTTGTGTGTGATGGTGAGTGTGTTTTTCTTTGGATTAGATGTGCATGTAATCATCATTAGGCAGTGGTACATTTGATTACTTCCATGTCCTCTTTGCACTTTGAGCACCATGACAAGTGCTGCAATCTCCGAACACTCCCCCAGGACAAGAATTTTCCTTTGAAGCTCTTTGCTCAGCATTATGGGTACCTGGATGCAACACAACCTCTATTCCCGCTGGCACATGTACACGCTAACTTACTTCACCACCCATTACTTACATCAGAATGTCTTGTAGACTCAGATTAGTCTGTAATAGGCAAAAGTAAAAGGAACAGATGGGTTTGACCTTTTGAATAAATGAACTCACTTGTCATTACCCATGGGGCATGTTGCTGTTTCCTCTTAAATTTATAGGCACTCAAGCATAAGGTTGTTTGTTCAGCTACCTTGCCTTTCAACAGGTCTAATTAACTGTATATTAAAAGCGTAATAGCTTTAGATCATGTTTTCTCTCATATAATCTTATAATCTTATGGGGGTGGGGGATTATGCTCAGAATAGCAAACAGCCATACTCCTACAATTTTTATTTTGCAGTATTATTTTTATATAATTAAAAATCAATATTATTCTAGGATATTGAACATATATCTCAGTGAAACTAAAACAACACTCAAACATACACATTGTATGGGCCAAAATGCTGTCCCACAAGCAAAAAACACATTTAAAAAGCATAAAAAGAAAATCTTAGATGTTTACTAAGGTCCTTCTATTACCTATTGTGTAATATCATCAATAATTTTTAAAATATCAGTAAGCTTAATATATGTAAAATCATAATTTATTGGGTACTTTCAGTTGGGAGGTGGCTTTCCCAAACACTAAATTTCAACTTATGAAAATGATATTGAATTACATATTAATTTTATTCCATAGTTTTTTTTTTATATATATCTTTTTGATTTTTTTTAAAGTGACGTTTTATATATCTCTTTCTAAAAATATCTCTAAAAATCATGTCACTACTGAAACCGTGTATGTTTTAGTCCATAAGCTGAGACTAATTTAACTAACTGAATTTAAGTCACTGGTAGTGACACAATGTTTGGCGGGGAAGGGGGTTGGTGTTATTTTGTAAAATTTAGTTTTTATGTATGTACAACTGATCAGAACTGTGCTAGCTAACCATGTGCTGATTAGCATTTTTGAGATGGGCCCAAAAGTAAAATTCTCTGCTGAAAAAAAAAAACAAACAAAAAAAAAAAAACAACTAAAACCAACCTAGGCTGGTTGGCTGGTCTTAGCTTGTTTAAGATGGAAGTAGCTGGTTTTAGCTGGTTGTTCCAGCTGGTCTCCCAGCATGACCAGCTAAGGAAGTGGCCAAAACCCCTCTAAAATGAGCCTGCTGACCAGCTATGACCAGCTAAGACCAGCTAAAACCAGCCAACAAGCGTAGTTTTTTTTTTGTTTGTTTGTTTGTTTTTTTTGTCAGCAGGTTGTCACTACAGTAACAGTCCTGACCGAAACATGTCATCATTGTTTTGGTATTGACAAAAGTGAACACATAATCCTTTATTTGGGGGAAAAAATTAGTACAGTTATGCAAATTTTTAGTATTGGAGTATTTTTTAGTAGTGTTTTAGTATGCAAGTTAAAATTCAGTAATGTGATGTGGTCGCTACCAAAACATTACTGTCACTACTGAAAATGTGCAGTCAGGACCGACACATGTGATGTTTTGTCAAAAATAAAGTATATTGAGTTATCAACTAAGATGTTATGATAGTGTTTGCTTCAATGTATATTCAAACTAATGAATCCTTAACTATGAAATCAGTGTGATCAACTGGATTCAAAATACAACAATCTTATAAATTACACTTGAAATATTTTTAAAATTGTAATTGTTCAATAGCAAAATATATATTTACAAGATAGATGTAAACAAAATCTTAATAGGTCAATATAACCCTGCTTATTAAATTATATATTACTGTCTTTCTGTAGTGACAAATTTTGGGAGAGGACCAGTATTCCAAAACTTTCTGAAAATATAATATGAGAATTAATTGCATAATTACTAGAAATGTGTACCTTAGATATTATACAATTTGCATACATACAAAATTTGTGGAAATTTGTGTTTTTTCCCTCTAGATGTTTCCAACTGACTATGCACCAATTCTGTAGAATGGCCCATATACATACACCTATAATATAATAACAAAGTATAAAATATCTAATAAAATACATTATGTACACCTGCTTTACAGTGTATATACATGTACATTTATTTACAGCTTCATAATTCTATATACACCAAGGCATGACTGTCTCAATGCATGATTGTAGAAATGTAATTTCCATAAAATGAGTATCTTTCAAAGACATGCTGCAACATGGCAAAACTGGTCAAATTATTGGGTGTATCTAATAAATGTTGCAACCAAGTCAAGATATAAATTCATCCTTAAAAGTGTTTAAGTTTCCAGGCTGATAAAAAGAAAACCTGTGTGTCTTGGGCATTGTGTAATGCTAACCAATCAGATGTGATCAGAAAGTGCTTTTAATTGTTGTGTGGAGTATAAGACATTAGAGAACAGACAGTAGGCGGTCTGTGGGCGTGGCGTCTGAAGCTGAGACTAGTGTGCCATGAACCCGGCGGACATTAGGACCACACCGTAGTAAAAGAAAGGGAAATGTTTGATGGATCGTGAAGTTCATCCAAGCTTTCTGTCGGCGTGGTTATGTTACACATGATAAGAGACGCAATTTAATTCTGTGTAATTCACTTGACGGATCTGTAGCGTTGCTAATAAACGAAAGCTGATGACAGAGAGCATGTGACGGGCTGTAGCGTTTGAAGCTGCTCTGGCTTGCTCGGTCGGTCGGGGATCTGTCAGCAGTGCGGAAGAGAGAGAGAGAGGGATGGGGCACATATATTCCATTAAACTGACTCACAAGAGACTGAAATGATGCGGAGATTCCGTCGCCAAATAAAGCCCGAGCATCATTCAACCTAATAAGAGGCAGCAACATGCTTGTTCGGATAGACCCGTGAGCGACAGACAGCAGTGACATTGATGAAGCCAGCTGTCACTCACTACACGCTCCCGAAGCCTCGAAACACGCCGAGGATCTTTGACAGCTCGATTTTGGAAGTGAAACTTTTTTCAAACACCAGGACGCAGACTGATTCGCGTGCCATCGGCTTGAGCTAAATCGAAAGCAACTTCAAATTACGGGAGCTCTGGTCGGGAGATTGTTGAACAAAAGACAAACGACCAAGTTGATACGTGAGTACAGTTACCATATCAGCATGTTGATAGTGGCGGTGTTTTGTTGTGGTCATTAACAGCAGCGGTGGTCGAGCGAGGCACTTGGCAGTAAGACAGAGGAGAAGCTGTTGCAGTGCTGTTTGAACAATGCAGCTGCTTAATTTAGTGAGGAGAGCACAAGGGGCGGTTTCTTACTATGAGAGCCCCCTTCTGTCACCCTGATTACACTATATTCACTATGGTACAGAACAGGAGTGCAGCCAGAATCAAAGCGTTGTGTTTGTTGGACTGAACTGAAGCATAATGAATGGACATGTACCGTTACCCATTGCAGTTATGTGTTTATAACGCTGTTAATTCTTTTAACGCTGTTATGACGTCAATAAACAAATTGCGATTGGCATTTAGCAGTGAGATTATTTGAATATAATTTAAGTACATAAGTTTGTGACGACAGGTCAACTGGTCTGCTGTTTACCATAAATGAGCCTATTTTAATAACGACAGAAAAGATAATAGTTATGATACACCTGGCAATATCGCGGTTATCGCATTATTGCTCGTTGATTTCTATGGGGAGGATGAAGAGGAATTTTCGATAGATTTGAGTACTCTGAGTAAAAGTTTTTGCACTTCAGATGACCTTTTCCAAACTCCAGCCAGCAGAATAAAACGACTGCAGTCAATACAACCAATTCAACAAGAAGATATGAAGCGACGCCTGCAGCATACTTTATTTAGCTGGTTTTATTACAGTAAATAAATTCAGTCCGAATGTTCTCTCTCACACTGAACTTCTGCCCACCCTGCTGGAAAATCCAGCTTAGACTGGTAGCTGTGTGTTTTTGAGCTTGGTCTAAGCTGGGTGTTAGCTGGTTATTAGCTTGTCTGAACTAGTAGACCGTACCTTTATTTATTCATTCATTTATTTATTTGCGTATGTGACCCTGGATCATAAAACTAGTCATAAGAGTCAATTTTTTAAAATTGAGATTTATACATCATCTGAAAGCTAAATAAATAAGCTTTCCATTGATGTATGGTTTATGGGACAATATTTGGCCGAAATACAACTATTTGAAAATCTGGAATCTGAGGGATGTAAAAAAATCTAATTATTGAGAAAATCACCTTTAAAGTTGTCCAAATGAAGTTATTAGCAATTATTAGTAATCAAAAATAAGCTTTTATATATTTACGGTAGAAATTTACCGTAACATCTTTATGGAACATGATCTTTAACTCTTTAATATCCTAATGATTTTGGCATAAAAGGAAAATTTTGACCCATACTATGTATTGGCTATTGCGACAAATTTACCTGTGCTACTTATGAATGGTTTTGTGGTCCAGGGTCACATATAGTCTATCTACTTTACTATATATCTGCTCTTTAAAGGGGTCATCGGATGCTAAGTTCACTTTTTCATGCTGTTTGAACATTAATGTGTGTTGGCAGTGTATGTACAAATCTGCCCTATAATGATAAAAATCCATGCAGCGGTTTTTAATTAATCTGTAAAAATAATATCCCCTTTTTCAAATCGAGCCATTCTCAAATGCCTGTCGTTGTTGCGTCACACCCGCAGAGGCCGCTCCCACGATAGTTGATTGACATGAGCGATTTACCTTGAATGAGCCGTCACAGTCCGCCCTCTTTGTTTCGATGCTGGAGCAGGGATGTAAGTTAGACAAGAATATCTCCGATTGAGCAATTGAGGTGTTGTGTTGCTGGATGTAATAATGAACATAGTGGTCGTCATTTACTCCCGACATCTGAGCCACTGAAGATGCAGTAGATTTGTTTGAGAAGGGAATGCGCCTCCCGATCTACATATATCCGTCTATGTTCGCACGAATCATTCATGATCCAGCTTCACTTACAGCAGAAGTGAGTATAAGGGTTATTTTATGAATCTTTGCGATCATTTTGCGCTCATTTTGACAAGGTAAAAGGGTGTTTTTTTACAAAACCATTGAGAATTTTTAATCAAAGTATATTAGAGACTTTTTATTAAGACCCTAAAGAATCATATCAACTTGTGGAAAATGGGCATCCGATGACCCCTTTAACTGGTCTCTCGGCCTGACCAGCTAAAGAAGTGTTCAAAACCAGCTTAAATCAGCTCTAACCAGGCTTGAAGACAAGCCAACCAGTTTAGACTGGTTTAGACAGTTTATTCCAACAGGAATAGTGGATGATGGCTGCTTTTGCAAACTGGTAATTGTTAGTTTTCACGTTTTTTGTCAAATCCTACCATTTGTAATTCAGAATTTGTATGTTTAAAATCACAGAAAACAATACGTATGTAATGTGAAAACAATTTCTTATTTTTTTGTGTGTCTGTGTGTGGAAACTGATTTTTTGATTGGCTTTGTGTCCATACAGACTTTAGGGAATGGAAACTAGTATAGAGTTTAGTCTGAATCCCTCAGCAGCATGTTATTTGGGGTTATAACACAATACTGGGATGCATTACATACCGTTGACCTGTTGGATTGGTTCTGTAACACACACCAGATTGTGATCCTTTCTGGCTCTGTAAATCTAATCCACATTGACTGTATTGATTCTACTGTGCTTGAAGGATTTCACAGTATCAGCAACTAGACAGGAATGCCATGAAACAGTCATGCAGGAGAATAGAACAATGTGGTTAAATACAGCTGTGTTTCTGAATATCCCTGTGCCTATACTGAGTGTGGAGTACAACAGGCATTTCTTATCTGCTTTAATTGCCAATTAGATGGCTGTTCTCCAAATGTAAGCTACTAGACGCAGTATTTATCATTTTTAGTGCATCATAGCCAGCACAGTCGCAGGGGCCGCTGAGAGCTGGATGTGAGAGAATAATTCAGGGGTTATACATCTATTGGCGGCACTTCAGCAGTGCTCAGTCGCTCCTGGTGAGTGTGAGAGAAGATGCGACAAGCTTCCTGTGTCTCTGTGTGAGTGTGTTAAACTGATAACGTGCAATCAGCCTTTATTAAAATGCAAGCCAGAATCAGACTGCTCTGTCAGTCATTATTTTGCTGGATATATGCTGACCACAGACAGAGGGGGCTGAGCTGTAAGTGCAGACAGTTGTGATAGTCTCTTTGTGAATATTTTACTAGAGAAGAGTCTTCTGTTTCAGAACAGTGTCTTGCAGACGATTATATGAATATTTGAGAAATATAATAAAAGCAAAAGTGGCAGATTCGTTTTGTACTCCATTTAGTCACATCAGAACTACACGTCATCTTTTACAAGCTCATCTGATATGAAAAGCATTGAAAGTTTTTAATTTGTTTATAATTGGTTTTCGCTAATGTTGATTCCCATCTTACTACATTATCATAATGACAATGTAAAACTGCATTTGCAACCCATTTGTGACATTTTTTTAAATTGACATTTATACATTATCTGAAAGCTGAATAATAAGATTTTTTGTTAGGATATGACAATATTTGGTTGAGATACAACTATTTGAAAATCTGGAATCTAAGGGTTTAAAAAAATCAAAATACTGAGACAATCACCTTGAAAATTGTCTAAATGAAGTTCTTAGCAATGCATATTACTAATCAGAAATTAAGTTGTGATATATTTGCAGTAGGAAATTTACGAAATATCTTAATGGAACAGGATCTTTACTTAATATCCTAATGATTTTTGGCATAAAAGAAAAATTGATCATTTTGACCCATACAGTGTATTTTTGGCTATTGCTACAAATAAACCAATGCTACTTATGACTGGTTTTGTGGTCCAGGGTCACATTTTACTTCCATAGTTGCTGTGACAGTGACATTTTATTGTGATATCTTGTCTTTACTAAGAGCTTGTCTTAAACCATTTAACTCCAAAGGATACCAAAGGATAACTGAAAATAAAAGAAAAGGAAATATTTAATTTGAGCATTTTAGCTTAAGAATAAATTCACTGTAATGCAGCTTTCTAGAATTCTGCATGGTCAGTAATTCTTGCATGACAGTGCATTTCTGCCTGAAACAGGATGTTTGACAAGAAAATAAATGTAGGGAGTGACTTGATTTTATCCGTCGGAATGTGGTGGGTTGCAATTGGGCGTTACGTACTAGAATGTAGCCGGACCTGAATGCAGGTTTTGTTAAACAATGGAAAAACATTATCCAGTAGCCCTCAACTTGCAATCTTCAAGTCGACATGAAATGAAAATTATGATCTTATTATGAATGATTTATCTGTGCATATGTTTATTTATTAATTTTTTTAGGTCATTATATTAACTTAAGGATCTGGTAAAGTACAGCATTCCCTCTAGTGATGTATTCCTTAATTCTCCAATCACTTAGTCAGCTTAAAGGAACAGTTCACACAAAAATGAAAATTCTATTATTAATTACTCACCTTCATGTCGTTCCAAACCCGTAAGACCTTTGTTCATCTTCGGAACACAAATTAAGATATTTTTAAGGAAATCCGAGAGCTTTCTGACCCTGCATATATAGCAACGGTGCCACAACGTCTAAGTCCCCGAAAGGTAGTAAGGACATCGTTAAAATAGCCCATGTGACATCAACGGTTCAGCCTTAATTTTTCAAGAGAAGAAATTGTTAAATAAAGTCGTTTTTGTTTTCTTTGCACACAAAAATTATTCTTGTAGCTTCATAAAATTAAGCTTGAACCACTGATGTCACATGGGCTGTTTTAATGATGTCCTTACTTCTTTTCTGGGCCTTGAACATGGCAGTTGTGTTGCTGTCTACGCAGGGTCAGAAAGCTCTCGGATTTCTTCAAAAATGTCTTAATTTGTGTTCTGACGATGAACAAAGGTCTTATGGGTTTGAAATGACATGAGTATGACTAATTAATGACAGAATTTTCATTTTTGGGTTAACTATTCCTTTAAACCCAGTCATTTTCTTCACTTCGACTGTTGCCTTCCAGTCAAGAATTGATAGATAGAACCAAGTACATTTTTTAATTTTCAATAATCGTTGTCACTCAAGCACAAGCTACCTCTGCTACGTCGCAACTTTAAAATGTGAAGTTGATTTCTACTCTATGTTGACTTTAGAGGAACACAACATTAGACCAGTATTTACAGCAGAGTGTTTCTTCCTCTTTGTTGTGTACAGACTTGTCTCATTGCCGGGGGAAATTGCAGCAGTGTCACCTCTGCTTTGGGTTAACTCTGATTCAGCAGTATAAAAGGCACTGGAGAATACCGTGCTGTAGCGTAGCACTCCTCCTCCTCCTCTGTGCATACACAAACACACACACACGCACACATCTCACCTCTAGTTCCTCTTCTCCGCTTGTGCAGCGGGAGTGAGGGAAGCCACAGTGTTTACTACTGTCAGAGACAATCAGAGAGACGAGAGAAAGAGAGAGAGGGTGGGGCGGGGGCATAAAAAGAGAGTTGATGAGGACCTCTGTTGTGCTCCTGTCACATATTTCTGAGAGCGCGAGAGAACCGGAGTGTAGCGACGTGTCACGTCAATCTCAGAAGGCAAGAAATTTGAAGAGACGGAGAAAAAAAATCCTAGAAAGTAAGGAGATTTTTACGATTTTAGCACAAACCCAACTTTCTAATAAGTTTAGCATTTATCTTTGTTTGTTAATGTCATTTTCTACATATACTAATACATTTTTTAACTTTTCAAGTTGTGTAAATTAGCATTTGAAGATGTATAATATAAGAACATACATTAACAATGGTATATTTGCAAAGTAACAATAACCTGAATTAATAACTAACATTAACAAAGATGAGTAAATACTGTAACAAATGTAAGCAATAACTAATTATAAACTGGAATTGCAGGAAAACAAATTGTTGTTCATTGTATATGATAAGTAATGCATTAACTATTGTTAACAAACGAAACCTTCTTGTGAAGTGTTGCAAATATCTTAGTAATTAAATTAGTCTCAGTGTTTAATATGTAGAGCCATGTGAAAATGAATTCAGACCTTGCATAATGCAACAGGACGCCTGTTTGACTTAATCAAATTTTAATGTTCAGTATGCCCGTGATAGGCCATTTGTTTTGTTTGATTTTGCTGTTTAGAATTGAGCACGGCACATGAATTTCTATCAAGATTTTCATCTGAACAGCAGTGAACTAGAACAAAGCTTGCAGTCAACACAGTGGTATTTTGTATAAACGAGGTGTGCGAGTTGAAGTGTAAGTCTTTTATTCCTGGCGTTGTCATCTTTCGATGAAAGCCGAGATTACAGTGCATTTGTGAGGTGAATTAGTCTGCTTACAGACTCCACATCACGCATCCTTTGTAATCCTTGACTTAAATCTATAGCTCGGGCTTTGTGATCTCTGTGTGTATTGAGATAAAGACAGGCCCTTTGTCATCAGAACTCCACTGATGCAGCCTATTGACCATGACATGCTGCAGTCATATGAGTGCACAGGAAGACTTGAACACTGACTAGGATTTACGCGTGGGTTTCTGTCATTGTCATTCTATTTGTAAAATACACAATGTAATTTCCTTTTATATATCTAAACATTCTGACAGTATAGAAATATAATGGAACACCGTTTTTAGATTTATAAAATGCATATTATATAAAATGTTCAGTTTCAGCAATATTAATTATAAACCCCCATGTTATCCAGAATGTTCATCTCTTTCTTTCTTCAGTCGCAAAGAAATTGTTTTTTGAGGAAAACATTCCAGGATTTTTTCTCCATATAGTGGATGTTTATGGCTCCCAGTGATTTGAATTTCCAAATTGCAGTTTCAATGCAGCTTCAAAGGGCTCTGCACGAGTGTTTCGCTCTCAAAACTTTTTTTTGTGACTGAAGAAAGAAGGCATGAACATCTTGTATGACATGAGAGTAAATGATCAGAAAATATTTATTCTAGAAGTGAACTAATCCTTTAATAATCAACAAAAATGTACAAAAATACAAATTGCACATAAGGTAGTTTTACAACTTATTATGTTTCTACTCCAATATGTGTTTATATGTTATGTATTTATATTTAAATAAACATTTAAATGGTGGCTGTAATAAAAACTTTATTTTTATAATAAATTATATTAGATTTTATAACAGGTGTATTAAAGGGGTCATCGGATGCTAAGTTCACTTTTACATGTTGTTTGAACGTTAATGTGTGTTGGCAGTGTATGTACACATCTACCATATAATGATAAAAATCCATGCAATGGTTTTAAAAAATATGGCTGTAAAAATAATATTCCCTTTTTTTTTTTTGTAGTTGTTGTGGCGTCACACAGACAGAGGCTGGTCCCACGATAGTTGATTGACATGAGCGTCTTACCTCAGATCAGTTGTAACAGTCCAGTGTTTTGATGCCGGAGCAGGGAAGTAAGTTAGACAGTTGTGTTGCTGGACGTAATAATGAACATAGTGGTCGTCATTTACTCCTGACATCTGAGCTGCTGAAGATGCAGTGGATTACGTTTGTTTATAGATTACGTCTACATATATCCGCCTATGTTTGCGCAAATCATTCGTGATCCAGCTTCACTTACAGCAGAAGTGAGTATAAGGGTTTTTTTTATGAATCTTTGCGATCGCCTTTCCTAGTAATGCGCTTGTTAGCAATTTAGCGGCTAAACGCAGCTAAAGTAAACAGGCTCGTCACTCCACAGAGAAAAGAGAGGGGCGGGGCGAGCAGACCTCATTTGCATTTAAAGCAGCCTTGACCAGAACAGGATGATTTCTGCAGAGCTGATTTTGACATGGTAAAAATGGTGTTGTTTTACACTACCATTGAGAATTTTTAACCAAAGTATATTATAGACTTTTCATTAAGACTTAGGGTCTTATAATCATATCAACTTGTGGAAAATGGGCATCCGATGACTCCTTTAAAAACATACATTAAGTAATGATGTCTGAAGAGGTTAAGTAAAAATATAAAAATGTAACAACAGGTTAAGTAAAAACATGTGAATATGTAATAAAGTGCATTTTAGCAGAATGCTTCTCCTTTTTTCTAGTTGACTGTCAAGTTTATGGAAGTTGAATGACTTTCGTGATGTAATGTTACATGACACATTGTTTACAGGCTGTTTTACTGACGTCATAAACAATGTGTTTATTGTCTGTATTTCATGATAAAGTTGACAGGATTTGAAAGCTGAGACTTTTTCATATTAAAATTAACAAAGCATGAAGCAGATATGGCAGGTGTGCTGCAAATGATGTTTCTATAAATTCACGCATCCACAGAAAACAGTACCACAGACTAAAAGATATTTTTCATATTATAAAACAACTGTGTTCGTGCTTGTGTTCTTAGTAGGGCTGTCAATAGACAGTTTTAATCAAATTAATCACACCTTTTTGTGTGATTAATCACGATTAATTTCACACTTTTTATGAAATTAAGCATAAACCATTTATTTTGTTTAACACATTAATTTTGTCATCATTTGCTATATCCAGTAAAGTAAACCAAAAGAAGGGGGATGCTCACAAAACTATTATCTATAAGCTTATGTCAAGATAAATTGAGATGTCTTTTCAAAAAAGAACACAGAAAAGGACACCAAAGAACCAAATGATATAAGTAGTTCCTATGATTGAAACATTTATGCACACCAAAGCACACACACACACACGCACAAAAAATAAATACTGAAAAACCTCTCAGAATTCATAGCATGTAGTATGTGTACAGTAGACAAGTCAAACTGCGATACAGGGCAGGACCACATAAAGATGCCAAACAACCCTAAACCAACGACTACGAGCTGACTGCTTATACAGATCCATTCAGAATGATTAAACACAGCAACATACTATAGACAGGACAAATCAAAACTTAATCCTGAATGTGTGGTTGTCTGTTCAATGTATGATCTGTTGGTCAAGAACGCTCATACGTGGTTTGTTTGTGCATCAATATATCAGACTGATGCGTGCTTACTATACGTCACCTTAATTGCAGTACTCATCCATCAAAAACCTTACTAGCGGAAGCTGGTTTGCTGTATCTAACGGAGCAAACGTAGTTTATGTATCATGGGATGTGTTGACATTCCTTTCAGTCTGTTTTTCACACAGCGCAATGCGTAAGTGAGCTCTCGCCCTCTTCAGAGACAATCACAGAATATGACAGAGCTTGTGTTTTAAAGCGAAACACACTGGGATGAATAATTCACTGAAAACGCAATGTGAGTCTCTGTGCTCTCTGCCATCTCTGAGCATCAGCCTGGTTTTCTTTGCAATAGTGCTGTTTTGGACTGATTGTTTAAATTTGCTTCTTGGATCATTGTACTACAAAAACTTTCCTGGAGTTTAGAGGCTTAAAATGATCTGATTGTAAACAGAGAAGCGGGTTAAAGGGTAAGAATAGAAATTGCATTAAATAATTTTAACACGTGAAGGTTTTTTTAATTAATCACATGTGTTATCGCATTAACGTCTACAATCCTAGTTCTAAGTCTTTATGCAGTCATAACATTGTGATTCTTCCCCAGGCTGCCCTATGGAATAAGGGATTCCAGGAAACCCAAGGGTTGTTGACGCAGCTTCCAGTGTATTTCTTTCGGTGATGCTTGAATGTGTTTCCCCGGTATACACATGAGAATAATCCAGTAATCTAGGTGTCATCAATTGCAGCGTGACTTTGCTGTATTTTGCTTTCATAAAAGGTGTGTCCTCCTGTTCCTTGGAAAGATGAAAGAATATGCTAAGTTTCTTCCTGCTTATCTTAAATTTGTTTTCTCACCTGTTCCAAGTTATGTTTTTATCTTGATTGTGTAATGCAAAGCTAACAGGATATGTACACCTCCCCGAGCGGTCATATGAAATCAGTCTGTAATTGTACCTGCTCGCAGAGCTTCTATAACCTGGTGCTTGTCAGTTAGCGGTGAGATTGTATCTCAGGCCCTTGAAAAGGCCACAGATATAGTTTGTGTTCCTGCCCCCCGCTGGGTGCTCTTGCTTGCTGCCATCCTCTGCTCTAAGATGCTCTGTTCCCATAAATAATTCCCTCTGTGTGTCAAAGGGCACAATCACATTGTCTGTCTCCTTTTCTCTATGGCCCCATTACACCTGGCATTAACATGCGTTCCATATCCGGATGATATCTGGATGTTCTTTAGCTGGATTGTATTTATCTCCACCTACCTGTGCAAAACGGAAAACAGTAGTTGCATTATGCATCACAGGCTGCGTTAACAAATTGTTCTCTTGTTAACAAATTTTAAAAGCATTGAGGATGAAGGCTTTTCATCAGAAGGCTTTTCATCATTCATAAAGAAGTTTATCTATTCGCGTGTTATCGCGTGTTTTAGACAGTAAAGGGATAGTTACACTACATTTTTTTTTATCCATTGACTTCCATTCATACACACCCGAATGCGACAGACCAGAAATGCAACCTCAAACTCATTTTAGCTGCATTCTGAAGTTCAAGTTTGGTGAACTTGTAATTTCATACCACATGAAGACCTGTGACCAATAGAAAAATGATACATCTATGACTACTCCTAGGATTGAAAGTGAAGAAAAGAGAAAAAAGTTTTGAAGCGCCCCCATAAAAATAAATAATATCTGAAATCGCTTAGAAATTTTTCAGTACAGTACGGAAATGAATAGGGGTGTAACATACATTAAAAAAGGAAGACATCTCTAACAGGTAAAGTCAAATATAATGAGTATCTAGTCTAAAATGTCACGAAATGCTCTTCTCTAGCAGTGTTGCCAATGCTATGTTTTTTCAGCAGAATTGGGCTATTTTAACACTGTTGCTGTGGGTTGTTTTAAGGTGAAATAATATGAATGAACATGTCATGCCTCATGTAATCGCTCAGTTAGTGTTTCAGCTGTGGAATAAAACAGCTTCTAAACAAAATGTGACGTAGCATTTTATTTACCTCAGGCAAGTCATCAGTGTGCACAGCTCGTTAGTTCGCTAGAGAAATGACGTCTAGAGAACAGGGTTGCCAAGTTTTCACAACAAAACCCGCCCAACTGCTAATCAAAACTTGTTTTTGATGTCCACGGGTTGAAGCGACCACAATAACGTCATATTTAGACCCTGAAATGTGAATTTACCAGAGGAACTTTGATCAAAAAAACATGTATTTTATCCCCCGATTGGGCTATAGTTTTAGGGATAGTTTTGAGTAGCAGTTGGGTGGGTTTTGTTGTAAAAACCTGGCAACCCTGAAAGCGGCTCTCTGAGGCGTCTATACAGCGATCTGTCATGCCACATCAAAGACTGTCAAAACGCTATTTATTGTTCCAATTTCTTGTATTTGTTCAGTACACATGCGTTCCGAACTGAAAGACCCCTACCTGAATACGTGTACCGTTACACCCCTAGAAATCAATGTTAATTCTGAGATCTGATAAAGTTGACATTTAATCAGTTTTAAAGATTAACTTTAATTTACAGTAAATTATAACAAGCTGCTATATATCCATTATATCAATCAATACTGCACATATTGGTAATACCGTTTAAAGGGGTCATCGGATGCTCATTTTCCAAGTTGATATGATTCTTTAGGGTCTTAATGAAAAGTCTATAATATACTTTGGTTAAAAATTCTCAGTGGTTGTGTAAAACAACACCCTTTTTACTTGGCCAAAATGAGCTCTGCAAAAATCATCCCATTCTGAGGGATTGTTCCTTTAAATGCAAATGAGCTGTGCTCACCCCGCCCCTCTCTTCTCTCTGCTGCTCTGAGAGATTGTTTACTTTAGCCGCATTTAGTGTGATGCCACACCGACAGGCATCTGAGAATGGCTCGATTTAAAAAAAGGGGATATTGTTTTTACAGATTAATTGAAAACCACTGCATGGATTTTTATCATTATAGGGTAGATTTGTACATAAACTGCCAACACACATTAATGTTCAAACAACATGTAAAAGTGAAGTTTGCATCCGATGACCCCTTCAACAACTGTTATGATACAGATTTTTCATGCATCCCTATATATACTGTAGTTCAACTCGTCAACATTTATACCTATGTCATATCTAGTCAGAATCCATCCATGACGACCTATGAAACGTTTTAGATCACAATCTGATCATAATGCTTCATGGTTGCTTTTACACCGTTTTTTTTAAAGGGATAGTTCACCCAAACATGAATATTACCCCATGATTTAGTCACCCTCAAGCCATAGGTGTATAAGACTTTCATCTTTCAGACGAATACAATCAGAGTTAGATAAACGTTTTGGCTCTTCCAAGCTTTATAATGGCAGTGAATGGGTGTTGAGATTTTGAAATCTAATAAACTGCATCCGTCCATCATAAAAAATACTCCACATGGCTCCGGGGGGTTAAAAAAAACCTTCTAAAATGATTCGATGCATTTGTGTAAGAAATATGTCCATATTTAAAACTTTATTAACCGTAATCTCTAGGTTCCACTTACTGTTATGTGCATTTGTGAATGTGTGTACGACAGTAAGCAGAAGCTAGAGATTACGGTTTACAAAGTTTTAAATATCGACAAACACAAACACATTGATTTGCTTCAGAAGGCCTTTATTAACCCCCAGCACTTTTTATGATGGATGAATGCGCTTTATTGGACTTCTATATGTAAGAGCCAGGACATTGTTTTTAATATAACTCTGACTGTATTCGTCTGAAAGAAGAAAGTCATGTAGGATGGCTTGAGGGTGAGTAAATCATGGAGTAATTCTCATTTGTGGGTGAACTATCCCTTTAATGTGGTCAAGTGCTGTCCGACTGTGATCTGATCACTGAAAATGCATGCTAATACCAGGTGTAAAGGTGGCCTGTCTGTTTTTGTTAGGTAAAGTAACATTGAAAGACCAGTTCTGGGTGGAGCTGTGTAGAGCGAGAATGGTGTATCAGAACAAAAAGCACCAGTTTGTACCAGATTCGCTGTGATGTAAGCCAGAGGATGGTTTCATGTGAGCTCAGTGGCAGTGTATTTTTGTTTGTGTGTGGAGTTAAGAAGCCTGCTATCAGCCCTGCGCCCCACTAGTCATTGTCTCCAGGCTCCTCTGAGTTTCCTTTAAAGGGAGAAAGAGAGAAAAAAAAGCATCAGAGCTCTGTGGAAACACTCGGATTTTAACACACTGCTAAAGCTAATCCCTCAGCCTGAGGATTCCCCCAAATATTCATCATCATTATGCATGCATGAGAGGGAGAGAGAGGAAGGAATGGAGGGGTAGGGCAAGTGAGACATCCCGTATGTTAATAAGGTTTGGGGCACTCGCTTGCCTCTTTTATCTGCTGTAAGTAATCTCCTAAAATTACTATGAGGTCCAGTCATGTAGTAGTAAACCATATTTTTAATATGCGAAAGCAATGTTAAAAATTTAAAGGTAACAGTATTTTAAGCCTTCAGGGAATGTCAGTGAAGCATTTTGGTTCATGGTTCTCCAACATCATATGGGTTTCTTAAAATTCATGATTTTATATTTCAGACGTTAATCTGATCTATGCTTCTTATGCTGTTACAAACCTGACATACTGTTTAAATACATTTATCAATTTATGTTTAACTAATATCACCCAAGATCATTTACGCAATGTCGCTTGTTGCTTTTGTACAACAGTTAAATAAAAAAGATGTTACTGACATTTTACACAATATTGCTAGTAAAAGCTGCTGAAAATTCAGCTTTGCCATCATAGGAATACATTACAATTTCAAATATAATAAAAACAGTTATTTTAAATTGTGCTAATATTTTAAATTCATTGTTTTACTGTATTTTTGATTAAAGTGATGAGCGTAAGAGACCTCAGATTTTTGAATGGTAATGTTGAATGCATAATTCTTAAGACTTCACTGCATAACAATCGTCAGTCTTTGTTTTAGAAATGAATTTGAAGCCGTTTTGAGCCTTTGCAGGTGTACTCGTAACAGCAGGAGCCTCCTCTACACTGATTGAATCATGGGTTTCAGGTTTCTCTGCTTAGACAGGACTGATTTGCTGATTGAAACAGCAATCTACAGATTGTGGAACTGTTGTTTTTGTTGTTGTTGTGTTCAGTGACAGGTGAAGCGACGGAAGGAGCAGATGGCTCATGCCCGTGTCCTATTCTTATTGCTCAGTGTGAAAATCTGTCATTAGATCATCTCCAACATGTAAAGCCTTTTGATTAGTCCCGTATCTTGGTCGTGTTTTCATATGATGTCCAAAATTCTGAAACCACATTAACAATTTTGCATACAAGATTTTAAAATTAGGAAATAATAAAGCGTATTATTAAAAAAGTTATAATTAAATAATATTATCTAAATAAAATATAGTAATATAAAGTTTTAGAAATGTAAAACATTCACTTTTAGTTTAATTAATATTATATATATATATATATATATATATATATTTTTTTTTCCCCAATTCAACATTTACTTCAATTGTTGAGCTGACAATACAGTTTGTAAAATTTCAAGTTTTTACTAGTGGTCTCAGACTTTTTAACCCCACTGTACATACAGTTGAGGTCAAAAGTTTACATACACCTTGCAGAATCTGCATAATGTTAATTATTTTACCAAAGTAAGAGGGATCATACATAATTAATGTTATGTTTTTATGTAGTACTGACCTGAATAAGATATTTCACAGAAAAGACATTTACATATAGTTACATATTTACATATAATTTATTAAAATGACACTGTTCAAAAGTTTACATACACGTGATTCTTAATACTGTGTTGTTACCTGAATGATCCACACCT